>NW_027273867.1:20817500-21277500 GCF_046630095.1 Trachinotus anak | reverse complement strand
CAGGGAGCTCCTGGCCTTCATGTATTGGTAGCACTTACAAAGGGTTTATATATATTATATATTATTAATTTATTTACTTTAATATTACCGCCTTGCAGTTGTATTCCTCCACAACTCAGACTAGTTTCAGTTTACAACCCTGTTTATCCAAAGTCATATCAAATAAAAAAACATTTGTATTACATTTTGTTATAACTGCTGTGTGGAGTAGTAGCTAAAAAATGTTTTGTGAGGTCATACTGACCTTGACCTTTGACCACCAAGTCCAGTTCCTTCACGGCGTTACTGAGATATCACATTTACAAGACCAAAAACTGGTTTTGTGAGGTCCCCATGACCGTGACCTTTAAAACCTACTCAGCTTGTCCTTCAGTCCAGGTGAAAGTTTTGACCAAATTTGACGAAATTCCCTCACGGCAAAAGCAGCTTAGTCTCAACACAGTTGAGAAGTTTTTTTTATTTCTTAATAAAGACGAACAAAGTGTTTTTCCAAAATAATTTGATATTTTCTTCGCCCACATTGCTCACTGACTACCCAGTTTTCACACTTAAGTTAAAACACAGATATTGAGCCTAACTTGACTGATATTACTACATTTGATGCACAGAAAATGTATTTTGATTGCTTTTATAGTTATTACATAAGGGTATGCTTAAAATATAAAATACAATCATGGTTTCCCTCCTAATATTCAATCTGTAGTATAACTTTCTTTCAAAACATCCCGCTGAGAAAATAAACTTAAAACCTTTAACGCTGTCGGACTCACCTCTGGTACCGAGCAGCTGATTTCTTCATGTTAACAGGACACAGCAGGACCCCGGGTGGGTGTGTTTGGCGTGATGGAGACTATTTCACTGTACACAGAACCAGGGGTCGGTGCACTGTGGCCATTATGTTCTCTGTTGTTGTTATGTAAAGCAACAGACACCTGGCCAGTAAGCGCAGTCCCACTGGTGGCCCGAGTCCTGCAAGCGACAACTAAACCTGAAGTGGGCCTACACCAAACCTGCTGGACGTTACCTTACCGGCTCTGGTTGTGAGCTTTTTTAAAGGCTTTTTATTAATTTCCTGCTATTTTCCCCACTCCAACCCTTTCTTTAGATGCAGAATATCACCAGGTTGGGCATGACTGCTCTTTCATTGAATAACACATCTACCCAACATGATCATGGACACACACAGCAAGAGTCCAGAAACACACCAGCTGCAAGTGAAACACAATCCATAAACGTCAGCTGCAAATGAAGGAATGTTAAAAATCCATAAATTGCAGCAAATCTCCATAAACTGCAGTGAGAAGTTAAGGTGAACCAATAGTAGCTGTGCATGAAGTTCAAGTTACACAACATTCATAAATACAGTTCATTCATTTGGAAGCAGTTTTGACTAAATTAAGGGCTTAATGTCAAATTTAAATTCAAGACAACCAGTCAAACATAATAAACTTGGAAAAATCATAATTTATTTTCATTTTGAAGGTCATTGTAGAACATTTTACAAAAGAAATAGACCTAAGTAAGAAGGGTAATCAACATGTTCTGAAACCAATCAATGAATAATTACACCAACAGATATTTATTGACATGCATAATTCATTTCAAACTGTAAAATGTTGATAAACCTGTGCAAGTGGGCCAAGGCCCTGCCACTGAAACACTAATGTACCTATAATTATGACACCAGTTACATCTGTAAGAAAACTCAGTAACTGACAGACACCAGATGGAGCCATTTGTCAAAAAACAGCCTTTTCTGAGAAAGAACATTTGATCTGTTTCAAAGACATGCAGCTTCCTTTGTCTAAATGTGGATTTCCAGGTCTGCTACTGTTTCCTTTTTACTGAGAAGATGGCAACAGACTATTCAAATTGGGTGAAATACTCTCAGGAAAAACTGCTCAGTGAGTCACTTTTTTACCATCAGCAAAAACACATATATAACACACATAAAACAATACTCTGCATTTGTAGTCAGACTTGCAAAACAGCTTTCGTCATCAACTTTTTTTCTTTAGAAACATTAGAGTGAAAGAGGAACAGGAGTTCACAGTATGTTGTAGCTGTTAAATCATTGTGCATTGAAATGACAGACGCATAGATATTATCTAGATCATCTGTTGGTTCATCCGTGAGGAGGAGGTATACTGGATCTGGAGGTGGACACTGGTAAGCACACATCAAGGATGGTTGTCTTCTGTCAAACTGTCCATGAATGCTTTTATTTTGTTCCCCCCCCTTAGATTTGTCATGAAAAAATTTCCCTAAATCTCTGAAGTCCCCGGCCGCTGTGACCTCACTACTGACTCACTTTAGTCACCTCGGCCCCCGCCTGGCTCTTCTCAGAGAGTGTAGGTGGTGCCCTACAGTTGGCAACACCATTGGCAGTATTACGGTGTCGATGCCGAACCCCTTCAGTCCGACTGAAGTGACTTTGTCTTCCACAGATTCTTCCCATGATGCCCCTGGACACTGCCGGCGACAGCATCAACATGACCACAGGCTCCAGGAAAACATTACAGGAGCTTGTCAACATAGCGTATGTCCTCCAATCCACACTTTTCTCCAACACAAACCCCACAATGTGCGAGGCGTTGTAGGGCACGTAGCACACCACAAACACAGCAAGGGTGGAGAGCGCAACAGCCAGGACTCTTCTCTTCCCCATAAGGGGCAAATTTGAGCGCCACACCAGGGTGACGCAGCGCAGCGTGCAGAAGGACGTCACAATCAGAGGCAAGAGAAACAGGACAATGGCCATCTCCAGGCGCAGAGGCAGCAGAACAGCCAGCTGGGAGGCACTGAAATTTTCATAGCAAGCTGAGGTGTGATCCTGGACGGAGACAAAGTAAGCCCCTCCTTCAGCCACCAGGGCAATGCTGAGGTGCAGAATCACCAACGCCCAAAGGGCAGCGCTGATGAAGCAAGAGATTCGAGCACGGCGGTATCTCTTGTAGATAATTGGGAATGCGATGCTGAGGTAACGCCCCACTGTCACAGCAGTGATGAAAAGGCAGCTGCCATACAGCGAGGAGAACAGGAAGAAGTTGTAGACGGGGCAGACGGGTGGTGGCAGCCTCCAGCCCTGAACCAATGTCTCCAGAGCCTTTACGGGCAGCCAGAACACGAGCGCCAGGTTGGCCAGGCACAGGTTTAGGGCGTAGACCACGTTGGGCGTGGCGCCACGCTTGCGGGCCTTGCGCACATACACAAAGAGGACCAGGAGGTTGGAAGGAAGGCCCAGCAGAAAGGTGAAGACGTAGACAGAGAGAGCAATGCAGTCCTTGACAGTCACCTGCATCTCTTCAGTTTGGGACAGGGACACTGCTGAGAGACATTGGAAGTCCAGCAAAAAGGCAACACTTCCTCCAATTCACCATGACAAAGACAAATCGTCAAACAAAGTCAAACTGAGAAGAAAATCTCAATTTAGACAAACAAACAAACAGCACATTTGTTTTTGTCTCCTCTCCGTTCATAAACCACATCTTTGGGGGAAAAAACTAATTCTCCATTAGTGGCGGCAAAGTTCTTGTCCAAGCTGGTATTCGAGCAGCTGTAGAGCCAGGTTTCTCCCTCTGTTATGTTCAGAGTCAACTCTGACGATGGAAGCACCATCTCTGAGACAGGTGACAGCGGGAAGGGAAAAAAAAAAGAGGCGGTGGCCACAATACGCTGATGCATGTGGGCACGAAGGGGGCGAGGTGCACACGACATCATGACAAAGATGCAGATAAGGAGATGCATCCACTCAGGCAGAAGTAGGGGGCATTTAGCAGGCACCAGGTTGCCTTAATTGCCCTCTCAGCGGAGGGCAACAGACAGGTAGCATCTGGGCCCTTAAGTGAAATGATTCAGAATAATCCAGCGTGTCAGGAAGCACATGGCCATCCCCTTTGAGCCGAGGCTGTCTAAATGAACTGGAGGGCCCGGCAGTAAAGTCATAAATGTGCTGAAGCTGATGGTCGATGCGAGGAGGGGATGGTTTGGGCTTTGGGAAGCAGTGACTTGTTTGTGGCATGTAGCACTGTTTTATGGTGGAGAATGAGTTCCTCAGTTTGTGTGTGTGTGTGTGTGTGTTTGTGTGTAGAAGTGAGTGTGAAAGAAGAGTGGGTGTGTCATGCAAGAGGCTTTTGGTGAAGAAAATGGAGCAGAAAATCACTGTGATGTGTTGCAGAGGCATTTTATTAGAGCCAAATGACAGATACCAGGAAATGTTTTTCCAAGATAAGGCCTGTGGCAGTTCAAAACACAGCTGCTGGCTGTTCGATCAGTCTATTGATCCAATTTTCAAAACAAATGTGTGTAATGTCCAGTCTTCTGATAGCTAGCCATGAATGTTTGCAAAGGGATGACGACATATTTACCTTTTTTACCACATGAAGTGAAAGTGTTGTTTAATTTTTTTCTCTGTTTCGTTTTCCAGGAAGCCTCAGTAGGTTGCAGTGAGGAGTTGTAACAGAGCCTTTTTGTTAGTCCCAGTGAAGATACCAATAACAAAAACTATGGCTTTTAAGGACATTTGCATGATACAACACAGTACTTATGTAGTACTGACTACTGAGTATTCATGGGTTGGAACATAATCATGTTGACGGACATCGCGACTGTAAGATGGTCTCCAGTTACATGATGACTCCGCACTCATGGCTCAGGTTCAGACTCAGGTTTCGTTTTGTTGACGGCTACACACCAAGTTTTGTGACTGTCTTGCAGGGTTGTGGTGATACAGCAGTGACCACACAGACAGACAGACATATAAACACCCGGTGCTCAAAAACCACCTGTTGTAGTTCCTGCTGCAGCGGGCGTCTCCAGGACCACATTTCACCATGATGACACACACACACACCTACGCACATGGGGAAAGTACCAGCACTGCTGTCACAGCCGGTAATCAAATAAATGGACAAGACAAAGGCTGACACAACATGCAACTTTAATTGAGCTCAACTAGATTTTCAAGTTCAAACAACCAGCTAAGCAGTTTAAAAATTTAACACATCTAAATCAACCAAACTAAGACAAGGGGTTAAGCAACAAGTGACATTTAATCAATGTAACATTTGTGGTGTTTGTTTGTTTTTTTTATTTCACCTAAAATTTTAAGGCGGCCCTGTCACTCACACTTACTTGGGGAAATTTGAGAAATCCATAAAATAAAGCATTAGCAACAAATGCTAATCTGCAAATACTGTCTCAGCTTTATTCCCATATTGAGACCAGAGGATCTCAATATGGAAATATGTTGTGTTGTGATGTTGTGACAATTGATGATCAGATATTTTTTTCTCAATAGACAAGATCTCACTTTCTACCCAAAAGAAAGACAAGACATAGACCAAACATTTTTTTAAACTGATCTCTTTTGAAATCCTCAGTTACTCAGAGAGTTACGAGGGTTTATTGTGTTACGGACCCTGTTTACCACATTTAAAAAAAAATCTAAACCACGTTTACTGTATGAGTCAAAGTTCAAGTCATTATCACCACCTTCATCCTCCAAACAGCGTCAGTTGATCAAACAATGTGATGAGGCCAAACAAAGCCATTAAAGCTAATGGTCGATAAAAGTAATGACCTTACCAAACATGAACGTGAGCTCTTTCGCTTGTGAATTTTTGTACACAATCAATACATTCTAAAAAAAGGCAACCTCAAATACATAAATACATTCAGATGCCAGAGATATCCTGATTAGTAAACGTTTAATCGAGGCCAGATTATTTTTTGAATTCCTTGTAAAAGTTAGACACACGTAGTTGATCATAACTAAAAGCAAATTATCCACACATGGAAAGGCCCACACATGTCAGGAGAATATTTCTTGTCTACTGTGCTTGTTGATTGTTAAAAACATGAAGCTAAAAATGAATTCATATCAAATTTGTTTCAATAGATCCCTTCCCTTCAACAACATGGATGCCATCTTCTTACTGAGCCAGCAGCTGCAGGTTGCTCCTCCCACTGGAGTTTGTGAGTGGGGCCAGCAGCACCGGGGTTTTGTCGGTGCAGGAGGCCGATGTAAGGTGGGCGCGGGTGTTCATGCTACGTTGTTCCAGAGATAAAGCTTCCTGTTTCCTGGAGAGATCCTGCAGCATTCGGGCATGATGGAGCTTCATCTTCTGCAGAGAGTGCCTGTATAAAGAAGGGTTGAATACAAGTAAATAATCATTTTCTTTCTGTCTGTGCAACTTTCATTGTTAGCTCCACCTTTGTCTTCACAGTAACAAAACAAGACTCACTGAGCCTCAGACAGCTTTTGTTTCACAGCCATGATCGTGGCCTCCAGCTGATGGACTTCAGTCACGAGGCCGTGTTGAACCTGCAAACAAACTCATAGTTTCTATTAAAATATTTCCACTGCTCCTAATATTCTGTATTTGATATGCTAAAATATATGCTATGTATGAACCTCGTCTCTGCACAGATCCATGCCGGGTCTGTTGGTCCTGTTCTCCAGTCTGGTGTGAGCCAGTTTTAATGAGGCCGTCTTTGCCTGCAGATCTGCATCCAGCCCGTGGATGTCGCTCTCCATTTCTGTCATTTCGTCTTCAGTCTACAGACAATCAGAAACACTGCATGTTTAATCTCAAAAGAGCCCAAGAAGATCAGTACCTAACATTAGAAGCTTTAGATGTCTTACATTTTTTATTTGCCACTCCAGCTCATCGCGGGCCTGCTCCTCATGGTGAGTACGCTTACGAAGGGCAAACTCTGTTGCCCGCCGCTGAGTCTCTAACTCATTCTGCAGCTGAGAAATCAAGGACAGAGAAAAAATTCACTTCAGCGTGTCATATGAATCAACTACTGTTGACTACAGAAGAAATGAGAGTAAGACTGGTGCATGATATAGACCATCACGAATTAAACAACATTTAAGATACATTAATATTTGTTTCATTTAGTCTTGAGCTAAATGATTTTGCAAAAGGTTTGAGTTAAAGTTGTTGGGTTGTCATATTGTTAGGATTTGCACCTGAAGTGAAATGTAGTATTTGTGTTATAAATACCATATGGCCAGGTGTAGTGACATCACACTCACCTGGGATCTGGTGAGACTCATGTCCTCCCTCATTTGCTGGGACACCTGCATGGCCTCCTGGGCACGAGCTGCATTATACTGGCTGAACTGGACCCACTCCTGGGGGGTGGAGGAACTACAACAATGACATTTTTACATTTTAGGTAATAAGGCCTGCGAAACCAGGACCCATTATTCAGGATCAGGATATAAACTTATCTGAAATTTTTGAGTGGAAATTCTGTAAATCAGTAATCTAGGAGTTAAAACTTTTTCTGCAGAGTTTAAGCAAAATGGTTAAAACATGGATGTAAAATTATAAGAAACTACCACTTTGTGAGTTATTTCATGCACACCCTCATCACACGGTTACCCTGATGGTATGCGAGTTGGGTTGGTTTTCAGGGAGATCTGAGGTGACTTTATCGTAAGTGACAGGCAGGACATATCAATCTCCAGAGTGTCCATCTTGTTCTGGAGGTCAGCGGTCAGCTGATGCCGCACCTCCTGCAGAACACTGGGAACAAGAACAAAGACAGGTGGTCAGAGAAAAATCCAAAACAGAAAATGATCAATTTTTATATCACACCATAGCGGGCCTCACCACAGTTGTTCAAAGGCCTTGTCTATGTGCTGCTGCAGAACTTGCTGCACTCTTCTGATCAGCTCCACTTCTTTCTTCAGCTCCTCATCCACAGGGTCGGTGACCAGCTCGTACCCTCGTCGTCCCTCCCTCAGCGTCAGACACTCGGTGCTGACCTCCAGAGGAATGACAGTCGCAGCCAGGGCCTGCTCGGTCTGCTCTTTAGACTGCCCCAACACACACCAAGGCTGGGGTTACTTCACTGTGAGTTCAGTACATCCAGTTTGTTATATATTGAAAGGCAGCCATTTCCACTTTACTTTGAAATTGTATGATTCAAAGAATATTGAATACACAGTTGTAAAAAATATATATGGATCTGACACTTTCATGAACATAAAATGAAACAAGCTTTCTGTTGTTTTTGAGGTTTTTGGACAATCACCATGGTCAAAGCCTCCATCTCTTCATCCACTTTCTGTGCACAGGTTTCCAACACTTCCTTCCATCGAGCAACATCCAAAACCCGGTCTCTCAACCTGCGAGAGGTGTCAGTCTCATCCCAGGTTGTCTGCAGAGAAAAGTGAACACTGTGTTATGGAATATCTTTTGTCCTTTGGGTACTGACTGTTAAGTTTCCCGCTCAAGCACCCACCTTGCAGTTGGTCTCGTTGCGTAGCGACCTCCCCTCTTGTCGAATCACATTAGAAATAAGTCGCTCATGTTGAGCTGTGGCAGACAGCTGGCGGTTGTTGCTGTGCCACTCTGACACACTGAGGCGAAGGCCAGGCTTTGCAGGAAGTGCAGACATTGTACTGCTGCAGCAACATGCAAACATCTCAATCACTGTGTTTATCAAGTACAGTTAAATGTGTAATATTTGTTTCAGTGACACTCTTGCAAGAGCATGTTGATATCCTTGAGTTTCACAGCACCAACAGACATGGTAACGAGAGGTAACGCTGCAGGTTCTGAATTATTAGTCTATGTTTATTCAGAAAGTAGAGAAACCTTATAATTGTAACATCTGTTTTCACCAACAACTGAGCTTTCTAATTCATGTAAAAGAGGTTCACTGTCAATATAAAAGAGAAGTAGGCCTATTTTATCCCTAACAGAAAAAATATGATCACATCATCCTTTGCCAAGTCTGGCTGACCCAGAAAACTGATATATGGGGATGATGTTCAAAGCGCACTGAGGGCAATTTAGTAGTACTACACTTACTTTAGTTATTTCCATTTTGTGAAAATTTTCTACATTCAGAGGTAAGTTTTGTGTTACCATGGCATAAATGCCCAGTTCATGCAAATTTAACTAGAGGTTTGACCAGAAGTTTAACATAATGAACAGTTCCCAGTATGTTAGACCCTCAGAGGATTTGATCTTGAAGGACAGAAACAGGCCTGTTCACCCTCCTGTTATGTTCCGGGTCAAATTGACCCGTTTTAAAGTTTGAAGATCTGGGAAAAACAGTTAAAAGTATTTTTTCAGTATGAAACTTCTTCTGCTTGCCTTAATTAGTGTAATCAACATATAATATGAACATGGTTCATCTCACATATTTGCAACCACCCCCTGCATGTTTATATCAAAATTTAAATGTTATGTTTCAATGTTATGTAAAACTATTGTGTTTCATATGTTGGTCTTTCAAAAGCAATAAAGTGGTGAAACATTTAAAATACATTTTTTATGAAAAACGAGTGAATTATCCCAATTGAACCATCACCTGTTAGAGGTAAGGAACACCATTGCACTAAATATTGATAGAATAGTTAGTAATGGAGTTAGTAATGAAATATTTTCTTTTGGTTTCTGACATCTTCTGGATAATTAAACATGCACTGGGTCAAACTGACCCGGGTTCCTGACAAATGAACATAACAGGAGGGTTAACAGTAAAAGTACATGATAAAAATCAGGATGACTTTTAAAACAGGCAACAAAGGCAACAACTTTAAACTGTTGTCATAAACCGGTTCGTACGAGCTCCACGGTCTGTCCACCTCGCTGAAGTAAAGCCATGAAGTGTTCGCTCATTTCCAGAACCTGGAAGTTTGTCAAACCGCTGCCGTTATTTTTCCGGCTGAATCTCAAACATGGCGACGACCAGTTTAAATCTCTTCTTCTTCGCGTCAGTTTTTACTCACCGGAGTTCTAGAACGTTCAGAGAGCCGACGCGTCCTGGTCTATCCGGACCGGGTTTCCCATAGCAACAACTGCCCCCGCCGTCTCTAGGCAACGAACCGACTGAAGCGCTTTAATAATTCAGACGCTATGGCAACGGCCACGAGGCTCCAGTGATACACTGTTAGCTTGAATGTAAAACTTTATGCCCCCGTTCTCACGTGTGACAAACAGCGGTTCGTTTTAAATAAAGTTTAAAATATTGCGCGCCGCTGAGAAGCAACTTGAAAAAACACAAAGCGCAGACAAGCTCTGTAATAAACACCGCTCACTCTTCTGTTTTATTGTAATATCAGAATTAGTCATGCCAGTGGTTATATTTCCATGCTGTGTAGACTTTCAGTGTAGACAAAAGCTGGTTAGTTACAATTATCATCACTCACATCCATACTACCTTTAGCACATTCCTGACCATGGCTCTTTTAAGGTCCTCTGTCAGCAGCAATGGTTCCCAGAGTTGTAAAGAATTAGGGAATACTGGGGGAAAAGCCACCGTGGGCGTCCACTAAAATGCAGCAGGATTGGTGGGCCGAACAGAGGCTGGTCTTCAAGAAGATCTCATGTGACTGAACCTCTATTTCAGTGCATTACACCAATGAACTATTAAGCAGACTAACAAACAAACAAACCATATTTTAATGCCCATTATAAATGACTCACACGTTGAAAATCATCTCCATATTCTCAATTATCTGTACATTGCACCTAATGGGGACACACAAGATCTAAACTCTATATATGTAAAGATTTAATTGAGTCTGGGAACCACTTGCCAGTGCACCATCCCAATTACCTGAGCTATGTTAACACCTAGATTCTCCAGCAGGCTTCTATTAAGGCCTTGAACTAAAAATAAAAACCATGCCTGTGATAGCAAAGCTGTTTACACTTTGCCTGAGACGTATTATACTTTTTGAATTTACCGACACTGGGCTATGTTTATAAAGTTTGTGAGCTCTGCCTGGTGCTGGGAGTGTCAGTGTTAAGAGGCAGAGAAATGCAATCAGATCAACTATATATACACATGATCCAGTGACAGTAGTATAAATATCCTTAGTGACAGCGATGAGCACCATCGTTGTATCGTGATCTACCGGTTATTTGTTCGTTGTTTTGGAAAGAGTAAATGTAGAACCTATCTTTTCTTTTCCTTTCTGTTTACACATTCCTTAAAGACTGATAAATTAAAAGTAAATGAGATCGTTCATTTGTGTCACATTTAGTAGTTTGAAAAACAGCAAATGTCAACATAAAAAAAAAAAAAAAAATGGAAGGAGGAGGAGTGGTATGATAAAAAGGTGAAAACGATAAAAGTAAATTTTCTGTGGCAGGTTCATAATTTAAAGTAAAGAGAAAGCTTGGTGCAAGCGTGGTGGTGCTGTGCAGAGGTCGTTTTTCCTTGAAGCAGAGGTGAGAGGTTCAGTCAGCTACACAGTTAACGGATTTCAGAGCATTCAGCCTTTGAACTGCCGGAGGTGGAAGAGACGTTTTTCAGTTCGCAGTCCTGCAGTGTTCTTCTCGAGCCCTGTGCATGTTTCTCGAGTCCGATTTCAGATGGAAATTGTCTTTCATTGTTATTCCTTTCCTGGTATTGTTCAGGTGGGTGGGAGGATGCGACATTGTGTTTGTGTCATTGCACGAGTCCAGTCCACAATCACTGTGGCGTTGCATCTCCGTTGACTTCTATGCCGTGCTGCTGTAGCTGTGCTCGAAGCAGCGCGTTATCGTTCTTTAGCTCCTCGATCTGGAGAAACCACAAAAATGGATAATTAGACAGGGAAAGAGAAAAAAGAAGCAACACTGTGGGTTTGATTTCAACTCACTTTCACCTGTGGAGGCTTTGGATAACAACAGGGTTTCAATTGCCAGTGTTCATTTGTGTAATTGTTGCTGAACAGCAGCCACTGTGGCTTCGAGTGATAATTACAGAATACTGGCACTTTGAATTTTAGAGCCATGTTCATGTCATATGGGATACATGGTAAAGATGGCGAGATTCTCATGTTAAGGCCTTGTTAACTCAAGACAACAGCCTGACCGTAAAGTTTGTAGCATGAAGGTTAGAAATACCGTGTATGTACCACACAACAATATATACCTTAAATTACCTTGAATGTCAGATGTTTGTTAGGATCCATATTTATTTAAATTGTAAATTAGTTTAAATTGTGACTTGGAAGTTGATGCAAAACAGGTCATCATGCAATCTGAACGCAGCATCAGTTGCTATAATAAATTTGTTACAACGACAGCAAGTGCTCGGGTTGGGACAAGGCAGCTGTAATGAATTTTACTCCTGTTTTGCTTTTTGATAAAATAAATAAAACACTTATCTGTGATGTTAATACACAGTTTAACTACCATGTATCAAGTTTTTTTTTTTTTTTTTTTTTTTTTTAAATGGGCTGCAACCTGCCCAGATGTTTTCCTACCAACAAGTTATGTTCACATGCCTGCTTCTCAAAATTTTGGTTTTGTGTCAAAATAAAAGGTTAGACTTGTATACTCAGTTCAGGCTGAGTGGATGTAAGTAAACGCGTTTGTATGGGAGGTTAACCTGTTGTCTAAGCAGCTCGTTGTCCATCTTGACTCGATCCACCTCTTTGCAGCTCTCCTGCAGCTGCTGGTTATTCTGACGCAGCTCTCGGATGTAGTCACAAGCTTTGTACAGGATGCTTCCTTTACTCTGAGAAACAGATTGTGATAAAACACCACATGTGTTAAAAATGACTGATCGCTGCCTCATTACTAAGTTTAACCCTTCAGTTTTTTTCCTCCCATTGTTTCACTCACATAAACCTTTACTGAAATTTCCTCTGGTGACTCAACAGAACCTTTCAGCCAAACTCCTGGTTACATGTAGAGCAATAGCACATGAATAATGCTACTTAACAGAGCCTGATTGAGTGCGAGAATTTGGCTGTGGTTATGTCTGGCGTTTCAGTCTGACTGAGAATCAGTTATGCAAGCGTGCATTAGGTGAAAGGACAGGATGCACAAGTCAGGTTCATGAGTCTGAATATATAAGCAATGTGAAGACACAGGGCAGAAAATATAACGCAGATACAAATTTAACACTATTCCAGATATGAAACAGCCACAAAATCTTGTTATCAAACCTGTTATTCCAGCCATCTGTTACTACTTTAACACTTTGCAAAATATTATGGCCTTGAGGAAACATTATATTCAGAGCTGACTCACCGCCCCAGTTCTGCTGTCTACGCTACAGTCAGGGATGATTTTTGACAGCGTAACAATCCAGTTGTTAATCTTGTCTCTTCTTCTTCTCTCCACTGCAAAGAAACAAAAACGTATGTATGTATGTATGTATGTATGTATGTATGTATGTATGTATGTATGTATGTATGTATCAGAAAATATATGTAATAATAAAAAAGGCCATATACATGCATTAACATGCAACTATCTGTAGTATTTAAAGGACAAAACAAAAGCAAAAGGTTCACTGTGTAACATTCAGAAAACCCTCATTATAAAGTGAGCCGCAGTCAGCATCCTGTACGTAGGTGCTTGGAGAAGAAGCAGCAGCCTGCTCTTCTATCGCTGCCTGAGCATGTGGACATTTGAATGGGATTAATTTGGGCTGCAGCCGAAAAACGAGTAGCAACGTAACCACAATTGAATGGAAAGAATGTTTACTGGAGGGGGGGCGTTACCCAGTAGCGGGCATTTGGCACGCTCTCGTGCACATAACAACTTTACGGACTTTTTGATGATCCCACTGGGATTTACCCTCAGCATAAACGTCACATGCTTTAGATTTTCCTGAACAATCCTGCCTGAGTCCTTCACACAGAAATCAATCCACAGGAAGTTACAGGCCACAGAGGCAGATGGAGAAAGTCTAGTTTTTTAAGTTACGTTACGATCCATGGACACGCTGGCTACAAAAAAACCATAAATGTAAATTGTTTCACATTCCTACATATAGTACCTTTGAGACAGAATAGTTTCAAGCACATACCTTCGTTGTGCTGTGCTCTTCGCCTCTCATCCCTGGGCGCCCGTGGACCCTCCACCTTCCTGTGTAAAGACACAGCAAAACAAATTTGACAAAGAAATTATGACTAAAGCAGCAGATTTCAATATCAACCAAATCTGTGACACCTGAACTAGAATCCAAACAGAGACCCAGATATTTGTGGCTTTTTCTGTTATGTTTTTGGCTGGTTGGTGAGGAGTGACCAGAGGCACCATTAGTTTTGGTCTTTAGTGGCCTTGAGCGTCTTGTTTGGACCCGCCTGAACCTCTAGGTCCTCTGAAGGGCATGACTTGGTGGGATGCCGCCTTTGGGTTGTGCTAACAGGACTCAATCATAGGATATTTCTAGCCAACATGTAATTCACCACACAGGGATGCTAATGATTGATTGATTGATTGATTGATTAGTGAGCCACCAAACGTCTGTCTCTACAACACATGATGGGGGCAGGGTGGGGGCGTATGTGAAAGTTCGTCTCACCAGTTTGTACTGCCATGCTGCAACATCTCGCTCTCACCAAGGTCTCTGGGGATGGCAGGTAAGTAGGACAGAGTGTGGATTTCAGATGTTGGATGTTTTAAATGATGGATAATGATTTTATTTTTTTTTGTATCTTCATTTGTATCACACACATTGACAAAACTAATCATTCCAAAAAAAGAAAAGAAAAGAAGAGGGTAAAGAACGTCCAATCCACTGTGAAGTTACAGGGAGAGGGGTGAGGAAACGTGGAGGGTGAGAGGTCAACCAAACACGTGGGAGAGAGTCATGGTGATCTGGTAACTTCAGGAACGGTATCAGTGTGTTGTGTTATACTCACGCAGTGTAGGTGTGTGTGCGTGGAGCGATGGTGCGAGGGGTCGTCGTCTGCAGCACCTCGGGGGGGCTCATCATCACGTAAAACTGACCTGGATTTAACGGGACAAATTGAAAAATAAATGTCTTATAGAAATAACAGAGAAATTCTTGAAAGAAAATGTGACGTCCCGGTAAATAGATATTAATTCTGTCTTTTCTCTTCTTTGTCAGTCACTTTTTCACCAGGTGACTATGCAGCGTCTCCTCACCTCCTGCCTGTGTGATGGTTGGGTCGGCGGTGGCCTGCACCGACACGGCCGTGGCTGTTCCATCACTGACGGTGGCGGCGGGGAAATAAGCAAAACGTGTCTCTCCACCCACAGTCTCCCCACCAGGACTGCCCCCGTTACTGAAAGGGTTCTGGATGACAGCCTGTCAAAGACACAGTCAAACAGTAAACAACTAACATATATTATATAGTAAAGCTGCGTTTGTTTGGTCACTGCACAGTTTCACTATCATCTCTCAGAGTCTGTGACTTGCAGGTTTTTTCCAGATGTAATTATAACTGGGGCTGTCTGATTTTTTTTTCTTAATCATGATTAATCGCTGAATTTCAATAGTTAATCTCGATCAATCGCATGTTTTATCACATGACTAAAATTCTATTATTTTGCATTTCAGAACCGTTTTCTCTTGCTTGACAGCACATAACCGTCAGTCTGTCTGCATTAGAAGCTAACGTTAGCATGTCTGATAATTTATTTCTCTCTGGACGAGCTCTGAGTAAGTTATATTTTTATTTTCCAACTCATTTGATCTTCACCAACGACGATTCAGGCATTGGATTTAAACACTTTAGGTCTCCCGACACGCCCCTCGCTCCTATAGACATGACTCCATCATGTAAAATCTTTGTAGGAAGTGTCTGTGGCAGTTTGACAACAAGTAAGGGTGCCTCAAAGGGTCAGAATAGTAGCAGCCAAAGGTTCTAGAACGTAGCTCTAGAATCTTTGGTAACAGCAGCAGTGATGGTGTAAAATTAAAAAAAAATTAAGTTCAGTAGTTTTAAGACAAATGCAAAAAAATGAACTGCATATTGAATTTAACAGGCGAAATACCTTTGCATGCCAGCAAACACCCCTCCACCTTTCGCATCAGTGTCACGGTGCATGTATGTTACCTCACCTGTGCCACGGCCTGAGGGGCTCCAGCAAAAGCTGCAGTGGAGACGACGCTGACGGCTCCGGTCCCATCAGCTGTGGCCTCTAAGTGATCGTCTGTCACCTGAACCACACGGTAGGTCACCTGAGGACAGAGTGTACAAGGTTCAAAGGAGGGAGCGATCACACTGTGGTTCTTTAGGGGTTTTACCACTTTTCACCACAAACTCACCATGAAACCCCCTCCCCCCAAAAAAAAAAAAAAAAAAAAAAAAAAATCACCTAATCAAACTCTCACATTGACTCTTATATAAAAAGTGAAACTAATATTTCACCTCACCTGAGCTAATCAGGTGTTAACATCTGCCACTTGTTTCCCATGGTGCCTTTGGGCTTTGGGGTTATAATTCAAACCAGCTGCTACAAATGCGCCTTGTGTGCAAATGTCTTAGAATAATTCACATTTTTAAATTTCGCTCATCGTTTGCTGAAAAGCAGCTCATCCAGCCTTAAACTGACTGATAGTTAAAACTCCATGCACGGGGCCTTAGCAACCGTAACTAGGCACAGCTGTCTGTTTCCTCCTTTGAAAAGTGTTTCCCTGCTGTAAGAATTTCCCCTATTTAAGGTGCCAAGATATTTAACATCCTCAGAGTGAACAACAGACGCAGCAGATCACTGGGCAGACTGGCTATTCAAGCTCCTCATACCAGCTCTGAACTGGGAAGAGCTGCTGACCAATAATAAACACTCGCTACTGGAATGACGGTGAAGATCCTTTTGAATGTTAATGTTTTAATCAGTGCATGTGTGTGAATTTTATTGTTGTGATGTTGCATATGTGTAATTGTCCCCCACTCCCTTTTAAATAAAGATCTTGACCTCAGTGTGACTGCCTGAACATATGAAGCCTAATTAATTGGCTAATTAATATTAAAAAAAAAAAAAAAAGATGCTGTCGTTTTGCAGAGGAGAGGTTCTCCGTGCTCACCTGTCCTCCACTGTTCTCTGTGCGAAACTGGTACTGCACATTGTGGTCAGCGAACGCAGCCTGCGGGACACCAGTGATGGTCACTGCAGTCTGCTCCTCCGTCCCCACCGCCTCTCCTGCAACACACAGGTCAACAAGCTTCAGATCTGCGATGCTGAACCAAGGCAGGACCATAAAAACACGTGAGTGGATGCAGGGTTGCAGACATGCACACATTTAGCTGAAAGTAGAGTTTTCACTATTTTCATGTTTAGTCTCAGCTCATATAAAGCGTCTGCCTCAAAGGTGCAAACCTCAAATTTGCAACATGTTTTATTTTGCAGAAAACAATCATTTCTATTTGTTTCACTTGTGTGGACGAGGTGATTCGAGCTTCCCACCTTCCTGTAACTGCACCACCTCTTCTGATTCCTGTTTGTCGTGACTACAAACAGAGAGAGAGAGAGAGAGAGAAAGAGAAAGCCAGTGAGTCAACTTCAAGCTCAACCCAAAACACACATTTCTCAGAAATAAGACAATTTATCATCAGTGTGCTGAATGTGTAGCCAGCTGTGGCTGAAGGGCGCCCCCAGACGGCCGCATGTGGAGGGGGTAGAAAAGACACCATAAAGTGAAACAGAATAGGCGTGACAGAAATCATGCTTTCTGCAACTTCTAGGAGGAAAATTGCAATTATTTTACAATTAAAACCCAACTCTGTGTGCTTTTATTTACTGTGCAAGAGGAGACAAACTTCACAAACAGTGTGAATAACTCCAACACACGCCCCTCCTGGTTTTATTTAAGCGCTTTAATCCCAGAAGAGCTGCATGAGGTGTAGAAAGAGCGGAGCGCAGGAAGCTGTCAGCCTGAAACACAGACACTGACTGCTGCTGAGCATTTGCATCCCCGGTCTGTAAATAAAACACAGCAGATGTGATGTTACAGCTGTGCAAAGGGGCGCACAGTCTCTGCCTGTGGACGCTGCAGCTCCGGCTGCACAGCGGGAGACACCAGCACCAAGCAAGGCACAGATATTAAAAGTATCAGGGGCAGCAGGGTGGAGGGGGAGGGTGGAGGTTTTAGGCCGTGGTGGGAGCCATGGCAGAGCAGGAAGCGGCCAGCAGCCTCTCACCTCGCCGAGCTGTCCAGACTCTGCTCCAGCATATCCATGAAGGGTCCTGCGGGGGGGGGGGGACGCCGATATTCAACGACACCGATCCACGGAGATGGAAGCGCTGATCACGGGGACAAACACACGGGTCATGTGAGAAAGACAGTCCGGGACACGTGAGGCACCGACCGGGCAGGGAGGTAAAATGGAGGCCGCTGCGGAGCCGTCTGCGTCTGTGCGGGGAGCCAGAAAAAAGAAAAGCGCACTCGGTCCGGGTGTTCACGCAGCTTCACGCCGGCGGCGGGGCTCCGGCTCTGGGTTAAAATAGCCCCGAGTGTTTTTAGCTGAACAGCTGGATGCAGGACGGATTGTCTCCGTTTTAACGACGCGGTGGAAACGTTTCGCCCTCGGTTTCCTTGTTGCCTCCGCGGCGCACAGCTGCTGTTTATCCGCTCGGAGCTGCGGCGCAGACCTGCGCTCCAGAAGATGCGGAGTGGACTCGTTTGTTCGCTTTATTATGCGGGGAAATGAGTGTTTTGTTTTTTTCCCACCATGTTGCTGCTTTGTCTTTGTTCACATATTGTTTTCTGCCATTCACGTGATCGGATGCAGAGAGTTTGCTGGAGAGAAATTAATAATTGTGTCTTTTTTCCCCGGTTTGTTTCTGCGTAAAAACTGAAATGCTCCTCTTATATTTGCCTCCAGCTCTCAGACAGGGTTATATGCGTGTATATTCCAGACTGTGACATTAAACTGTGCAGCAAACAGCTGACCATCAGCTCCTCAACGCCACTTTTTTTCAGGATCTCAGCCCAGGTGACCGCAGAGATCCAATACGGGTTTTCCCACAAACCACATGACAAAGCGCGTCCGTGCGCCGGTGTGTCCGCGGAGCGACGCGCGGCGCTCACACGGGAGCTCCTCACAATTCACACTCTTACACCCTGTGAGGTTTACTCTGCTTTTTACTTCACAATCCGCGACTGATCCAGTGGATCGAGTGAGGAAAGCGACCGGGTGGATTTTCCGCAGCCGCTCAACCTTCAGCCGAATTCAGCCGCGGGGAGGCGGCTCTGCGTCTGCGCCAGTCTGCGGACAGGAGGCTTCACCACGCAAAAACATTCTCTGTTTACATGTTTTTAACAAATTCACAAATTAAATTGTTTTTAATTAATTTCTGAGCACAGTTGTATTTACATTTGACCTGCTGAGATGGATATAAACCCGGCTCACACCTGGGCCCAGTGTACACCTGATGCTCGCCCATATTATATTATCCTGACCCATTCTGATGCACACAGAAAATATTAAGGCTGTCAGCTAAGAGGATAACAGCTGGAATCTGCCCAGATGTGGAGGCCAGAAGTTTCATTGTGCTGCCTTTAGCCAGACTTGAATTATTAGTTTGGAGCAAAAGGGGAAGAATAGAAAGTATACAGAAAGCAGCCATGTCACACACACACATACTTGTACTTCCATCATTGTGAGGACACTCATTGACATAATGCATTCCCTAGCCCCTTACCCTAACCTTAACTATCACAACTGAGAGCCTAACCCTAACCCTAACCCTAACCCTGACCCTAACCTTAACCTAAACCTAATTCTAACCTTAACTCTAAAACCAAGTCTTAACCCTCAAAATGTGATTTGATGGTGTCTCAAGAAGTGAGGACCGGCCAAAATGTCCTCACTTTCCCAAAATGTCCTCACTCTGTTGGTAAAATACTTTTTTTGGTCCTTACTATGTAGCAAGTACAAGTACACAAACACACACAGAATACATCTTTAAAATCCCCAGAGCATTTTAGAGACAGGAAAACAATAGAATCTATAAGACAACAAGTATCCCAAGAAGACATGACATTAATCACATCAATATGAGATAGGTGGTTTCTAATCTTAGCAGGCGGAGGAGGGGGTCAACATAAATGTGATGGGGCATGAGATAATTCAGATTGTCATAAAATAAACAGTTTTTTTTAATGTATCAAACTTGAATTTATGGAACCTCTGGGTCTTTGGACGTCCCTAAAATAAAACAATGATACATAGTAGTGCCCTGCTCTAAGGTTTAAGGCGTAGACCACCACAGTGTCACAGATTGGATCCCCATCTGTCTCTGTTGTCTATTGGCATAAAATTCACCAAACTATATTTAAAAATCAAACAATATATGAAGGAATAATCACTATCATGTTCACACTGTGACCATGACTGGAAAAGCCAGAAAGTTTTGGATACACTGCCTTAGATGCAAACTTTATTATATATCAAATTAAACGACCGACAAATAAACAAATCAGTCTTTTTCCAGTTTGCAAAAGAAAACCAGATCATCAGATATTAAATCTGAGACTCTGTGTTTTTTAGGGTTGTACTATCAACCTGAAATATGTTTGCTAGCCTCCATGTTATCATTTCTTACACATTACCAGGTTGACTTATTTTGTAGACTGGGATCCACACTAGAAATTCACTTTAAAGTAACGTGCTTATAAACAACACTTGGTTGCACAGCATGACTTCGTACTGAGGATTTAAGATATTAAATATTTTAGAATATTTAAAGTATAAAGAAGAAACAAAGAGGCAGTAATGCATAAAAAAAGAGGCTTCAGCATCTTTAAGACTCCAGTTGTGTATTTTAGGGTTAAAATGATCAAAAACCTCTTATATAACTTGTTCATTTAAACCATGAGCAACGTTGTTTGAGTCAAATACTGTAAATGACTTGAACTTAACTCTCAGCCAATAGATCTGCTAAAAATTATCCCTCGTACGCATCACATGCCATTGTTCATTTATTTGAGTAGAGGGTGACTCATTCATTCAGATTGCACACCCATTACAGTGAGAGAGAGAGAGAGAGAGAGAGAGAGAGAGAGAGGGATGGAGAGAGAGGGAGAAGGGAACAGCCACCTACCACAGAGCCAAACTTGAGGCCAACCTCTCTCCTCTCCTCCCATCTCATTCTTTCCTACATGGGCACTCACAGATGAGTTTGCAGACAGCGCAGTAACAGACTGAACACTGCTGGACGAAGACAGACTTCCAGAACACAAGATAACAAAGAGAAATAGAAACAGACGAGCAGACAAATATCCACGCAGCACAGCTTTCTCTTCTTCTTCTTCAGCTCTGAAAAGGTAAATCTTTCTGTAAAAACTGGCATCTTTTGTGCAGGGACTTCACTTTGATTTTTGGGTGGAGACGATAACCCCTCCCATGTCTTTTGATTAACTGTGCTCTTTGCCTTTTGTTCGTCTTTTGTAATTGCACTGAAAGGAATTGAACTTTTCTATAATTAATACTCATTTTATAGAGAATTGTGTGTTTTTTCAGCTCTGAATTTGCAGAGGTAGAGAGATGCATGGCATGATTTTCATCACTGTTTTTAATCACAGTGGTGAATGTTGAATGTAGATTTGTAGACTGAACTGCATGATCAACTTTCTCCACCCTCATACATAAAATCCTGTATAAGTCCAGTATTTGCATGCATATACCAGAATTTATCTGAATCCTGTACATTTATTATTCTTGAAAAAACAAACTGATTCGCATCCATCACGTCTGTTTCTACACCAACAGCAGCTAGGTGCAATGGCGACACCCAAAAACACTCCCCGAGGTGCAAACACACCACTGTCCCCCAACCGTATCACACGGCTCCAGGAGAAGGAGGACCTGTGCAACCTCAACGACCGTCTGGCCGTCTACATCGACAAGGTCCGCTCTCTGGAGGCTGAGAATGCCGGTCTGCGTCTGAGGATCACTGAGTCTGAGACGGAGGTCAGCCGGGAGCTGACGGGCCTGAAGGCCGCCTATGAGACCGAGCTGGCCGATGCCCGTCAGACTCTGGACTCTGTGGCCAAAGAGCGAGCGCGTCTGCAGCTGGAGCTGGGCAAGCTGAGGGAGGACTACAAGGAGCTGAAGGCCAGGTGGGTCACAGTGCAATACCCTGCTCTAAATCTATTTCTGACAGCATCTCCTACACTGTGTGCAGGGGTGGTGCTAATTGCTTCATACAATCTGATTTGGGGGGTTCGGGGGGTGTTTTTATGGGTGTCCCATCACATTAGGGGCCCTGAATTCCTTTAAAGCACCCCTGTGTGTTTGTGAAATATAGTTTATTCACAATTAAATGATATGCAATATTCCTGCTGAGATCATCAGCAATAACATACCCTCTTGCTCAGTTCAACACTTTAGGGAGTTTTGCTGTCACAGCCTCAGTTGGTCCGGTGTGACCAGTAGCTAATTTTAGCAAACATATATTGTTGTGCAACTGATTTACTGAGTCAGTGTGACTCACCTCTTTCTCTCCCTTTCACACTTTTATCTCCCCTTGTGGCCAGAGTAAATTAACATAGTCCACCTTTAAAGTGAAAACAACCAAACTTTAATGGATATGACCTATGATAAAACGGTAATAACAAGATTATTTCTTCTTCAGTTGCTATGGGAGAACACAAAACAGAGCAAAAACTGTTTAACTAGTTGCTTTTTTTTCAAAGAGTATAAAGGTTTTTGGTCAAAAATGAAACAAATATACTTTTTAATGAAAATGAAAAGACACCAGTGATCCAGATATTTTGTGTATCTGATGATCACGAGGAAACAGCCGCCCTGAGGCCTCTGAGATCCTCTCGTTTAACCAGATCTTTCCCGGTTAAGTGCATCTATTTGTGCATTAATGCATGACTGAAAGTGTTTATGGTGTCAGTGTAAATATCTCAAACATCTCAGCGGAGCAGTTACTCATTAACCCCTCATAACTGATGCTTGTCTAACTTTCGCTGGCGCTCTTGGAGCTGCTGGTGCCACTCCCTGACTTTTAGCATACCCTCCTCATTGCTCACTGCAGCTTGACGTTGGACTTCCACTGCGTCTCCTTCCCGTGCTGCCACATCCAGAGCCCGATGACTAACTCTTTCCTCCGTTTCTCCTCCTTCACCAAAGCAATAATTACACACACAGTACGTGGCAGTGTTTGGAGGGCTCCCGTCTTGCCTCCATTACTTTTCCATAAATATTGAGATGATGGCTGTTGTGTGTTTGGCAAAGCCAAGCCGTTGCCATGGCAGCATCCCAGCCAAACACTGGCGGCTGTGGCCTGTGGCTTCCAGAAACACGGGGCTGGACGTAGACCATTGTGGCCTATGAGTCATATGCACCGAGGTCTTTCCCCTCTTTCCCTTTCCCCCAGCCTACATCCTTATTCAAAAATAGCTCATATTTTTTTCATGTTTCAAGGAAACAGCAGTAATTCAGTCTCACTTGGTTGTTAAGTGACAGAGCAAAATTAATGTCTATCCCTATTCAATTAAATGGAATATCCTCCATTAATGAAAAACACATCCAGGAAGATGCAATCTAACACTTGAGACTCTTTGCGTCTTTACAGAAACACCAAAAAGGAGTCAGAATTAGCAGGAGCGTTGCAGAGGCTCAAAGATCTGGAGGCGCTCCTGAACTCGAAGGATGCGTCCTTGACGACGGCTCTGGGGGAGAAGCGTAACCTCGAGGTGGAAAACAGGGACCTGAAGTCCCAGGTTGCCAAGGTAAACTCAAACCCACACTCAATTTAAAACTCAGTGGAAACACATCTGGGCTCAATCTTTCTGCAGGCAGCCTACGCGACGACCAGCTTTCAGCTTGTCCCTCATAATCCTCCTGTGTGTTTTCCACTTTGTGATACTAAATCTCATCTAATTTAGCATCTAGTTACAACCCTATTTTTACTTTTACCACTGGCTATTTACTTTTGACTACATCCAGTGGGGATGGACAGTTTTCTCAAGTGACAATAAAAACCTTAAGGTTTTGTTTAGCTGGCTTCAGCAGACAGAGTCTTTCTGTCATGGCCACTTGAGCTCAGACATGTTGATTAAAGGACAGACTTCCTACTCGCCTGCCCACTGGCTGTATTTACTGCATATGTCTTCATTGTGCTGCCTGTTTATGTGAATGTTTGTGCATTGCTTGGCACTAATAATCGGTTCCTGTGGCCTTTCTTAGCTGGACACCAGTTTGGGCGATGCCAGGAAGCAGCTGCAGGATGAGATGCTGAGGAGAGTGGACGGAGAGAATCGCATCCAGACTCTCAAAGAGGAGCTGGAGTTTCAGAAGAACCTCCACTCTGAGGTCAGACTCTTACCATCATCAATGAGTCATTTCAAAAAGGAGCATTCATTTTCTCCACTTCTTTTTTTCTAGCATGCCAACATCCGCCTGTTATTTTATAGCATTTTTGATAAGATCTTTTCTTTTTTTTTGGTTTCTCCAACAGGAGCTGCGGGAAATAAAGCGGCGCCATGAGTCTCGTATGGTTGAGTTGGACAACGGCCACCAGCAGGAGTTTGAAAGCAAACTGGCCGAGGCGCTGGTGGAGATGCGTAGCCAGCACGAACTGCAGATCAAAATGTACAAGGACGAGATAGAGAAGACTTACAATACCAAGGTAGCGCTTCAGTTTAAGAGAAATAAGACAAAAACAGAACTCAAACTTGACAGAGGAATAAAGGTTCAACTCTTGTATTCCATTGCTTTCTACTTGTCTTCAGTGGAGGATCAAATATCAGTAAGAGTAAACAGTGCAGAATAAACATCCAATTAAAACATCATTAGATAGGAATGCAACAGCTTTGATTTGCAGCAGGCGTGCAGTTTCACAAACCCACACTAATGAACCTAACAATGCGCTGTCAGGTTACGGTTTGTGTTTAACGGATCTTCTCCCTCGGTGTTCCTCTCTGTCAGCTGGAAAGTGCCCGTCAGTCCGCGGACAGGAGCAGCCACCTGGTGGGAGCAGCACATGAGGAGCTCCAGCAGACTCGAATCCGCCTGGAGTCCACGTCCGCTCAGCTCAGCCAGCTGCAGAAGCAGGTTAGCAGAAACAACCAGCCCACGTTCAGGGTCCTGTCATCACTTACGACTCCCATTAGGGGTTTATCTTAATATGTTATCATATAATATCAGACTTGCATTTTCAGGATCTAAAACAAAAGTCAGGTTATGTGACATTTTCCTCATTTCATAGCAAATCAAAAACAAAACTTCACATGAATATATATTAAAGAACATATGAATCATTTGCACATTGATAGACATTAAGATTTTTAAATGGATACTCTATAAAAATCTCAAGTTCAGGTGTTTATTTGGTCACTTTTGCCCTTTATGCACCAGATTTAATACTAAGTTTCACTTTTCTCTTAGGTTTTTCCTGCTTATTATTAATTTTCTAACACTAAGTGCACTGTTCTGACCATTTTTAGTCAACCCTAACAAAAGCTATGACTAATAAACAGTATAACACTATATTTTTGTACAAAAAGTCACTTACAGCCGTTTTATACCTACCCTCATCTTTAAAGTTATGTTGCACTTTGACAAGTGGTTATTGGCTGTTGAAAGGTTCTGTTTGCTTCTACATTACTGTGTAAAATCTCATTTACAGAACCTTTAACTGATGCTTGTTAGATTCTGACACCGTGTGTTTTCAGACTTACTTTGGTGATTCTGATCCGATGATAACTGTGTGATTCCTCTGTCTGATCCAGCTGGCGGCCCGTGAGGCGAAGGTGAGGGACCTGGAGGACGCCCTGTCTCGGGAGCGGGACACCACTCGTCGGCTGCTGGGAGAGAAAGACAGAGAAATGGCTGAGATGAGGCAGCAGATGCAGCAACAGCTGGATGAGTATCAGGAGCTCCTGGATGTCAAGCTGGCTCTGGATATGGAGATATGTGCTTACAGGAAGCTGCTGGAGGGAGAGGAGCAGCGGTATGTTGGCTCGCAGTGACTTTATTCAATGAAATCAGAGTCTTGCATCAATGGAAAAGTCATATCCTTTCCTTTCTCTTCCTTTCACACTCTTTTCCCCTCTATTAATAAACAACTTCATGTCTGTCCACGCAGGCTGCGTCTGTCTCCCAGCCCTCCGCCCACCAGAGTGACAGGAAGTCGTTCCTCTACGTCAGCAGCTCACTCTCGATCAATCCACTGCTCCCAGAGCTCTCCTGCCAAGAGGCGCCGCCCCAACGACACCGACAGCGAGGCCTCCAGCTTCACAGGAGCAGCTGTGGCTCGCACTCGCATCACCCAGCAGGCGTCAGCCAGCGGACGGGTCACTGTGGACGAGGTGGACCTGGACGGGAAATATGTCAGACTCAGCAACAAGGCAGATGAGGTGAGGAGATGAACATGACGGTGGGATAATTAGAGATTACCTGAGAAATCTACTTGTCTGTGGTGACTTTGGTGTAAACTAATTGCTCTTTCTGCAACATTTGCACATTTGACATTATTATTGGAGGCCAAATTAAAAAAAAAAAATAGACCTCTCACTGTTTTTCAGAGCTAAAAACAGGAAGTTGCAGATCTTTAAGGGCAGCTTAGTAATTCATTACCTACTGAGGTGGAAAATTACTTGGATGTTTTGACACAATAAAAAAAAGAACCACTGACTTTTTATCCAACCATCAACTTTCTTCTGCAGGATCAGAATTTAGGGAACTGGCAGTTGAGGCGGCAGGTGGGCTCTGGTGCAGCCATCTCCTTCAAGTTCCCGGCTAAATTCACCTTGAAGGCCGGGCATAGGGTCACGGTAAGCAGCACCTTCACGCATAAAAACCACCAATCAGCACGTGATGAACAACAACAAACAGATGTCTTACCCTGTACTGTATCTTCTGCATGGTGATTGATCAGATCTGGGCCTCCGGTGCTGGTGGAGTCCACAATCCTCCCTCTGACCTGGTGTGGAAGACTCAGCCCTCGTGGGGCACAGGAGACATGTTCCAGACCATCCTGATCAGTGCCAGTGGAGAGGTACATTCAGTTTACTGGACTGTGAATGGTGGACACTTTATGAAGCACTATGATTACACAAATTTATATTATAGGAGCAATTTTATACACTGAGTTTTAAAAACACCAGAAATAGACAAGAAATAAATGAATAAATAAACTGTCATACTTTTCCTTCCAGGAAATGGCGATGAGGAAAGTCACCCGCACACAGTTCGAAGAAGAAGACGATGACATGGTGAGAGAAATTATATCGATAACATCCTGTATATTACACACGTTACACACAATTCTGCAAGACCACCTGCTTTTAGCATCCAATAAATATCAAATGAGCCTTTTTAACTCTCTCAAACATCAGTGTGAGTACTTGGGGTAGAACAATAGATCAGGTAGAAGTTGTCAACAACCTGTTTGAAGGACTGAATTTGTGTCTCTGCCTCAACAGGTAGCTCACAGCACTTGCGGGGACAGCGAGTACAACCTGCGGAGCCGGACCGTGGTCTGCGGCTCCTGCGGACTTCCTTCAGACAAATCCAGCAACTGCTCCGTGAGCTCAGCTTCCCGCTCTTTCCGCAGCGGCGGCATCTCCGAGGGTTTACTGCCTCACTCCTACGTCTTCAGCGCCAGCACTCCTCGCAAGGTGGGTACTGCAGCACATACAGCTGATACGTGCCTTCCTTCCAAACTTCAGGTCTTTAAGGTTACTCTTAGAGGCTGGAGCATGAGTGTTGATTAACAGGCTTTGTATGTGATGATACTAACTTTATAAATTTCCCTCACAGACCGGAGGCCGAATGGAGAACTGTCCAATCATGTGAACCCTGGATCCACAGTGAAACACTTAAACTCAACTAGTTTTCAGTTATTAGTTCTTCAGTTACCAGTTGTAGTTATTAAGTTCATTTCATGTAGTTTGGAATAATTTTCAAGATATTGTATGCAATCAAACTTTATACTGTTTTTTAATACTGTACATAGGCATGCATATGAAATATTTTCTTAAACTCTAAATGGTGATTAAATGAGTCACTTCTGTTTGTATTGGTGACATTAAGAATTGGAAACCTCTACCAGTCTTCCACCTGACAGTGAAACAAGAACCTACCAGATATTTAAACATATCAGCTTAAAACAACTGTTTGAGCAAATTTATTCTAAAAATCTTGTTTACTGCTTAATTAAAGTGGGTGATTTCCACAGCTGCTGTTGCTGTTAGATAAAATCATACTTTTCACAGTTTGGGATTTTCATTAGACTATGTAAACATACTGACGCAGCAGGTTTGCAGTAAGTTCACTTGTGTTGAAAAATATGTTTATTTTTGAGTAAAATTTCCTCGAGTTAAAATGACCCTGACCTTGCAACAGATCCACAAAATATTGTGTATTTTTGCTGATATCAATAAACATGTTTTCAGAAATCTGTCTTATTTGTCTTGTTTAACATCTGAGTATTTTCTCTTTCTTACCACAGCAAACAGTACATATAAAGATACAGCTATATTAAATAGATATTATAATGAACAGGCTATTTTAATTGTGAAATCTTTTTAACTGTATCTGACTGTGATTCATTTGCATGGATGTTGCTTCTTGCTTCTCAACCAAACACGAAAATAACTATAATAAATAAGTTTGACTGTATTTTTAAAACCATGAAAATTTAAAACATCAACACAAGAAAAATGTTTACTTCAGACTATTGTAATCATACACTGTAAATGCAACAGTATACAGCTGTAAACCGACTTAATTCATTAAAAACTAGAGAAATCAGGGTTGAATATTTTTTCTGGTGCCAGTGACAGTGGATAACACAACATTTATAGTAAGATTATAGTTATTACTTATTGGTATTCATATTCATCCATTTCCAGTGTTGGAAATTAAAGTACATTTACTGCTGTGCTTGAGGGTATTTTAAAGAACTCTTGAGTATTTCCATTTTATGCTGCTTTGCTCTATTTATTTTGGATCTGTCCCCATTCTCACATGTTTTGGCAAGATTTCAATTTATTAATTGCTCAACATTGTTAATAAATAATTCACCAATAACAATATTATTTAAATTTAATAATATTTTACTGATTTTGCTGCCGGAAACCACCATCACTTTTATTCCCCACAGTAAGAGCATGCGACTTTTATTTTGAAATCGGAGCAGTGTTTTGATTTTCCAAACCCGGAAGTAAGCGGCACTACGGGGCTGCCAGTGTTGCTGCAGGACCCTTCCGCTCCTTTATCAGCACATAATTTACCTGTAAGTTTAGTCACTGCGCTGTTTAAAAGGACAAACGTGCATGTGAAGTGATTTTCAGGAAAGGTTTGCAAACATTTGGTGAGTTTCATTAACATTTCGCCACGAAGAGAATCAGCAGCACATACATGTTTAGCTAACAACTAACTCGTTAGCTAACAACTTCTGCATCCTGAGGAAACTGAGGCTAAAACCACAACTGCGACTCGATCTCTCTGTGTTTTAAGTCGTTAATCGTTTATGAAAGTCAACTCAACAACGACACACCGGACTGTCGCTGTCGTTTTCATCAAGGACGAGTTGCTAAAATTAACAACTACATTTCATAAAGCTGACAGGTGGAGCTGAGTGAAGCTGGCAAAATATACGGTGACTTATTAGCAAGGCGTTTATTTATATCACTTATATCATTTATGTCACTTAATAACGACTAAACTTAATCTACACTTGATAGCTTATGGTCATTACATTCAGCTGCATGCTATTAAGAAGACCGGTGTTCATTACACTGAATCATTTTATTTTGTGCTAGATTTTAGTTTGTGTTTTATTTTTTATGTAGAAATTAAACAATTAAACAGCTGTGTTGTCCTGATATTTATCATGATCATAATAAAGTTTGTACAGCACTAAATAAAAACAGCAATTACAAAGTAAAGGTAAAGTCAAGATAAAATTATACAGTTTTCCATATTAAAAAGTAATTGTACTATATGTGTAGATATATGTTATAATGCATTTTAAGGACTTAGAGAAGATACTGATTCTGCAAGTCAGTTTCTCAGTGAGGTCATCATAGAAAAACAGCCTGGACAGAAAAAGCTCTGGCGCCCTTTCCTCATCTCTAATTATTTCTGAATGATTAGTCCAATAATTGATTTGTCACGACAGAAAATACACTTTCTTTAGAGCAGATTGAGAAGCAGCTGAGAGCGCAACAACACTTGACCCTGAACCACAGCTCGCAGGCTTTGCTTCATGTAAAAGGTCCTTGTTTTGGAGGAGGCTCTACAGTTTCACTCCTCATGTGACGGATGTGGGGACTAACCTCCCTCAGTTCAGTTTAGATCACTGAGGTCTCGTCTGTTCCAGCAGTTTGGATCCACCTGGATGTTGAGTGTGCGGGCTCTGTTTGGGATCGGTGTCCTGGTGACCTCACGAGCCGCTGCAGTCCTCGCTCAGACGGGGACATGTCCTCTGCCCGCTGCAGCTAACAACCACAGGAAGGACTGTTTCAGTAGCAGAGCAGCATCCACCATGGCCCAGACCATCAAATATCTCGGGTAAGGTTTTTTTTAAATCTTGGACACAGAGAACAGATTGTATGTGCGTCCAAACTGAGCTGTAGCTGCTCCACAGGCAAGAGGAGGCCCAGCACATCGACGAGGAGCTCTTCAGTGAGTACGGCTTCAGTGTGGACCAGCTGATGGAGCTGGCTGGACTCAGCTGTGCCACAGCCATCACACGGGTGAGATTTCAATCAAGGCTCTTATTTTGAAATGAAAATGACTGTGCTTAATGCAGACCTGTATAACTGGTCATTAATTGATTAATTGATCAACAGAAGAATAATCAGCAGCAGCTGTTTTGATGATTGAATCATTTTTTAACAAAAATACCAAACACTTGCTTGTTCCAGCTTCTCAGATTTGATGCTTTTCTTTGTCATACATGATAATGTAGTGAAGATCTTTGGGTTTTGGTCTGTTGGTCAGACACAACAAGACATATGAAGACGTCACCCTGGGCTGTGGGACATTGTAATAGTTTTTTTTCTCCATTTTTTTTTCTAGTATTTTATGCACAAAAAAACCAACAAAAACAAAGCATGCAAACCACTTTCTTACAACTAATTATTCAACACTGCATTAATTTCCTCAAAAACACTTTGCAGTGTGATCTTATTTATCATAATTATGGACTGGTGTTTTCCTGTCCACAGACCTTCTAGATATCAGGCACATGTGGTTTCTCCATCAAACGTCTAGCTGTGTTGCCAGGAAACCAGATTTCACATTTACAGTGCATGGATATGTCTAAATCAGATTACTCCCTGAAGTAGGGAATAATCAGATTACTCCATCTTCTGTCTCCACATCACTTGAAGCTTTTCTCATGAGTAGCTGCTCTAAAGAAAACCCTCTTTTTCCTCACAAATACCAGAGGTGCTGTGATGCTGTATTGATTTTGTATGTTTTTTTCTGCAGGCATATCCAGTCACTTCTCTGGTCAAGGCCAGACCTTCTCTGCTGGTGATTTGTGGACCAGGAAACAACGGAGGTGATGGCCTGGTCTGTGCCCGACACCTTAAACTCTTCGTGAGTGTCCTACACTTGTTAAACAGTAAGATACTCTACAGTGGTGGTGTAATGTAACTAAATATATTTCCTCAAGCACTGAGTCCAATTTTTAGGTACTTGTACTTCACTTAAATATTTTTATTTTATGGTCTTTTAAACTTCTGTTTCACCACATTTCGGAGCGATATTATACTTGTTACAAAGCACTTTGAAGGACCTCTGTATGATGATGTGCTGTACAAATAAGCCTTGCCTAACACATTTACTTAGAGCTATAGTTACTTGTTATTTTGCATATTTTGCAGATGATTTTTCATTCAAACATACATGTATGATGAGCTTCTTAAACTTGTGTTGTTGACTGAAAAATTCTGTTATCGAGTCATTTTAGTCTGTCCTTTGATTTTCTAAACCTACTTTTTCATTTTTGAAGGTGGCCTTATTTTTCATTCTTTAAAGATATCGACATACTTGTAGAAAATATTTCTAATGAGTTGTTCAATGAAAAACAGGTTAAAATATTGCACCTCACATAATGTTTGGACCACGTTCTTGACTAAAACATCTTTATAAATTCAGGGTTTTTTCTGATCAGACTGCCAACACTGCTACAGCAAAATGCTTCTCAAACATTAATACATCATTGATAATATATACAGATAACATAACAAGTACTTTTGCTGATAACACTTGTACTTTTGTATTTTAAGTAGGATTTTGAAAGCAGGACTTTTATTGGTAATGGAGTATTTTCACATCTTGATATGATTACTTTTACTGAAGTACCTGAATACCACCCCTGCTGTACAGCTCACTACATTAGTGCTCTATTAGTGTATTCAGCGAGATTCTGACGTCCGGTGGTTAAGTGGTAAGAACAGAAGGTCATTTGAGAACAGTCTTTGTTAAATAAAACCTCAGTAAACCAGTCTGAAGGCATTTCTTCACCCACAACTATTTTATCAGATTCCACTCTGTGCAGAGTGGAGATGAACCTTTATGGTGAGATTAACATTTTCTGCTGTACTGTGTCCTCCTGCAGGGTTACGAGCCCACCATCCTGTATCCGAAGAGGCCAAACAAACCGCTGTTCCAGGGTCTGACCACACAGTGCCAGAAAATGGAGATCCCTTTCCTGACTGAGATGCCTGAGGTCTGGTGTTAATCAATAATGCAGCAGCTTCATCTGCAGTCATGGGGAAAATTCTTCTGCTCATTGTGTTTATTAGTTGGCTTTTTATGTCAAGCTGCAGGAGTACTGAAGTACACACTAGCTCTCCTTAATGAGGTTTCAGTGAAGATTAGATGAGGCCTTACAACAACAACAAACAACAAAATGATAATTAATAACAATAAATGATAATTAAGAAGTTTTTAAGTTACGGATTTGATATTTCTAACACTTTGTCAGGGTTTTTACACATGTCCTGTGTACTTTAGTAAAAGATGTTTGTTGGTCTTCTGAGATGATGTAAATAAAAACAATACATTTTTCTGGATTATTTTCCTCTCAGGCCAAAGTGATCGATGAGGCTTACAACCTGGTGATAGACGCGATCTTCGGCTTCAGCTTTAAGGGGGCTGTTCGAGAGCCTTTTGGCTCCATCTTAGACGTGCTGAAGAAGACCACAGCTCCCATCGCCAGCATCGACATCCCCTCAGGTCAGACCTCACACACTCAGCAACTTTACAGGGAGAACATGATTAAATGTGAAGAAAAATGGACTTCTATGTTTTTAATTTTGTAAAAAACTTCTGTCCAACAGGTCATCTTATGTTGACCTGATGTTCTGGAGTTTTAAAGTCTCCACTGGCTAGAGATAAACTTTGGACTCATATTAGTCGACTGGTTAAAAAAATGATTCAGTGCTTTTCTGAAATTTCTAATTTCTAATTTGTCTCAGTGTTTAAAGTTCACAGCTCTGCCAAAATACAATTCCCATTTAAATGAATGTGAAATGGGCAGTGACAGAAACACATGAACACCCCCTCAAAAGTAGATCTAATAGACCGGGTTGTTACTGGCGCCGCTTTTGAGCTGATTAAGCAGATAATCACTAACCAACATGTGACCAACCCACACTTAACACCGTTTGTTCATCAGTGTCATCATTAAAATATGTTTTGTTTGTTTACTCTTGGTTATATTCTTTCATGTGTGATGGGATGGAAGCCTATTGATTTTGGTGACTCTTTGACTTTGCCTGCAGCACCACTGTCAGACTAATGTGCAGACACATTCACTGCCAAGAAGAAAAAAGCCTGGGCTGCATTATGACATCCAATTTTATTTATTTATTTATTTATTTATTTATTTATTTTTTTTAAGGCTGGGACGTGGAGAACGGCAGCACAGATGGACTCCAGCCCGACATGCTCATCTCTCTCACTGCTCCCAAGAAATCCGCCTCGTTGTTCAGAGGACGATACCACTTCCTTGGAGGCCGCTTTGTGCCACCTGGTCTGGAAAGAAAGTACCAGCTCAACCTGCCTCCGTACCCCGGCACAGACTGTGTGTTACCACTGTAGATTCAGGTTTTAATGAGAGCTGCCTCTGGCTCCGGGATGGGTCTCTAAAGGGATATTCCAACATTTTGGGAAATAATGCTAATCCGTTTTCTTCTAATTTGAGATTAATATGAGGATGTCAATGCCACTCTTATGTTTCTACTTAACACATGGAGTTGGAGCCAGAAGGTGACTTATTTAACTTGACATCATGAAGACTGGAGGCAGTGGAAACAGCTAATCTGGCTCCTTATTCCAGTCTTTATGCTAAGCTAACTCCTTCAGCTGCTGGCTGATGCGCATTTCACTAAATGTTGAACTGTTTCCTTTAAATCTGGGGATTTGATTGGTTCTGACTGAGTGACTGGTTGTGAGACTGAGTTTAGGGCTGTGCTGTGAATCCGGTGAGTTTCCTTCATGTGAAAGGACAAAGCTTGAACGTGGTGGCTGTTTCAGCTACATGAAAATAAAAAAATAATGCAACATGATTAGAAGTTGTGTGCGTTGCTATTATTTCATAGCAATAAAAGTCACCCTTTAAACTCTTCAGCTCTGTTAAATATTTATCAGATAAATCAGCCTGGCCTCTGGTGAACATCAACGCAAGACTCCATCTCATTTTCTCAGTTTTTATTTGCACATCTTAATGTTTCAGTGTACAACTATTAACTGGAAAGATGGTCTATCATAATCCAACACATTCTATGTTATAAATAACTTTAACATACATGATGTGTCTCATTATTTATACATTAGGTGGTGATGATTTAGTAAAAACCTTTCTTTTACAGTCAACCTCTTGGAGTAATAGACCCCCGTAGTACCACTTCCATTTAATAAAAATGTATTAGTATGTATGATTTAAGAAATAACTATGTGTAGTGTATGCTTTTGACAATGTGGCTCATTAATGCATAATGGTTTCTCATATAAGTGCAGAACATGCTTTTGCGCACAGAAGACTATATACAGTGCTGGTTCCATGCTCCCTTTGTGTGTCATATCCATTTGTGATCTTTGTCAAGGAAAAGGTAAAATAGAAACTTGAGATGAAGAGGAGTTTTCTCCCAACGTTGTCGTCATGCAGGTCAGAGGGTGGAAGGATGTTTTCAGTCCGTGGAAGAAACCTGAAGATTTAGGACAGGACATGTTAATGGAGTTACTGACATATTCATATTCATATAGAAAATCCAGCTCAATACTCAGCCCCAGTTAGACCTTCGCTTCATTGCTTTAGTGTTTCTGAAAGAGACACAAATTATACAAAAGACACATCACAACATACCTGTGCTATTCTCCGACCTGCACCCCTGCACAGTTATCTTTGCTCTCTGAGGCTATCGCTAAGTATTCAGCATTCCTGGAAGGAAAAGAGAAAAAATTACTAATGACCAATGTTTCACTTGACAGGGTTAAAGATGCAAAAAAATGAAACAACACAGGAATGATCGTATGACAGGATTTTGTTCCTGTGTTGGACTTACAGGAGGGAGATTTTGGGTTTGGTTTTGACTAGGGAGGAGGATGACAAGATGGGACGGACAAGATGAAAACACGACAAGCAGACAGAGGGAGCGTGACATGTTAGACAAAGAGACACACGTGAAAACACACAAACACAATGGAAACAGTGATAATCTTAAAAAAACGTAAATAAGAGGACAGGTGAAGAGGAGGAGAGAGACATGAATCAAAGAGAGGATGTAACAAATGGTAAAGTTTAAATTATAGCTGTGATTTCAGCAACAGGACATGAATACAGCATGGCAGCATTCAAAGCAGAAGACCAGTCAAACCACAAAGTCACTGACAAGACAAAAAGTCTCAACTGTCAGCAAACCATTCGTCTTTTGTGAGGCTGTTTATACTCTGACACAGGAGGGCTGAAGAAAAAAGAAGCTACTAAACCACTAAGGTGTTCTCGTGACCGTCAGCACTGTTAAGACTGATGGTTTGCTGTTGCTCAAAGTCACAAATTCAAGTGTCAAAGTTTGTCAAAGACAAACTCAACTGGAAAAATTTGCACTGATTCACTTTCACCTGTGAGTAAAGGATTAACGTCACTGTTTTAAAAGCAGGTGTGAAAAGGTTTTCACCCAGATGTGTGTTGAGTCAAAATGAACATCAGCACTAGAGCCAGAGTGACTGGTACTGGAATACATGGCAGCTGATAAATATTAATGAAACACCTATTAACTGGAAAGACTGTCTGTCTATCATAATCCAACACAGTCTATGTTATAAATAACTTTAACGTACAATTATTGAAATTGTAATTTCAATTGTGCTGTATGTCCTGAATGTGCAGCATAATTGACAATAAAGCTGACTTTGATTAATAAAAATTTGCAGAACAGAAATGCAATAGATGTGTTTCAGGTAGTTTAAAAACTGCTTCCTTCACACAGTTTGTTCATCAAGGAGCTCAATTCTTTAATCGCCAAATTTAAAGACTCCCTCTTGAAGTGTTAATGCTTTGTGTTAATCAGTTAAAAACTCATATTGAGCAATATATCTGTGATTGGATTTTTTTTTTTTTCATTACAACATATATACTTTTACAAGGCTTTTTCTATTGGATAAAAACCTTGTATCTTTTCAAATACTGAGAAATGCTGTTTTAGTTTGACCACCCACATTTGTTTTAAACCTCTTATGTCATTGAAAGATTTACATTAAACAAAAAGAGAATTGTGTTGACCTATAAAAAAAACATATAAATGAAAAAAACAAAAACAAACTGGAGGGACAAGGCTTTACTACTTACGCTGCTTCTCGTAATGCTTCTTCCCCGGCGGCTGCTATCTTTCTGTAGCAGTAAATCATCTCTATGAGGAGCCAGAGCTGCAGGCCGATGATGGACACATACATCATGACCTCTGACACGATGGAAGCTGTACCTCTGCTGGCTGCACAGGAGGATGCAGGAAATCCACTAATTAGACAAACACCAAAGAGGCAACTGACAAGGCCACTGACAAACAGAAAGTGTGCAGGATTTACACCTCAACAGGACAGCATGAAGGTATGTAGCAGCTTTTGTCTGCTTTTATGTTGTAAGAACATTGTCTGGTCAAAGATGCAATCAACTGCGCTCTATTCATCCTGATTTCTGATTGTTCAGGAGCCAGCTCTGGGATATTGTGCAGGCTACCTGTGAATCATAGTCATCTGAAACAGCTGTGGCGTCACTGAACATTACATTTTGTTACATCTACCGCTTCTTTCTAGAATATTTAAAAAAGCCAAAGTCAGAGAGACCTGATTTTACCACACCTGCCCTTCTTGTGTAGGGTTCACTATATTTAGGACCATCGCAAATTAGTTAGTGTGGAGTCAAAGTTGTAAAACTAGAAAGCTGTAGAACTAGAAACTAAAACTAAAAAACTGTAACTCGTAATGATGAATGAAAGGACAGTGACTAAAAAGTCCTGGATCCAACCCATAAACTGAATCCACCCTAAAATTTAATGGGTTCTTCCATGGCCCACGCCCCGTCCCTCTGCCAGGTTAGGGTCAGTCAGTGCTTTTTACATAACCTCTGTCAAACAACTTACACCAGACTTCAGAGGAAAACATTCAAATTCATGGTAGATAATCTGCATCTGGCCCAAAATGTAATGGCTTCTTCCCTGCCCCGCGCCCCATCCCTCCACCGAGTGTCAGTTGAATACTCTCTACGCAATCCTGCTGACAAACAAAGACGGGTGAAAACATAACTTCCTTGGAGGAGCTAATAAAACCCTCAGACAACGAGGCTGCAACTGCTGCTGACTTACCTCCTCTTGTCTGTCTGCGCTATACTTGAAACCAAAACTGCATGGGGACACTCCTTAAGGGTAAATTTAAAGCCCTGTCTTGCCACTTTTCAAATATTATTTCGACCATGCACATAGCCTACACCTTTGCAACACTTGTCTTACATTGCCCTTTTGTGGTAGGTTTAAAGCAAGGTTTTACCTAAGTCAAATGGAACCATTATGTTGTTTCTTTACAGCTGTTCGAACTCCTCCTTCATGCAGAAGGACCACTGGTCAGCCTTAAATGTGACTTTACACAAAATGACATTAAACGAGTAGGGATTGATTTGAAAAAGATGAACTGAACACATTACAGTGCGGACAGGCTCAACTACCATTCACACTTATTCACTTCACGGGTCTTGGGTGCATCCGATAGCTATTGGATTATAAAAGGTGAGTGTAAATACATTCAAGAAACATTCAAGACAGACTGAAATCTGATTTGGGAGGCAGTTAATAACAATTATGTACCTTCAAATTTAACATTGAGTTCATCTAATAAAATACTTCACATGATTGTAAAATATTCTTTAACTTTTTTCACAGCGTGTTTTTAAATCCTGCCTCTAGTGAGTTGATCACATCACAGACTAAACGCCACGTCGTAGAGCGGTTATGTCATCATACCTTTAGCCACCACAGTGAGGTGGACCACCTTGCTGACAACGGCGTTGTACTCGTAGTTTTCATAGAACAGGATGCGGTTGAAGAAGCACTGGTATGTGCCAGAGTCGTTGAAGGTGACGTTGAGCAGGTATATGGACGCATCTTGGATGTCGTTGCTCCTTTTACTTCCGTTCCAATCCACACGATCCATAAAGTGGTCGCTTTCAATCGTGGGGCCGTCATCGTTGTAGGTGTAGATCTGGGGCCACACAGACATCAAGGTTAATCAAAATGCTAACAGAAAACTCAACATACACAAATCATGTACATGGGCTTAGCATTGTAATGTAGACTGTCTAAATTACATAGTTTGTATAGAGAATGTAATTTCCTTTTATTTATTATAGTTACGTTTTTTACCTTTTTAGACTGTTTCTTGTATTCCTCCTTTCTGGATCAGTGATAATCGGCATCATTATGCACAAGGTTCAAGGTAGATTCATTGTCATTCTCTCCATATACAAAACACAGTATACAGTGCAAGTGTTGTTAGGGAGGATGGAAGTGGTTGCAGCATCTGTGCGTGCTGCTTAAACTCTGCTTATATGCACATAGATACATACACAACATAGATATGTGTATACATGGATGATAATCAGTTCTTACTGGATCATCAAGGAGCATTAAGACAAAATATCACCTGAAATATAAATGACCCAATCCTCAAATTTGCTGCTGTTTTGTTAAAACGGGACTTGTTTTGCAAATAAAGTCATAACTCTTGTGTGGTATTTTCATTTGGATAATGCTATACTAAACCATGCAATATATGCTGCAACATTATCACAAACAGAGCCGTCAACACAGTCAAGTATCATCTCTGGAGCTCTAACGACCTCTCTGGTGTAAAATACCATGATTGATTCCCTCTGACCCTCACAATGACCTCAGCACTGTGGTCATGTGGTTGTGGACAGAAAGTGCGTACGAGGGCATATGTGAGTGCGAGAGGCACAGGGAAGAAGAGAGCCTGAGTGTGCATGTGCATACAGTGCATCCGGAAAGTATTCACAGCGCTTCACTTTCTCCACATTTTGTTATGTTACAGTCTCATTCCAAAATGGATTAAATTCATTTTTTACCTCAAAATTCTACACACAATACCCCATAATGACAAAGTGAAAAAAGTCTGCTTGGAATTTTTGCAAATATATTAAAAACAACAAAATCACATGTACATAAGTATCCACAGCCTTTGCTCAAGTCTTTGTTGAAGCACCTTTGGCAGCAATTACAGCATCAAGTCTTTTTGAGTATGATGCGACAAGCTTGGCAGTTTCTCCCATTCTTCTCTGCAGAACCTCTCAAGCTCCATCAGGTTGGATGGGTAGCGTCGGTGCACAGCCATTTGCAGATCTCTCTAGAGATGTTCAGTCTGGGCCACTCAAGGACATTCACAGAGTTGTCCCGGAGCCACTCCTTTGTTATCTTGGCTGTGTGCTTAGGGTCGTTGTCCTGTTGGAGGATGAACCTTCGCCCCAGTCCGAGGTCCAGAGCGCTCTGGAGCAGGTTATCATCAAGGATGTCTCTGTACATCGCATTCATCTTTCCCTCGACCCTGATCAGTCTCCTAGTTCCTGCTGCTGAAAAACATCCCCACAGCATGATGCTGCCACCACCACGCTGTAGGGATGGTATTGGCCAGGTGATGAGTGGTGCCTGGTTTCCTCCAGACATGACGATTGGTATTCAGGCCAAAGAGTTCAATCTTTGTTTCATCAGACCAGAGAATCTTGTTTCTCATGGTCTGAGAGTCCTTCAGGTGCCTTTTGGCGAACACCAGGTGGGCTGTCATGTGCCTTTTACTGAGGAGTGACTTCTGTCTGGCCACTCTACCACACAGGCCTGATTGGTGGAGGGCTGCAGAAATGGTTGTCCTTCTGGAAGGTTCTCCTCTCTCCACAGAGCAACGCTGGAGCACTGTCAGAGTGACCATCGGGTTCTTGGTCACCTCCCTGACTAAAGCTCTTCTGCCCTGATCGCTTAGGTTTTTCTGTACCCTTCCCCAGATCTGTGCCTTGATACAATCCTGTCTCGCAGGTCTACAGACAGTTCCTTGGACTCCATGGCTTGGTTTGTGCTCTGACATGCACTGTCAGCTATGGGACCTTATATAGACAGGTGTGTGCCTTTCCAAATCATGTCCAATCAACTGAATCTACCACAGCTGGACTCCAATCAAGTGGTAGAAACATCTGAAGGACGATCAGTGGAAACAGGACGACCTGAGCTCAATTGTGAGTGTCATGGCAAAGGCTGCGAATACTTACGTACATGTGATGTTTTTTGTTTTTAATTCTTAATATATTTGCAAAAATTTTAAGCAGACTTTTTTCACTTTGTCATTATGGGGTATTGTGTGTAGAATTTTGAGGAAAAAAATGAATTTACTCCATTTTGGAATAAGGCTGTAACATAACAAGATGTGGAGAAAGTGAAGCGCTGTGAATACTTTCCAGATGCACTGTACATATAATATAATAATCGCTTGTGTCTTGAGGAATGTAGGACAGGGAGGGGGGATCTGGTCAACTGATCATATGACAATCTTTTTGGGTAGAATCACAATAAATGATCTGAATCATGAGTATCCATCAGATTTAGCTGAGTTGTGCATATAGTTACCTAAAGCCTTTCTCTGCATCCTGTTTCCGCTCTGATTTTATCTTGAAAGTCCTGACCGGAAGTTGTGATTTTCGCTTCCACAGTTTTTTTTTTTTTTTTTTTTTACACTTATTCAGGATGTTTGTCCACAACAAATTACACTTTTTGCTCAGTTTACAGATTCTTACATAGTTCAAAACTATATATCTTAGGTTGTGTACTACTTCTGCCGCCGCTGTGCTTCGGTATTCGCTCCCGCCCCGCCCCGCCCCGCAGGGCAGCGCGGCCGGACCCTACCTGCACCGCCCCGGCCTCAGGTGGTGACGGCGGCTCCTGCTCTGCACAGCTGGAGAACCACATGTTCCGCTGCACCGAAGCTGGCCGGGCTCGCAGCGTCGAGGCCGGCTGCGTTTAGCGGACGAGCTGCTCAGCTTCTGACGGTGGCCTGATTGAGCTTTTAGAATTAAATATCTAATTATAGCACATTTTAATGACCAGATCTGTGCGATTCTGCTGGAAAGTAGATCATATGCCAAAGTAAGAGCGTCCACTCCTAATGTGGCCTGGGACAAGTTTGACTTAATGAGCCTTGGACGACTAAATCTCCCACATTTGTGTAAAAAATACACTTTATTAATGATTTATTGGCACTTACGTGTGTAAAGTCAGCTTCTCCTTTGGCCCTGAAGTACCACTCGACGGTGGCAGAACCCTCCACCTCACTCCTCCTCTTGCAGGAGATGCAGCCCAGTTTGAAGCCTTTGCCTGCCACCGCCTCTGTGTCCGAGTCTACCTCTGCACAGGCCCCATGACACTGGTACACTGACAAACAACATTTGCAGTTCAGATTGTTTTTATTTTTATTATAACCTTTGTATAAAGATGAAAGGTGAAAGCTGCGACTCACCGCACAGCGCGCAGAGCAGAGACAGGAGCAGTAGATGTGATGCAGCCATGTCACCGGATGTTAGAGAAGCTGCTTTGTTGGAGCCTCAAAAAGTACAAAATTTAACACTAATGCTCCCAGTATGGAGGTCCACAAAAAAAAAAAAAAAAAAAAAAGTCGTTGAAGCTTTAAATGACCCTTATATCGCTCCAGGTCTGTAGTGTTTGAATGGATGTTTGCAAAGGTTTTCTTTGCTGTGCGTCAGTAAAGTGCAGGCTATTGTGTGTTTGTAAAGTGCAAAAATGTCTCTGTCTCCTCTTCTATCCACAGATTTGTTTATGGTTTTTTAACAGCCCTGTGGAGCTATCCTGTCACTGCCTCAGTTCTTTGGCTCAAGGATTTATTGCCACGAATTATTGCTGCCTTTGAAACAGCACCATCAGTTTATTTCCATTGGACGAATGCATTCAAATGCTGGGCTCTCGTGCTTTTAATTATCAAGTATGAAGCTATCCAGATGTCTGGTGGCTCACAGTGCTCCCCAGATAAACACCCTGAGATCTGATTATGTTTCCCTGAGGTCCTAATGTGAGCCGCGCAGAGCGATCATTAGACCTGCCTGGGGCCACATGCTCTGCTCTGCTATGTTGGCAAATTGAAGACAGCACAGATACACGAATTTGTAATATATGTGTGTTTATATAATGTGCAACATGCCAGCTACTGACTGAACGTCTACAATACACTCACATGCCGGTGCATATATAATTAATTTGCATGCTCTATGATAAGAATCAGATGGCTACCTCTTGCAGGCTACAAGCTACCAATAGGATTTAATAAAGACCAGTCTAATGATCTAAGAAATAATTATCCTTAATCGGATCACGGAAATCGGAGCCTACTGTCCTGAATTAGAGGCCTCCTCTTCTCGGGCTGAGTCGTCTCCTCGGAAAAAAGAAGAAATACTGCGATGACAGCTGAATGTGGAAACACTCGCAGCCTCACCTATCTAATGACCCCCTGCTCGCAGAAGAGATGCCTCGGTAGTGTTGGCATTGCAGATGAAGCTGCGTGAGCATAAGAGCCACACACACACACCCATGCAAAAAAAAAAAAAAAAAAAAAATATTGGATAAACACGTCCTGTGCTCAGTTAGCGGTGTTTCTCCTGCGCCACAGCGGCACCTCTGTCGCTCCGCTCGGAGGATGCTGCAGATGCACTGCGGTAAAAAACGGGGCTGACTGAGCAGATGCTGGAGGTGACGACTGTTGAAGCTTCAGCCCCCCCGCTATTTTTAAACTGATACTAGCTCGGCTTTGTGTGGAAACTGCTGCAGGGGGGGGGGGGGGGGGGGGGGCTCACCTAGCTATTATACCGCATTTAATTTGAAGAAATTGGTTTGAAGAGCTGCGCTGGAGCGCTGATATAAATGTGAACTGGCCCTTTAAGTGAACCGAGGTGGGCGGGGCGACTCACCGGCGGCGTCTCTCCGGCAGCTGAGATTAGTTTGTCATTTAAAGCACTTTAACTTCCAATAACCGCCCGAACAGCAGTAAAACCGGCTGTTATAATACCTCACAAGCCTCTTTTGCTAAATCCGTAGGCTAATGTAGTCAGTGTGATGGCATTTCTTTACAAATAAAAAAAAACTTTCACACCAAACACCCACTCACGTCGTGTGTGAGGCTGCTGATGCTGTTTTGTCAACCAGCTAGCAGCAGCTACGCCTACGGGCAAGCTGCTGTTAGCTATTACTAGCTTGATATATCATTTTTAAACAAAAACAAGCAATGGCGCCTTGTACATGGAATCCATGAATAGTAATGTTGTTCTGCAAATAGCCAGCGACGTTTCCCGTAAAAGTAAAAAAAAAAAAACCCGACGTACCGACATATCAAAGGTAAAGTACTAAGCTAATGTTAGCCGCTAGCTAGCTGTTTTAGCTACAAGCCAACGCAGGCATGTTTTTGTATGAACGAACACAAACAACCAGCGGACCCAGAAACGTGGGAAGCTGTTTTCTAGTTTTATAACCAGACATCGTGTTAATTGTATTGGTTGTTTATAACGATTAGTGTTAATAAGTGTTTCGCATCTTAGCATTAGCTAATAACAGTTAGCTAGATGTGGTAGTGATCATCAGGTGGAAGCTAATTCTTCTAAATCACTGCAGTTTGGGATTCACATAGCTCATTATGATTACATATCTTTATCTGTTACATATGCTTTTGTCTTACCCGACGCTAGAGATAAAAATAACCAGACAGATTGACAGAATATATATAAACAAGTAATTAAAAATTAAGTTATTATCAAAAGTAGGGCTGCAACTAACTGTTATATTCATCACCAGTTATTCTGCTGATCAGGTTTTTGGTTAAACTTTTAATTGCCTGAAATAAGGTCGTTTGTATATTTGTGGATACAAGGAATTTGACTGGTTTCCAGTGGATCTCAGTATTGTTATTGTCTGTTATTTATCAGTTAGTCTAATGTTTGGCCTATAAAATATCAAAAATAACTCAATATAATCTCTTAAGATTTCTTGTTTTTCTTAATAACAGTTTAATTTACTAGCAAATAAGACAAATTAAATTAGGAATTCTTCACATATTAGAGGCTGGAGTTACTTATTTTTTGCTTGAAAAAGATAATTATCTTTTTTATTTGTTATTCTCATGAGAAAATATCAATCAATATCAATAGAGAAACTTTGGCCCTTTAAACTCTTCTCTTTTTTGATAAATTCAGTATGCATTTCTACTCACTGAGGATGTTGAATTCAAGAAAGAAAGTCTGAGTAGAATTTAATTAGATGAGTCCATATCTCAGTTTATCCTAATTTTAATGTCTGTGTCACTGTTACTGTTTTCCCTTTTGTTTAGTTTTGTCTTGGATCTGCCTTCAGTACCTTTCCTGAAACAACCCTAGGTACAAAAGGTACAAGAACAAATGCAATGATGAGAAAAGTGAACTTGAAAAACCAGAAAACTATATGAACATCTACTTTATATAAGATAAAGCACTGAAAAACAAATGTGGTACTGAAAAACAATACAACAATAACTACGGAGTATATAGAGACACAAGATGTCACAAATAAGTGATTTTCCACATTGTTAAGTTTTAATCTTCTCCATAGTTTTGTGTGACCATGGATCCGACCTGCAGTGCTTCTGCAGCTCCAGCCGGTTTGACTGTGCAGGTGTGTTTCCCTGGTGCCCGTGCTGCTGTTTTGGACAATCTGAACCGGCAGCGGGAGGAGGGCAGGCTGTGCGACCTCTCCATCCAGGTGCAAGGTCAAGTGTTCAGGGCCCATCGTTGTGTGCTCGCTGCATCCTCGCCTTACTTCCATGACCAGGTAGGTACGGGTACATTAGTCTGCAACACATTCAATTATGAAAAGGTGTTATTGCTTAATGGGCACTTAATTCACCCCGTATGTCTGACCAGATACCCAAAACTCAGGATGTGTTTGTTCTCTTCTCCCTGCAGGTGTTACTGAAGAATGTCACAACTGTTTCCCTACCTTCAGTCATGGACCCGTTGGCCTTTGAGAGCGTCCTCAGTTCTGCCTACACAGGCCAGCTCAGCATCGTGCATGATGACATTGTCAACTATGTCACTGTGGCCAGTTTCCTTCAGATGTGGCACATTGTGGACAAATGCACTGAGATCTTGAAGAGGCCCCGGCCCTCGGTAGAGGTCACCCCTGGAGAGGCCGCTGCAGCTCACCAGGGCACGACATCCCGACAGCAGTCCCCGAGCAGCACCGACTGCCTAAATCTGGAAAGGGAGGGCAGACGGAGGGAGAGGAAGCCTGATGCCTTGCCTCCCTTAGCTACATGGAGACGCCCACAGCAGTTTCCTAGATGGGGGCGTCCAAGGCCCTCATCAGCCCAGCACTTAGCAGACACTCAACTCGACACGCTCGCCAGCTATACGGAGAGTGATTACACCAGCTGCGAGGAGGCATGGATATCAAGCCATGCAAAAACTAGCCATTTTGCTCATGATGGACCTGGACACAATAGCCGGCACCACGGTGGGGTTCCCAGTGGTGAGACACTAAAGCAGAAAGTCAGGTTTCAACAGCGGGGAGCACCGCCGAGCACTGATAGACTGCTTGATAAGAACAGAGGGAGCGGGGACAGTGATGAGACACAAGAGAAGAGGAAGAATGAGAAAAGAGAGATTGAGGCGGATGAAGGCGTAGGAGAGGAGGCGGAGGTGGAGAAGAAGGAAGGCTTTGCACAAATGGGACACTGTGGTAAGATACAAAAGGCTCACTGCGAACAAAAATACAGTGTCTCTGACTAAATGCTATGAAAGAATCTTTTACCTCTACTAGAGACACTCATTGTAACAATAATGCAATGTTTTCTATTTTCTAACAATTCTCTGCTAAAATATGTTATTTCTTTATTTAATCTACGATAGTTGTGAATGTAAAAAACAATGATACTAAGTTTGGGTATCAAAGTAGTAGTATTGACATGATACCTGGGTTTTATTACTGATACTAAATCAAAACTGTGGTAAAAAAAAAAAAAAAGTTCAAATTGGGTAAAATTTTGATTTAAATCAGAAATCTACGACGGCCCGGAGAGTTCAACGCACTGCAACTTCAGAAAACATATGCAAAAGACATAACACAAGCAAATTCAGAGAACATCTTCAATTTGACGACACATGCGCTGCAAATTCTCACAGCACAACCAAATACAGCAACATGCTGCAAGTAACACAGACGCCGGTGGAAGTGTTCCCGGGACACACACAAAAGTGATGAACCTGACTGGGATACACTTGTTTTTTTAATGATTTGTGACTTTTGAACTTAAAAGCTTGTTGTCATCTGTGCTACTTGCAGCGCATCTGTTGTCAAATATGTTTTGTCTATTTTGTCCAATCGTTCCACGTCAGCTGTCTGTATCTGACAGTTTTACACACAACCTCCATAAAAGTATTGAGATTAAATACACAGCTTTATATTTTGCCTGTGTTCTAACATATTCAGTCAGATATTCTCATATATTCTCTGTGCAGAGTCTGAATGAATGTTCTGCAGCTTTCTGCATGTGATTTGTTTTACATTTCTCCAGCAGACTTCCACCAAGTTTCAAATGAGAACGTGGAAGTCGGACAAGCCTCGGGGAAGACCAGTGCGGACGGGCTAAAGGAAAAAGTGCAGAGAGATATGCCAGGAAGTGATCACTCCTCAGACCTGCCCGGCGTTCACGCTTGTCAAACAGGTGAAGGAGCTCTGGGCCCGTCCTGTCCGGTCTCAGCCCGGCAGCAGTGGCAGTCGGGTCCCTGGTCTCAGCAAGAGCAGAGGCTACAGGAAGGAGAGGGCGGGGGCTGCAGTAAAGACGAGGATGAAGATGAGGAGGAAGAGGATGTGGACTTCGAGTGTTTCACAGAAGGGACCTTTAGCAGAGACACGTATGATGAGATTGAAGATGGCACGGGACAGGTTTCCCAGAGGCCTTTAGTGCCCGTGTCTCCAGACTTCACCATGGCAGGCTCGGAGGTGCACTGGCCCTCCACTAGCGTGGGACAGGCTGGCTCATTGACCCCCACCTCCAGTCGCCACTTGTCCCCATCCTCTGCTGCTTTCCCTCCACCCTCTTCACCCCCAACCCCATCTTCATCGTCCTCCGTCTCCCTCGCTGGCGCCTCCTACACAGGAAAAGTCCACTTCTGCCACTGTGGCAAAGCCTACACCCTGAAGAGCATGCGTGACCGGCACGTGAAGATGCAGCACCTCAATCTGCGGCCGTTTGGCTGTCCTGTTTGCACAAAGTCCTTCAAGATGAAGCACCATCTAACCAAGCACCTTAAAACCCACGGTGGGCTGCGGCCCTACGAGTGCGGCCTGTGTGGGAAGAAAGTCATTTGGAGAGACAGCTTCCTCAGGCACCAGGCCCGATGCGAAAGACTCGCCTCCAGCTCCTCAGCTAACAGCAACAACACAAGCACAGCAGCGGCAGATATGGATGACAGCTACAGTTATGGGTTTGATGAAGGAGAAGCTTTTCTTGCAACAGGAGGACAGGTGAAAGTGGAGGAAGTGGATTTTCATGGGGAGATGGAGGACGGGATGGGTGGGCTGTTGGGCAGTGTCTCGGGGATTGTGGATCAACTCAGATCACAGTCACAAACTTTGGACACTGGTAGTCATGTTTTTAAAGAGGAGGCGAGTGAGAGCTTTAGCGGAAGTTAAATATTAATGTGAAACAGAAAGAGAGGTTTATGGCGCTTAAACTGTACATAAACAGGAACAAAAAACTACATGATGAGTTCAAGTGTTTGGCCAAAAACCACTGAAAGCTTCTTTGAACAGCCGCTTTTGTTTGAATCTTTTTATGTGCACTCTTCACGTCATGGGTATTTTGAAGGAAAAAAAAAAAAGAAGTAACAATCATACGCTTCATTAAAGTGATTCTTCTTAATTTGTGCGGTGTCATTTAGACTCAGTTCTCATTTAGTGATGCTGTAAAATGTACACCTGTAACAAGCAGCGCTGTGAATGTACTTCATGAGCCAGAATAAAGTTGATTTGCATTTTGCACATAAATTATTTGCCATTGACCTGCATTGGAAAATAAATACAAAGGTGTAAAACATTTTTCTGTGCAATACTGACGTCTCCTCACACTATGTAAAATAAATGAATATGGTAATAAAAAGAGTTTGGTTGATGGTGGAATGTTGTGATTTGTTCCAGAACATTGAGGCTAAATACAGAACATTCTAGAACATTCTAGAAAAGAACACTGGCTCATTTAAATATAACATAAGGACTTTGAGGCGTATTCTAAATTATTGTGGTTACTTCAGGAACAGTTTGGCTCATACCGGAGCACCGAGGCTCATTTTAGAGCAGTTCCTTTTGCAGCACAGTTGTGGAGCACCAGAGGTCCTTGTTGCTCAACTCTGCAGCATCTCGGTCCACATGATTAAATTGTGCAAAAGGTCTTCACTGTGTTTGAAGAAAGCGCCCTCAATTAATCATGAAAAGACTGAGAGACCCTGAAAAATGGAGAGCGGATGAATGGGACTATCATTTAATGTATTCTGGCTCTGCAGGTCTGCAATTCTGCAGTTGTGGTATTAATGTTTTATTTGTTTGTAATTCTATCTTATCAGTCTATATTCAGGTGCATTCAAGAGGCAGACTATAGAAATTTCCATTTCAAAGGCAGACATGAGGTCTTGACAAATCAAAGGGCAACTTCACAAAGGGACAAAGGTTATATATTACATATGGCACCGTGTATGTAACCAGTCAAATCAGGTCACGTAGGGAATTGCACAAGAGTTTGTTGGTTTCAACAGTTTTCTTTCTATCATAGTAATTTGACGTGAGTTGATTATATCACATCAAAATGATGTATTGGGTTGAGTGTGTTAGCTTTTATCTTAACAGAGAATCAGAATCAGTGTAAGGATACCACAGGGAAAGGCTCAGTGTATATTTAACCCGACTGCTAAAATGTGTGAAACACAGGAACATTGCCCTTTATATGATGCTAATTTCTGGCCATGGAGCCAATTATCACATACAGGAGAGATCAAACTCTGAGCTAACTGTGGTTTAGGGGCAGTTGGCCTTGAAAAGTTCTCTCTCAGCATTATTTCCAACGATGAGAAACAATGTTTTTCCCACTTCTGAGTACTGCCAAGGGAATCAAATGAGGATGACTCATCTTTGTTAGGTATTCAATTAATTGTAGGACATCGTGTACATCTTGTTGTAGCTGATATCTTTTCCTGGGATTATCATGTGAGATCGATGATTGGCCTCCAGAGGATATTTTATGTGTAGTTTAATTGCTGGGTTGAGTCAGGGGCCAATGCAGTCGGCCTACTAGAAACAGTAAGAGAAAGAAAAATACCCACACACTGCTGATGTGTTCCCATGTCTTTATTTCTACATGGACGTGGCAGTTTAACCATGAATGAGGAGTCTAGTTTGCCACAGGGAGACCATTTGTGATCCAAACATAACGTCCTTGTTGAATAAAAGAAGAATTGTGAATGAGGCAGCAATGTGTGTGTATTTTTCTGTCTTTTTTTCGTATTCGTTATTCAGCGGCTGCATGGAATTTATATTTATGCGCAAAGGTGTCCTGATGATTATTACTTGACCTAGAACGCTATGATCAAATGTCAGAAATGTAATATTTTCCCTAATAATAATTTAGGCTTTAATTGTTTTAGTAGGTAAATGTGATTCCATTCTGGACCAGAGAGGAGAGATCATTGCACTTTTTATTATTTCTTGTAACATGTTGACATGTTGAAGTGTGGGTAAATATGTCACCAGGGTCAGTCTGTGATTAGCCAAGCTAGCATGAAGACTGGAAGCAGGGAATTCTAGTCTTTACACTTAGATTTTTGTATAATATGTTAATAATTAGTGAGGTTTTTAACTTTGTTTTATTTTATTTTTTTAATACATTTGGAAAGAACTAGCCTAGCTGTTTCCCCCTGTTTCCAGTCTTTATGCTAGGCTAGGCTAACAGTTGTTTTCACACTTTGGTTGTATTTATAGATTGAACAAATGCGATATATTGTGTTAGTCAGTGAGCTTTAAAGCTGCTGGTTGAGGCTGATTTTTGCCTGTAGACAGAGTAAAGTTAGCTGTGTCCCTGTTCCCTGTCGTCAGCTAGATTTTTACTACACAGTCATGAATGACAGTGAATTTCTCATCTAACTTTCAGCAAGAAAGCAAATAAGTGTATTTCCCAAAATGTCAAACTATTTGTTGAAAGCTAATTAAAAATTGCTGTTTGTAAATGTTAATTTTACTGAAACCTGTATAGCATGAAGATATAAATGTAGTAAAGACAAGAGATTTGTCAGATTTTTAAACATTTAATAAGTCTTAACTGAGAGACGACAAATGTTTATTTCCAGTTAGGCTGAACATTAAAAAACAAGAGTTTTACATAAAGAGGAAACACAACACTCAGTTTCCATTCCTGTAGCACCACCACATGTCAGCACCACCTTTACAGTGCTTTTGCACAGTTAAAGCTAACAAACAGATCACATACGAATGAGAGCTGCAGTATCATTTATTATGAACAGAATGACAATGACAATTATGCCTCAGAACATTTGAAATCAACGTACCGTCCTTCAGTACTGAACTCCTCAGGCCTCCCGGGTGCTTCCACCTTAAACCACTGAACCACTTACGATCAGACCATCAATTAAAACAAACCTTTTTGTCCCTCACTTTTTTTTTTTAAATAAAACACAAATAACATTAAAACTTCAAACTAATTTAAGAAGCAAACAGATAACTAACAATAAATGAGATAGATGAAAGCTACTATATGGGAAAGACAGCAGACCAGTCGTATTTAGGGACATTTTCTGTTATGTAACAGTGCATTTAAAAAGGGCATTTTATTTTTTTTCATTTGATGGACTTGGACAGCGTCATACTGTACATGTTTATTAATTACACTGAGGCATAAAGAAACAAAAACTGTTACATAAAACAAGATTAGAGCCCACGCTACTCTTACAGGTTCCCAGTTGTTTTTTTCAAATGCATTTCTTGGCGACATGCGTTTCACCCAAGCACAAACAGAACCACTCTCCATCAAAACTTCACACATGAAACAGAAACAATGGTTTGTTGGGTTTGTGAGTCGTGTTTCTAGGAAGCAGCGAGATACACAGAGCGTCACGCGAGTACAAAATGAAGGCGACAGGAGACAAATAGAAAAACAAACATCTGCCATGAACAAACCTCAGACAGCAGACAGCAGACACTAGCACCATCAGACCAAGATACTCGAATGGGTGATTCTTACAGTAGGATATTTTACGAAAAGCATGACTAAACCTCTTATAAACAGCTAAATAATGACTAAGACAAGATACCCTTAGAAGTAGGATTAAAAAGAAAACTGGCACAGTGACCACCTACATCCCTGGAGAGTGGCTTTTATACTTTGTCAATGTTGTGTCACTGTCTAAAGATACATGAGGCTTGTGTTAGTGAGTTAACATTTCTTGAGGTTGTGAGTCCGCCACATGCAGATCTGCTTCTCCTCCTCCGTCTTGTCCCGTCGGCGTTGGATCTGTGGTTTGGTCCTCGGCGGAAAGCTTAGAAGATGGTGCTCCAGCGTTTAGGGGGTGGACGGGACTTATCTCCCTGGAGAGAAAAGGGAGGATGATGAGGAGGCTGAGAAAAGCATCTATTTTCTATCCCCCAGATATGGCAGCTAAGACCAATCAGGGGGCGATGTAGTTTTTGGTTAAAACTGTGCTGGAAGCTCATGATTGTCAAATGCTTCTTTTATTGGGATTCAAGGAGGTTCACACTGAAAATAAACCCTCAAAAGAGTCGAGGTAGATGGCATTTGCAGAAAAATAATCAATGAATTTGTGTGTGAGATATTTAATATTTGGGTTTACGTGTAGCATCACTGTCAAAATGAAAATGCTGCTCTTCAGCTGGTTAGTTTATTATGATGATGACAGGCTGCTGTGAAAGCATGTGGATAAATCAAATGAATCAAAAGTGTTCAAACTGAAATGATAAATCTTTATGCTGTATTGATTTACTACTCACTGATCTCTGATGAGAGCATCACTGTTGCATTTGGGCAAACACAGATAGGAAAAGTTGCTCATGAGGTCCAGAGTTATAGACAAAAGGAGGAAATCTAGATGCAAACGTGCGGTAAGCTCACCAGGTTGAAGATTCTGGACAGTGTGCTTTGGTCTCTGCGTCTTCTGACCGGCGACTTTGTGCTCTCGGCACGCGGCGACGAGGCCTAGAAAAAGATGGTCTATAAGCACAGGTGTAGACCTGAAACCACGGCCTGAAACCACGCTTGCTGCTTTGTCATTGCTTAACCTTCATGCAGACGTTTAATTCATTTTACATTGACGGCCTCCTTACGAGTGGAGACACATTTTACCTCAGAGCATCAGAGATGTCCCTCTACAAAATGCCAAAGGTAAAACGATTGATTAAATGTTTTGTTACGAAGAGCACAATTATTGCTGTTGCTGGACAAAAAAACACATATCTACAAAAAAAATGAAGAAAAGACTTTATACTTCCATATAAATTCCAAAACCTCTGCATTTTTTAACATTTTGCCCACATATCTCTTTTTTTTCATCCTCTTTAACCACATTGACCTTTTAGTATTTGGGTCTATTCTTTCACTGGGTTTTGCTGCTGAATTTCCCTTGTGGACTATAAAATTGAATTGAAGTGAGTTTTTGTAATCATATAACATTAGAAATTATACAAAGGTTTAAAGGCCCTAATATTGTTTCAGGAAACTACACTAATCTCACTTTTACTGCAAAAGTGCAGGTATGTGGTTTCTCTGCAACAGCAGCAGTGTGATGTGGAAGAAGGAGCAGCGTCGCCGCTCTGTGATTGTTATTGTGAGAGAATAACATGAGCAAGACATGAAGGACGGAAAACACAAACACATGACAGCACCAGATTCACATGACAGCCACCTTCAGGGGAAAGAAAATTAATGACAAGGGCAAAAGTCGACGGTGAACTGACTGAGAGAGAAGATGTTATTGCAGACGACACACGTGGCTGTCCACAGTCGCCGGACAAATGTGAAGACACAAATGATGTGGGAAGCCAAAACAGATGGATCGGTGAGTCATCTCTGGCACAGAGAGGATGGAGGTGTTACAGAGAACTATAGGTGTCAAAGAGAAGAAGAGGAGGAGGCAGAAAAGAACGAGGAGGAGGGTGATGCAGGTCAAAAGGTCCTAAGATAAAATGTTTACCGGCTGGAGTTCATAAAAAGTTGAGCAGTTTCAAAGTCATCCAGAAGCAGTGAGTCGCTCTGGATTGAAGCAAAGAAGGGGGAAACTGAGATGTATTAAATTTACCAATAAGTGATTTCTTGCTGGTTTCAAAAATGAATTAATGAAATCTTTTCGACTGATCAGTCACCAGCCAAGAGTGAGCTGCTGTAAGCTTTGCTTTTCATGTACTGAATGTAAAAGCTGGTGAATCAGCACTTGTTTTGAATGTGTCTTGATTCTACATGCTCAGATATAAAAGATATTTTCTTTTCAAGGAAGGAAGGAAAGCAGTGAAACACAAAGCCAGAAAGAGACAGAACGAGTGTGAAGGTTAGGTAACAGGTGCACTGCAGACAAAGGACACACTGCAAAAGAGCTCTCTACAGACAGATTTCAACAGGATCTTTGCACACACACACACACACACACACACACACACGCGCGGGCGCTCAGCGGTGCAGTCAGCAGTGGGGCTTTTGTTCCATTTGAGAAGCAAAGACTGAATGACGTACCAAGCCCAAGACATCTCTCCACTGGACATGAAAAAGAAACAGACATTGACATGATGAAATGAAATACAGGGAGAGGGTGATGCCACCTGCATCCGCCTCAACACATCTGAGAATAATCCAGTTACAAAAGTAGAAGCAATGTGGTGGTAAATAAAATGATGGGCAAACTATGATTTTGACTGATGATTATAAAAAGAGAGAGTAGGTAAACACTTAATCCAGTAAATTCTTTCTATGGTGGCAACCAGAGGTTTCCAACCTTTTGAATCATGCATATAAAACATGCATTTTTATCATAAAGGATTATGTCAGCCTTTTCTTGAAAATTCATTTTGCTACTGATAATCCAATAATTACATACAATAAACAACAGATAACAGTAGCAAAATGTAGAATAACATATGAGCAACATTAAAAAAATTACAATATACTAATTTAAAAATCTTAATATGGACTGCCATGACATGTTTGTTTTGTTGATCTCCTGACTTTTCATATACTGGCACTAACAGGATGAACTTTTAATTGTAGGATTGCACTTAAAAATCATGTTCCTCAAAAATTTTAAAAGGAACTGTGGTGATAGCTGGAATTTTTCTCTGGCTTCATTAACTCAAAATTTCAATTCGTCCAAATTTGTTTTATGATCATGATGTAAATGTCCTCAAGCCTCCAGCCCTCAACCCATATGAGTGTCTCCTGAAAAAAGCCCCCTTGTGGCGGCGGGCCTATCATGGTTATAATAACAGTAAACATGTGGGTAAGCTTATGGAGTTGTCACGGTTTAGGCAAAAAAACTACTTGCGTAGTGAGTAGTTACTTAAATAACTACTTCCTTAGATTTGGAGGACCTTTGTTGTCATGGTTACAATAAGAAACACAGCACAGTCATTGCTTAAAGAAACAGCTGTAATTATTGGTCTCAAAATCCAGAGGTCGCTGACAATAAAATGTAACTTTGTGTCTTAATGAGCAATGATTCTGATCAGGTTTTACTTTGCGTTTACTAATTAGCACTAGTGCTAATATTTAAAATGCTAACTATGATGGTGAACATGCGTTGTACCCGCTATCATGTTAGCATACTAATGTTAGCATTTAGCTCCCCGTGCGAACCCCAACCATGGCTGGAGAATCTTAGTTATCACTTGTCGATAGCTTGTAAAAAATGAGATAATCCCAGTGAATATTAGAACAATATCTTGGTTACTTTAGATTCTCATGGGGGTCAGATCCATGGGGGAGCAGGACAGTGGCATGAGTCCCTTTATGTTTTTTGATACCACCATTGGATGGCACCAAACTCCTAAAATTTCAAATCTCACACATAGACTTAAAGGTATCCATCCACCTTAAAAACAAAATGCCACGAAGAAACACAGCTGCTGAAACTTGGCATTGAGAAATTTGACAAAGAACATTAGTTCAGACAAGGTAGTCATATATAAAAAGAGATCAGAAGTCAGCTTGATAAACATTTAAAAATGTTCAGTGCATCTCCGCTTCACCACCCCACGGCTACATCTGTGGAATGATCAACCGCACAGATATTGTGAAAAATGAGACTCACCCTGGATTTAGGACGAGGAGAAGAAACCTGAGAAACACCAAGCAACAACAGCAACAGAGTGATTGATTGCACAGGACAGGGAAATAGAAGAGCAAACTCTTTTTTGAAACAAGCAAATGATTGAGCTGCTGATTGAAATGTTCCCTCTTTTATCGGAATGCAAATGAAGGATTCACACAGCTTTGTAATCAGAGAGAGCGTAGGAAACTAGTTTATCCTGCTGTTTTTGAAACACTGACGCAATATTGATGCCAAAAGTTGGATCTGGCATCAATATAGTGAAACAAAAGAAAACACTGACAGTTCCACACTTATAAATTGGAGGGAAATTGGTTAGTTTCGTGCTCTGACTTATGCAACACATGGAAGTTTCAGAGTAACGCATCAGAACTCTGATGTTGAAAGCTTTAAAATTTGAATAAAACCATAGGATGTTAGCATGATGCTACAAAAATGACGTTATGTTGAAACTTATGTGGACCATGAATGTGATCTATGATGATGTATAAAACATGTATTATGTATTATTGTAAACTTACAATGCTCCTGAAGAAATGCACCACAGCATTTTCATTGGTCCGGCGGCGAGAAGAGGATTGCTGGGGTGAGGAGGCCAGGTGACCCCGGAACGACCCCTGTGAGAATCAACACAGGTCAAGTGACTGTATTTTAAAAAAATATATATATATCTACTTTTACTTTATATTTATATTTAGTGAAAAAGATAAAGGTTTTTAAACCCTCAAGCAATGTGTGGCTCAACAACAGTATGCAGTACATTCATGATGGAATAGACACCAGTTCTTTCCTGAAAGTTAGCCCCAGCTGCACCCTGCCTCCCAATATAGTAATTACAATAATTATAGCAGTTTCAGAGCCCTACTGGGTGTCAAGTCTCACTGGATGAGAGAGACACCAAATGAAGTACACATCGAGTACAAGAACGGACTGAATCTGCACGTTGAATCAGTTAAAGGCAATTAAATACTAGAAGGAAACAGCGTGAAAAAAGATTCGCAGCACGAGCGTGAGGCATGATATTACTGACTACGGTGTGCTACCACATTTAAGAGCGTTATCAGATGTAGCCGGCTCACACACTGCCACTCAGTGGGAAACCAGGTCTCTTCTCTTTGTGATCGTGTGAAAAGTGCAGCTAACAAGGTTAGCTTCAGAACGGCCTCACACATCTGACCCTCTGTCTGCTCTACTGGCAGCTGAGCGTGCAGCTGTTTGGTCCAGTCAAAGTATATTTAATCTAATTTGTCTTTGTGTCTCATCAACACAAATAAGCAAAAATAAACCTAAAATTTTGATGTGTATAGAGACCAATCTTTGTAGTTTTCTTTTTCAGATGTTCCGGACAGAGAGCCTGCAAATTATGAGGGAGCAGATCAGCAAAATGCATCAAAATGTGTGAGCACACACAATCTGAGATCTGACATCCTTGTGCTGCAGCTTCTCAGAAAAACAGGCTTGGATGTCAGATGAAAGGGGTCTGGTTGAGAGCAGCTCTGACTCCTGAGGGCCCCTCTCATCCCACAGTGTTTATTCTTGAATCTGGAAATTGGTTTCGTGTGAGATTCTCTAGAACTGGTGCTCAGCAAATCCACATCCTGGGGGAGGTGTTAGTGCTGGCAGCAACATAATTTGAAGATTTTACAAAGTGCACATTAATTTAAATATTCATTTCCCCGAGGTTCTGTTCTGTTTATTCTTTTAAGTTTAATATATTGTCTGGAGATAAAATAAAATAGTAAAGCCAAATACAGACTACTTTTCAAAATGTATAACCCAAAAATTCACTCTGAGCATGAATCTTTATTTTACAGCGACTTGCTGCTTCTCAACCGTGCATCATCGTCCTGCTAGAAACCTACAAACTTCTCTTCAAGTGGAAGTTTGTTAAAAAGCAGCCAAACTATCACCAATCCAAACTGAATTAAAGATTTTCTGATTGGGGGAGTGAACCTCTAGAAAAATGGCCTTTAAGTACCAAACTGTTAATTTAAAACTGCAAATTTCTAATTCCTTTCCTTAAAATCATCAGTGGTGACAGTATGGAAGAAGAAGGTCAATTTTACTCTGCAATTTTCACTGAAGAGAGGAGTCTTGACAAGATGAGGCAGATCAAAAATCAGATAATCCTTAATGAAATTAATACTAGTAGCTAGAAAGATCGTTTACATGTATGGTGGGAATTCAATATTAATCTTGAGTCTTGAGTTCCGCCCAAAAAATGATCAAACTTTAGAGTTTTCTAATTTTAAGTTAAAGTCTTAAGGGACATTGAAGTTCAGCTGAACAAAAAGAACTTGTTAAATCCAGGTGCACGGATGCTCACCTTGCTCCTCTTCTTTTTGTCTCCTCCAAAGAATTTGCTAATCTGATCCATGAGTCCGGGGTTCTTCTTTTTCCTCCCGAGCCCGAAGGTGCTCTGCCCTGAGGTGCTCGCTGTAGCCATGCTATCTGTTGCTGAGGTTGGGTGGGGTTGACCTCTGTCTATCTGCTCAGTAGTCCTCTTCCAAGTCAGTCACCAGCCCACAGTGCCAACACACGGCTCTGCTGATCCTTCAGGGTGGTATGCAGTCCCTCTGACGCTCAGGGGCTGTCTTTGAAGGTGTCGTCCCCTCAGGCCTGGTGCACCATGGGACATGGGGGGGGGGTCAAGTTGGGAGGGGGGTTACAGCGGTGTGATCCATGGCTCTGGCTCAGCACCAGGCATTCTTTGGAGCTTCAGTGGCTGTGTCAGTCACTGCCGCCCTCCGCATGGGCCCGCGCCATTGTTCCTCTCTCCATATGCCTCACCCCGGCCGCAGGGACAACAAGGGTTATCTCTGAGTCTGAACTCACAGCCTGATGCAAAGCAGCCCGCCGCACTGTGAGGCCATTGTTGAATCGGCCTCATATATCTTCTTAATGGATTGTGTTTAAATTGGATGTACAGTCACACAGTCAACATACGGAGAGAGGCCCAGAAGAAAAGGAAAGATTGTTACGGGACACATGCAGAAACCTGTGAACATGAGCCAAGTGTCTGTGTCTGCACAGTCATGAAATAAACTTGCTGTGGCTTAATGTGTTTGGATTTTCTCTTGTTTTTTGTTTTTTCGCAATGAAACCAATAAATGTCATATAGCTCCGGCTTTTACTGCGAGTCTGTGACTAACAGCTTCAAAAGTCATATTTTAGACTTGAAAAATCCAACCAAGATGTATGTTTTACAGTGATGTTACTGATAATGTTAAAGGCCAACATAATGCACCAATTCAAAACCATTTTAATGTGCAAAAAGAGTGATGATTATTTTGTGGTTTCAAACAACAAAAGAATGACCTGTGGTTTTAACATCTGCAGCTCCATATATCCACTGGGCAAACCTCATGTGTTGGTCAAGGCTGCGTGAGATGGTTCAAAGCTCCAGAACGAGTAAGAGGAACTCGAGTGAGGATGGTTTTGCACTTCACAGCTCAACATTGCTGTTATTTAACTGTGAGAACTCTCGGTTAAGTTTCTGCACAGATGTTTCATCCCATATCTAAATGCTTGTCTGTGTGTATTTTTATTTCTCCTGACATTGTACCACAACACGACACTACAAGAAGTCCTGGATGTGTTGCTTTATTCAGAGTGGCTGCAGCAGCCGGTGAACAAAGCAGGATCTGTTGCAGAGTAAGTTGTGTTAGAAAACACCCATGCAGCTTCAGAATATTAATATTTTGGAACAGATGCCTTTTTGTCACGGCTGCTTCTTATTTCAAGCCAGAAAATAACTTTTACAGAGGAAAAAAAAATTACTTCTGTTAAAATGCTCACTGGAGTGTGGAGACAGATGAATGTGTTTTCATACAACACAGCACAGAACAAATGAAAGCAGGGGGGAGATCAGTCTACCAGGACGTTTTCTGAGGTGGAAGTACAGCTGCAGAAGTTTAGAAATGAGCTTTTATAACATTACCTTGCAGCATACAGAAATGTAATACATTGACTTTTATATGGTATAACATGTTGGGACTATATATGTTTAAAATATATATTCAATTTATATATAAGTTTATTAAAACAACATACATATTAAAAATTCTATATGTTTATATGTGTTTTTCACATACATTTCTCATTAATTTTAAACATGCCATTATGGGAAGGTGGTCTCTGGTCCTGGGATCAATATATATTTGTGTAACATATGTCTGCAATATAAGCATACATACATAAACATACATATTTGTATGAGCTACACAAACTGTATATGTCAATATATGAAATTGTTTTAATTTCTAATAGGTTTCATGCTGCATATAGTTCATATGTGTTTTTATTTTATATGTGGATATTTTTCAAATATGGAAATTCAATATATGTACATATATTAAACTGAAATGAATCGAACTGAAATAAGTTTTAACTCTTTATTTGAGTGGCAGCAAAGCAGCTAGAGGTACATTGAATGAAAGTAACAAAGATGAAATATATGAAATATGTGTCATGAATATGTGTGGCATCATTTACATATAAATCAGGGTATGAGAAGACAGTGAGAGGGCATACAAGGTGAGAGACACAGGATCCTGGGTGGATTTGATTCCCGGCCAAGAGAGGACATGATTCTTCAGAGGCATCATGGGAACAGCTGAATAATCTGAGACACATAATGAATAATACTTGATCTGCTTTCCATCAATGGATGGTAACAGAGGTACAGTATATGCTAAAGGTGGAAATTAAATCAAAAATAGAAAATATCATGCTCTGGATGAGTGAAATTGAACTTTTAGACACAAACAGGATGTGAACAGGAGATGTTTCTCCACCTCCGTGCTGTGGTGTCGCTAAGCTACATTACAGGATGAGTTGGAACTAATCGCATTGTGCTGATGTCTGCACACAGCATAAGAAGCCACTATTTTCATGGTGACAGGAAAAAAAAATTGTGAGTGTGTTCATATTATTAGATTACATCACACTGTGTCACAACCACAGAGGGAAATGGAAATCCCTGAAATCTCTTACACAAAGATCTGACAAAAAAAACTCCACATTTGACAGTTTGACTGAAATATCGTAACAACACATTCATGGATCATAGCCGACAAATCCTGATGACTTTGGTGATCCCCTGACTTTTCATCTGGTGCAAAACAAGAGCTTTACATTCTCTGTTTTTAGTGAATTTTTTGAAAAACTACAGGGATGGATCGCCATGAACTTCAGTTCAGACATTCATGTCTCCCTTAGGATGAATTGCAATAACTTCTATACTTCATATTATTATGTTACATTATGTGACACACAAAGAAGGAAATGAAAATAAATTTTTACCAGGAAAAAATATGACCAAAAACTTTAATGTCACAACCACATCTTTTGATCAACCATTTCTGTTTGCCAAAAAACAAAGCTGTTCATTTCAAGCAAGATTGGATAGAAATAGATGTATTTTAAAACTCTAAAAAAAAAAAACATTAGAGTGATTCTAATAAATTCGCAATTTTGGTGTAAATCTGTGTAAATCTATACATCTGATCAGAGATAGTAAAATTGCTAATAGGAGAAATCTAAATTACAAATTTATGGACAATTCTTGGACAACTGTGTCCTTCTATTCGGCCTCAATAACACTGCTGATACATTGCAAATGGGGTGAATCATTTGAACCAGATTTGCTCAGGCCAAGGCCAACCAGCAGATGTTACTTATAAAACATACACTTGTACAGTTTTTAGCAGCCACATGTGAATCAAATCCAGTTCATTCAGGTTAAATTTGGCACTGTGACTCAGGGAAAATCTAAAAATGTTAGTAAAAGGGGACAAATGGAAAGTGGAAAGGGTCTATTTGAACTCATCCACTGAGGAATTCTGAATATCATGTGCCTCTATATCATAGATGTCATTGGAACCAACATGGCTGCCCAGTTTCCTCTATAAAAAGTAAAATGGGGATAGACTCGGAGGGAGACATGTTTGTCCACTCTGAACTCGTACACAGAGCTTCATCTGTTTGTCCTGCAGGGCCGAGCCTCAGTGCAGCACCCACGGGCCTCATAGAGGTAGGGTGCAGGAATGCAGAGAGTGGGATGACCACACTGATTGTGCCCTCGTGTCCAGAAGAGTCTTGGATTTGTTCCTGAGGCTGGAAGGTCGAGGACGAGCGCAGGGAAAACAATAGCGGCCATGGACGAGAGCTGTGGGACACAAACACGGGAGATATCCTCGAACCCCGGCAAGAATGTCGATCTAGACCAAGACACCCACCTAGAGAGGCAGCTGAATATCTAGCTGCTACTGGAGAGAGGGAGACAGAAAGAAAGCCTTCCTCTGTTCCGTCACATGTGCAGAAAATGACCACATGAGACAGTTTTACTTGTTTCACAGTCATTTGTTAAAATAGTTTTTATGACTTTTGCAACCTCTGTGAGGGGATGCAGATGCAGCAGTGCGTCTGCAGTGTGGGATGTTCCCAGAATTTGTTTCACACTGTCACAGTTTCATCGACAGAGAAAGTCATCTAAGTTAAAAGGAGTCAAGGTTTGCAGAGATTTTGTTTGCCTTTATATAAACTATTATATTTCAAGACCAGTGTAAACTAAATGCTCACTGAAACCAGTTGAAAAAATGGTCCTGTTTTATTGTCATCTGCATTAGAACCACTGGGAATCTAGACTGTAAAATTCTTGTGTCAAGGCAAACTCATCTCAGTCATTTTAATGCAGAGATTCACACTGGACAGCAACTAAATCCAAGTTATTATAATAACGTTTCATGTTATGTAATGTTCAATTCTTAACCAGCAAACCAGGGCAACCACCTCTTACCATGCAATGTTGGTTCTACTGTAGATATGGACTTTTAGATCAGTCAGTCCACCACTTTGGTCCTGAACTGAAATATCTCGACAACTTACATGGACTTCCATTAAAATCTGTATCGTTCCCATGCCTGTGACCTCAGACTTTTCCTCTAGTGCCATCATAAGGTTGTCATTTGTGGGAGATCTGCTGGAAAAGGTTTGCTGGCACACTCATTGGTTTGGAGGTCATAACAGGGCCAGAAGGCCTGAGGCATTTTGATTTGTTGTAAGTGGGAATAATCATTCTGCTAGGCCTTTCCTAAGGCTCAAGGCCAGAGGTATTGCATGTAGGGAATAAACATTAGCATTTCAAATAGGTGCACTCACTGTCTTCACTCAACCCTCATGGGGGAAACTCAACAGAACATTGTGGGGACACTTTCAATTTGTAGACATGCATAAATGACGTTGCACTAATTGGCACAGAGAGTGAAAAGCCCTTGTGTTGTTGTTCTCTGTGGCCCTGGATGACCTCTTCGTGTCGCATTCAGTCCCTGTAGCCTATAGATGACACCATAACTATGATGCTCAACAGCTGATGTCACCGTCCAGTGGACGCTCGAGCCAAGAAAAGGCTTGGCACTTCCTACAGTCAATGATCTAATTGTGTCTAATTTTACGTTTTGCATTTGATAAATCATGATAAAGACAGAACCAGTGCCTTTTAAAGTCAAGCTGTTCAAAAACCTGATGTACTAGTGATTTTTGGAGGCGTTTTGTGTCTTTGTTTGGTTTTAAGTTCCCATTGTTTGAAGTAATAGGATCAGCTGTAAGACGTGAATGGTTTTTTTCCCCACACAGTGTGTCCTCACAGTGATCCTTTTGGCTGGTAAACAACTCAATGCAAATGTCTTGCTGGTCGAAAGCCAATGATTCCATCAACATTTGGCAGAAGCTGTCGCACAGGGCTCGAGCATAATGCTATCATTTGTTTAGCATCTCAACAATATCATGCTCTCTTGTTTCAAATGGCAGATATTTTTGAGCCACTGCTGCTGTCAATAAAGGTTTGTTGCGAGCAGGAGAAAGGCCTTTCTCTGAATTTGAATGTAAAAAAAAAAACAAGGAGGAGAGAAGTTAAACGCTGTGCGTTTTTAATGATTTTAATCATGTAGTTATATTATTTTTCTTTTAAGTTTTTCTTGCAGGTTCTCTGCCTTTGCATCCACATTTGGAGGCTAATCACACCATAAGATATGTGAAAGAAAAGCATTCAGATTTGGTGCACTGAAATGGATGTAATTTCAGGCATTTTAGGGTAACATGGGTGTGAGGACCTGTTCCTCTTATTCCTTTTAATCTGTGTCACCTTGACAGGGCTCCACTTCTTGATGTGCATGTTAAACAGTCCAAATCACAGCACTTCAGTAGCTGGTTCTGCTGCCTTCTTTTGGCTGATTTATTTATACTTCAAAAAAAATAAAAATAAATAAATAAAAAAAAGAACATAAGGTCAAAGACTGTACCAATTCCTCATCTTTTACCCCTTACCAACATGTTTGCCAAGCCAAAAACACTCAATCCCACCTCCTAATTAATCCCAATAGATAATAGATCCAAAGATAAATCAAAACATTACAAAAATCTTCAGTTCAAAACATAAATTAGACGAAATTACATTGACTTAATAAATAATCAAATTTGAATAAAATCTAATTTGCAAGAAATACATGATGTGGCTCTAACAGTGTATATCACAGCTGTCATCATTGGCAGCAGAAAATCTGGAAATAATCTAAGTTTTTATGCTTTTTGTTTGTCATTTTTAGTCTTTGTCTATAACATTTTTAAATTACTTTTCTTTTTATTGACTGAATGCCTTAAAATACAACTTTCAAGTGCAGGAAACTATTCATATTAAATTTATTTACTGTTATTTCTGTCCAATTACTGTTATTAACTAATCCAATATGTTATCTTTTTACTTCTGTTTTTTTCACCCTTTAGTTATTATGCTGTACATACGTGAAACAATGTGCAAATTAAATTTTCTCGCAGAAATTCACTGCATCATTTGATGATCACACAAAATGAGGCACCTGCAGATATTGATCATCCACGCTGCTTCACTCATGAGATCCACTGATTGGTTTTCAGAAAATCTCCCGTGCTTGGTAAAAACAGGCTTTTTAGGCACCTGGTAGCTGCACAGAGAGCAGGTGCTGTATGTGAGCATCCTGGATCAGAGGGATGTTGAGTAAATCACAAAGTCTTTGTGGCCATGATGACTTTCTCATTGGAGCTTTTATATAAAGAAAAAAAACCTCTCTTAGTATTGGAAGTGGATCACATGCTCATGGTGCATCGGGTTTTTCTGTAAGCGTAGACTCCACTGGTTTGTCCCAGCCTGGTCCACTCTGAAACATGTTGGTAGGCAACCAAGGTCACTGAATACAACAACATGCTTCACATTGAAATCACTGCAATGAATTCAAGTAGGAAATATGTAGGGCAGCTGGGTTTTTCCAGCTTTATCTTCCTGGCAGAATCAACAGAGTTGATCACAGTCATCCATCACTTTCCTGCATCAGTTCAGTGATGTGTTGCTTAAAGCTGTCTTCATTTTCCACATGAGATTGCTATGTTCTGAATCAAAATGCAGCCTTATTGTTTGTGCAATAATACAAACTTGGCAATATTTTCAACTTGTGTGCCAAAAAAGATTTCATGGATTTCACTCACTGTGCAGGCGATGGTTTTCGAGGCTCATGTGAAGTGTAGATGGAAGTACTGAGCCAGCTGCCTGTTGTTTTCATTAATTCTAACACAACAAGCATCTGCAGCATCTTGGCATTTGCCTCGTCATTTTATGTGAAGTGGCGACAATATGTTTGCATGTCTTAGTGTTTAAAAAGAAGAGCAAAATACGAGGAGATAGAAATTGAAAATGTTGCATTAATTATAAAATAGACTGACTCGTATTCAAAGGCATAGATGGTCTGAATGCCTCTAATACTCATAAAAAACATTTTGATCATAAAGGACAAATTATAATTTGCACTCTGGCTCTCTGGCTAGATAAAAAATTAGAGGATCATCATCAGTCATTTTAATTCATTGTGACTGGGTAATGAATGTCTGTACCATTGGTCTATTAGGTGCTGAGTGGCTCGTTGGTGGCGCTAGAGGAGAAGTCAGAGGATCACAGAAGTCTGGAGAATTCATCATGAGGGCTCCGTGAATGTGTGTGCAAATCATTAATGACAATCCATCCAACAGTTGTTGACATTTTTCAGTCTAGCAGACATTTTCATCCTCAGACTGACATTGCTAGTGTGGTATAATAAAAAAAAAATATAGTAATAAAAGTATATAAGAATTATTTCTAACAGTTTGAAACCTTTCTGAATGTGCTTCTGCCTCCTTGAGCACTGCTCCTGAGGCCTGCAGGTGTGTATTAGAAATGTATTTTACCAAAGAAAGAGAATAGTGTGAACATCCAACCTTGGTTAGATACAGGCGGAGGATAAAGAAACAGCACATAAAGGAAAAGGAGATGTTGTACACACACTGAAAAAAAAAAAAGGAAAAATCTGTGTGTGGTCTAAGCTCAGAGCAACAAACCTCCTCTTCATGTATGATCTCTAAATCTTACACATTTCTCCCCTGCGAGAAGCTATATTTCAAGAGATATAAAAATGCTTTTTTAAGTGCATCACGTGTCCTGTTTGGGCTACCGTCCTTTCTTCAGGACTTTCAGACTTTCTGTGCATACAGTCGTAAATTGTGTGGGCATAATGGTTGCTATTTTCTATTTTGAATCATGTTATCTCCTAAATGTTGGTGGAGTTTGTCTATATATACACGTCTATGCAGCCTCCTTTACCTGATCGAGACCTTGCAAACTTCAGCATTGGTTTTCTGCAAAGTAACATTAGTTAATCTGCCTCTGTTATGAAATGTCAGTGGTGTGAGATTTAAACGGTTTGTTCAGTCTTTCCATCAGGACTCAGAATGAGTTAGCGCAGGCTTGTCATTTATCTGTAAAGAGCACTGTGCGTTATATATTTATCCAGTCACGTCTGAGAACATACTGTTGCCTTCACTACTGGGAATTTTCGTATGAATTTTTCAGCTGAAGGTGTGTTTGACATTTACAACAAAGAACTGCGGATACCATGGCTTTGAAAACAGCATGTTTCTTTAGAACAAATGAATTTATTTCATCTCAACATTTATAAACCACTATGTTACTTCCTGTTATATGTACAGACTATGGAACACATTGAATCAGCATTTGCAGCTCAGTGGTGCGGCTCGGGTTGCACTGCAGCTCCCAGTGTGTGTGACAGTGTTGAACTTTAAAAGCTGCTGACACTGAGCACACACATTTATCAGTGCAAATAAAGGTTTAAAAAGACATTGCCTTTGGCTCCAGACAAAATCTGATAACGGACGTGTTTGTCGTGTCACTTTCAGAGAGATGAATCACACTGTGCAGACATGAGTGCAGAGGCAAACCTCCCTTGCGCCCTCTACTGACGGTGTAAGGAACTGTGATGCTCAGAGAAGCTCAGCAGGTGGATGTGATGTCATGAACTTCAGAAGCTCTGCAGTAAACGCCCACGTCACTGTCGACACTGGGAGACCGTGTTGGAGGGCGATGATTCGACTTCATGATGATCAACACCTCTGTGACTCACAATCTCAACAAAAACTCAACACTACACCTCACCAACACACGTCTCTGTTACTGAGACTCACAGATAACAGTTAACTGAGGGCTGTCATTCAAGATTCAACATGTGACTCAAAATTAAAAGTCAAAACAGGCTTTCCCTTTAGAAGTAAAGGCCGTCTGTCTTTTCTTAACCACTCAACTTACAAATACTGAAATATACTTATATATATAATATATTTATGTAAAATCTTATATCTTTCTATATATTAAAATGGGTTATTGTTTTACGATAAATTGAAATGATATGTAAACCTCTGCATTGTTAATGCAGCCTACTTAAATGTCCAGTTTTGTTAATGGATACGACTTCTGATACATAATCATAATTTCTCTACAAACAGCTCTGTCCTTTTTTTTTTTTTTTTATCTTTGACTGATGTTTCATTTAAGCTTATTTTAAGAAGAATAGTAACTGTAAATAAAAAGTAAAATTCAGCGTTTTTTTTTAGGTCTTTCATTGCCATTGAAGATTTTAAAGTTTTACCATGTGATATATGTTTATTTTTTTTAATCCATTCTATTTTGTTGTTATGTTGTTCTTGTATGCTGTTAGTGAGAGGGGCTATGGATGTTCTCAGCTCTCCATGAAAATACCAGATTAGATAAAATGTTAAAGTGTTTAACTAAGCTGTTGTATTAGACGGTGTTTTACTGCTCAGGTACAAGTTATTAGGTTTTGGTTAGATTTTTTTTTGCACAGCATGAAACCAGATAATAGAAATAAAACAGATGTGACAATGTGACACATAAGAAGATGGGAATGTTTAATTATGGGGAAAAAATTGAGGATTAAATATAATCAATACAGAGTCCACAAAGAAAAAATACAGTGGAAAAAATGAGTCTTCTGAGAATCATATTTTGAAAATGATCACTAAACTCCTTAGTTTTCAGATACAGACTGATGCCAACCTGAACAGGAAGAATAACAGACTATTAGTGACATTATCATCCTCTGCATCTTCCAGACTGATAATGTAAAATGAAGGCAAAGGGCTGACCAAAACAAAACAGAACAAACACTGTGCTCTGCCAAAGCTAAATCACCCAAACGGCAATCTGTGGCTCACAGCTATTTAGCAGGGAAGGTAGGTCCATTTCAAATTATTGGGGTAAATGGATGTGCTGTTGCTCTGGTCTCCTCTCATGGCTCAGTGTCATGGTAACAACAGGTCTGACTCCGGTCTGAGCTAAAGGGCTAAACACCTGAGAGACAGAGCAGCAGGATCCAAAGCAGCTTATCTCCCTATGTCTCTAATAAGGTTGGTAAAGAAAACCACAGGGGTGGGGGGGTGGGGGGGGGGACACAGTGACACAGTGACACTGACTTTGTGGTATTTTATCATGATATCACTGTGAACCAGAGCCGAGACGACCTCAAACGTCACACCCTCGTGTTTCTGCTCTTTAAGAGCTAATCACTCTGAGTTCAAGCAAAGGCCTTAAACGTCTCCTGGGACTTAATCTCTCACCTCTTACTTCTCACTTTTTACTTACCATTTGTTTCACACAGCACAACACACCCTCTGTCCTTGGACATTTAATCAGGATGAGGAAAAACTTGATGAAAAACTTTTAATGGATTAAAAAAAGTAAAGAAAGAAAGAAAGAAAGAAAGAAACCTCCGGAGAAGCAACCGAGGAGACCTAGAATTAAAACTTTTCTTTTCTCTTTAGGACACCACCTTCAAAAGATTATGTAATTTTTACAGAACAGCTTCCACTGTGGCCTCTAGTGACAATTACAGGTTAATCATAAATGGTAAAATAACCAAGTGTATTGAATTGATAAAGGTGTGTTTTATTGCTTATGAGGTGTAAGAGAATTAATGTAATATTAAACCTGCAATAACTGATTGACTAACTTGGGGCAAATACAATATTGACATCATCTTTTAAATTGATGCACTAAGACTGTAAGCAAACAGTTATTAATTACTCTTTTTATTTAGTCTTTTTTGTGGTTATTACTGGAGGAATGTTTGTCTCTATGATGAGCTGGTGTATATGCTGCTGGATCATTTGAAGTTTCTGTCCACCAGTTGGATGTAAGTCCAATATTCCCTCACTTTTAGCTCTGTTTTTGGTCTCCACCAACTCCTGAAGGAAGAACGTAGCTCTTCAGGTGCTAACTGCCCCACTAAGTTCACCAGCTAGTTACCAAACGTGTCTGTCTGCTGTTTGGTCCTGAGCAGGTATTGGACAGTGGGTTTTATAAAGTTGTGGGCCCAACAGCAAAACGATGAGCAGCAACTCACTAAAAAGCTCCAGGGAAGAGGAATTTGTTTTCAATTTAACACCAAACTATTTCTTGTCCCATTATACATATTCACTGGAAATAAAACAGCTATCCAGGAAAGAAAACCATCCAGAAACTAAATTGAAGCCGACAGTACACAAATCTTTTGGATTAGATACAGGTACAAATCAAAGCAGAAAACTGTTGACATTAAACTGGTGTCTCTGACTGAGGCAGGTAGAAAGATGAACTGTCCATGGTGCTGAAATGATTCACCTCCACAGACATCAACAGTGTAACAGGACAGTTCTGCAGTTTTCATAAAACAGGTATCACTTTGTCAAGTTTCGGCAGGAACAGCTGATACATTTCTTGGAAATTTGGATGCTGTGTCAAGCCTTCAGTGTGCCTGTTCTTCTCCCCGGCAGAAACAGGGATAACATCTCGGTCGATGGAGTAAAGAGTCGCCATGGAAACTTCAGGCTGCTTCAGGACATGAGCTGAGAAACCAATTACAAAACAACCGCCATGTTCCTAAAAGTATAATAACCCTGTGATAACAAAGTGAAATAATGACTGCTATTAATTTTCAGAAAAGGCAAAAGGGGGAGAATCAGTCACAAACACCCTAATTGTCTTCATCGTCATCACCACCATCGTCATCGCCATCCTTGTCCTTAGGTTTTCAGCACTGAAAGAGTAAAGACTTTGTGTTGACTTTACCTGATTAACATGTGTAAATTATCCAGGTGTGTAAACAATAAAAGCTTCAAATGTGTACAATCTTCTGAGGACAAGTGCACCGCAAGATAACATCAGCCTCTGCTCTCAGGTTACATGCTAGGTGCATCATCTTTGTCGTCATGGCTGTCCCCCGACCAGGTCTCTCAGCATTGGTCTGCGCGAGACTCACTTGCATTCTTGCATAACGATAATACAGCTGTTGCCAGACCTGGTCAGAGCAGATCAATCAAAACAGAGACAAAAGCTGAGGACGATCAATGGAAATGAGGAGAATGAAAGACTGTGCACTTTCACTTACAGTACGTCACTGACTTTTAGATGATTTTAGATTAAAGAAGATTAAACCAAAACGTCCCAGCTCTAAGGCTTAAAAGAAAATTCTTATTCTTATTCAGGGAAAATCCACTAATCTTATGTTGCACTTCCCTAAATGTAGGGGATCTGTGATGGTAGAGATGAAGCTGTATGGATGCCGATGTTGATCCCCAGAGGATGAATCCTGTTGATCCCCTGAGTTTTCCTCTTGTGCTGCTAGCTGGTTTACATTTCTGTATTTCAGTGAAATGTCTTGAGAGCTTTTGAATGGGCTGTCATGTTCCTCTAATAACTATGGTGATCCTTTAACTTTTCATTTAGAGCCATCATCAGGTCAAAGTTTCAGTTTGTCTAATACTTTCATTTACGACCAAATAGAGTAATCTAATGCTGAATCCTACACTTCCCATAATGCATTTTGTTATACCCCTCCCTGGAAAATTCCTGCATTTCACAAAATAAACAACACAAAATGTAGCAATAAAATAAAAATAAAATATCTGTGATGCTTGTTTGACTTGGGATAGACCACCAAATATTAACAAATAAGGATTAAGAAGACAGATCCACCACTTCATTAAGATAAGAAAATAAAGTTTGATCTTCAAACTGTGCATAATGTGAAAAATAATATGAATATAAATTGAAGAATGAATTAATTACTGAAGTGGAAAGTAAAACCTCACTTATCTAGGGACGAATATCTCCTATTACGCTTAAGAGGTCTTGAAGTGGACTCTGTGGGCTGCTGTTTCTGAGACTTATTACACTGTAGAAAAGGTTCATCATAATGAATTATACAGTGCCACACTTAAGATTATTCAATTTTCATGGTATAAATGTATTTGAGGTTTTACTTGAAGTCTCTATAAATAAGTCAGTACCTTTAGAACAAGACAGAATAAACAGGCACTAGGGCACAAGATACCCTTATGCATATGAATGTGGGTATAAACTACATGCAGTATATGTAATCATTGGCAATGCATTGTAGAATCAGCCTACAGTGAATATATATGTTTGATACACTGCATACATAAATGTCTGTTCAAATACTGGGCCACTTACCATCTGACAATATATGATAGATTATATTTAGTAACACATTCATGAAGAGAAACAACATTTTTCCATTTTTGAAAACATATGTGGGTTTATTTCCTTACATAAAACCCATTGCATCATATTTTCAGTGGGCTATGTCACCATGTTTTCAAAGCGCAAATGTGCTGTTGGGGTATTATGATTTCCACAGAAAGTGAGACTGAATGGCTGCTGAAGTGGCGTGTTAATTTGAAAGCAGTGCATCAGAGGATGTCTTTCTTGTTTCCATCTCACTGGCCGCAGGACACTGGGAACAGCAGAGAGGTATTGGTGGGATCGGTTGCGCACAGCACGGTGACGTTGGCCATGTAGGCAGGGAGCAGCCTGCAAATGCATGAGCTCAATCCAGCCTTTACTGAAGAGAAAACCCGTCCAGAGACTGAGCGCCATGTGGAGGACATGCATCCTTTAAATCAACATGTAACTTTTCTGCATTAATTGAGAAAAAAGAAGAAAGATGGAGCTACAAGTGGAAAACCAAAGTCAGCCTTTCAACACCAACACTGTGAGGCTGCCAGCTAAACTTATCCTGGGGATGGGTGTAGATAACTTTATTTCCCTTCTGATATTTGGGCTTATTTTCATCCTGGGCGTGCTGGGGAACAGCATGGTGATCACGGTGCTGGCGCGCAGTAAACCGGGTCAACCGAGGAGCACGACCAACATCTTCATCCTCAACCTGAGTGTGGCGGACCTGTCCTACCTCCTCTTCTGCGTCCCCTTCCAGTCCACCATCTACATGCTGCCCACATGGGTGCTGGGAGCTTTCATCTGCAAGTTCATCCACTATTTCTTCACCGTGTCCATGCTGGTCAGCATTTTCACTCTGTCGGCGATGTCCGTGGACCGTTACGTGGCCATCGTCCACGCCAGGAGATCCTCTTCGATCCGGGTGGGGAAGCACGCCATGCTCGGAGTGGTGCTGATCTGGATCCTGTCTCTGGTCATGGCAGCTCCCGTGGCGCACTACCAGAGCATCGTGGAGAGGGAGGACAACAACACCTTTTGCTGGGAGGTCTGGCCGGACCACCAGAGGAAAGTCTACGTGATGTGCACCTTTGTTTTCGGATACCTGCTGCCTCTCACCTTGATATCTGTCTGCTATGCAAAGGTGAGCGCACATGGATCAGAGTGTATGAATAAAATAAAAAAACTCAGATAAAAAACATATTAAAGCAAAACTGTGACTTTTTTCCCTATAAAAGTTAGATTTTCTTTATTCTAGTGTAAAAAATGTTGATGTTTCAGCAACAGATGTTTGGATTTGACAAATGTTCACTTAAATATTATAAATAATTATTAAAATAGGTTAAAAAAAAAATGATGTGCACAATCAGAAGTTATTAAGGTCAAAAGCCTTTTTCATAACCCACACCTTTGTTATTGCAGGTTTTGAACCATCTGCACAAAAAGCTGAAGAACATTTCCAAAAAATCAGAGCTCTCCAAAAAGAAGGTTGGTGTGTGAGCTTTATTTCTCTGTCTTTACACCGCGTCATTTGGACTGTGATGCTCAGTGTGCTACACAGTGACTGAAAATGTGGGACTAAGGTGACCATGCTTCCCTGGTTTCTCCTTTTAATGACTGATGGTTTCATGAGGCATCAGCTCTGTGATGTGATGGTGCTTGAAAGGAAGAAGTGCACAGTGCTGTAGATCTGAAAATCTTTGTTTATCTTTCAGATGATGTTTGTATGTGTAGAAAGTCTGGCTGGGAAAATGATTTAGTCTGTAGAAATGTAAAAAAAAAATAGTTTACAGTTTGCTGTCCTCTGGATCAGCCATAAAATACCTGTCTCTTTTTATTTTATTTGATCAGGTTATATTGCCCATCATTATCATCCTGTTTCCCCTCCTCCACAGACTATCCAGTTACAGTCATATTTGATCACATGACATTATATTACCCATTATCTCCTCTTTTCCATGCTCCACAGACTGCACAGACAGTCCTGGTGGTGGTTGTGGTCTTCTGTCTGTCCTGGCTGCCTCACCACATCGTCCACCTGTGGGTGGAGTTCGGCTCTTTCCCCCTGAACCAGGCCTCCTTCGTGTTCAGGATGGTGGCTCACTGCTTGGCCTACAGCAACTCCTCCGTCAACCCCATCATCTACGCCTTCCTGTCGGAGAACTTCAGGAACTCCTACAAGCAGGTTTTCTGGTGCCGGGCGCCCAGCGAGTGCCCCCTGAACGACACCAGAGACCTCCGCAGCAGGATGGAGACGGCGCCGTCCACTAACATCAGCGTGACTTATAAAGGTCACGACTCTCAGATCAGTAAAATGCTTTGATGTCACTGCGGATGCTGAGAGCACCTGGTGTGGTCTGTACAGAGTCTGACTGATGCTGGAGTTGAGAGGTTGATACCAGCATCAATATGTGAGAGTTTGAAAAAAATCTAACACTGATAAACTGGCTGATATTCTATATATACCGCTGCAGTATGAGGTACTGCAAACAGCAGTGTTAGAATTGGGCCAGTACTCACTGGTACAGTACTTTGATCTTCCCCTTGGGGATAAATAAAGTATCTATCTATCTATCTATCTATCTTTATTTCACAGTACCACCACTTCTCAGTTAATGCAGATTTTCATATGACAAATGTTCGGGAATATTGTGAATATTGTTTCCTGCTCCATTAAGCCACAAGAGGAGGCAAATATGTGCAGCTGTGCTTTTGGTCTGATTCAGTTGGAAAGCTGCTGGATAAGAGCTTTGTTTTTTTTGTCCTCTCCTCCAAAGTCCTGAGTCTGTAAATGGTCTTTTCACAGCCTGACAGGTAGCAGGGGTAAAAGAGTATTTTGTTCCACCGAACTGAAACAGCAAATGGTTTTTCACTGTTTGGATTTTATTTAGACAAAATACTTTTTTGAATGAATGAAGCTGCATATTGATTCAGAAGGAGAGAGCATGACTGTCACAACAGAGACTGTAGTTCACATCCACAGTCCCATCAGTGGTTCAGGCAACAGAAGCGCTTTGGTTAAGGTTCGTGAAAGATGGTGGTTTTGGTTAAATGTAACATGTTGTCTGAGCTCGCTGTGAACTTTTTCTCTCTTAAACCAGACCACCATGTTTCTCAAATATTAACCAAATTCTGTGAAAGTCTAAACACGATCATAAAACTTAAATAATGCTGCAGTCATGACATGTGAATTTAGCAAGATCAGACATTTTAGCGGAAAACAAGCTCGTTGAGAGTGACCACATTTTACCATCTGTAAAATCAACATATTCGCGACTTGCCAAATATGTAAATTGACAACATATCCTCATTACATTAACAGAAAAGTGTAGTTGCATGTAAACATCATTTCGAGGAGACATGGTCGAGCCAGCAGCTGGTTAGCTTAGCTTAGCATAAAGACAGGAAACAGGGGGAAACAGTTTTTCATCTAACCAAAGTTTTAAAAATGACAATAAGCTGTTGAAGGAGGAGTTATAAACCAGATCATTTTTTTGGCTGGGACCAGTTGCCAGGCAACCGATGGAGACCCCCAACAACCGTCTGACATATTGTAACACTGAGTATTGTCCTTGTATCGATATTGTCCTCTATCAATAATAAAGGAATAATAATAATAATAAGAGTATTTCCTGTCTCCTGCAGTAAAGTCAGATGAGGGACCTCCACACTCTTAAATCAAACGCTCCCTCCTCTGGAACTAACATCAGCACTGAGAGTAATGAGTTTAACAGTCGTATGTTGATCCTATCATTTACAGTTTCTAGGTAGTTATCAGCTCACATATGCAACATCACAGGATAATATCAACCATGCTGATGTCTCAGCCGTCTCTAGGTCTACATTTGGTTATAATGACACAGTTTGTACCATAAAGTCATTTGAAATCTCATTTCAAAGCCACAGTTTGAAGTGAAATGTAATGTACTTAAACCGAGCTTCTCGCTGAGACACATTTGTGCAAAGACTCAACAATATCAGAGAGCTGTATTGTGTCAGCACGAAACACTCCAGCTGTAATGTGTTTTCTGATCCCTGGCAGCAGATTTTCTGATGAATTCCCAACCCAGGGAAAGTGAGACAGAGTTGGACCATGTTTTAAAGTAGCTTATGAAACACAATGCAACAGCTCTTCAATATGAAATGAAACTCTTCAAAGTTGCTTTTTGTAAAACAAATACAGAAAAATTGCATTTATGAAGGATCACTGTCAGTTTCAAACCAATGCATTCAGTTTCTTTACCTTTCATTCAGATCTATTTGTTATGGCTCGGACAAATACAACTGGCGCTGTTCCCATATAAGGATGGTCAGCAGAGCAGACTGCGCTCTGATTGTTCGGCATATATCTGTAGGCTGAGTTAATATGTACATACATTGGCTCTATACCACAGGACATCAGGTACAGAGTAAATAATAATGCAGCATTTAAATGACGTGGCAGATAACAACTCTGTCGTCAAGGACAAAAGGTAAAAGATAAATCACACCTGAACTACCAGAGACTGCTCACAACAGGGGAAAAAAGGAGTCTGGGAAGTTGAGCTCATTTTCATCAGTAGTTTCCTGTCCTGCAGATTCCCTCCAGTTAGAGAAACTGAAGGCCAATGTTGAGCTGACAGAGAAGGTTTAAAACATGGCAGCTTTCAGTCTCTCTCTATTAAGACTCCACCCACATGCAGATGCATGCTTAAAGCTACTGTACCCTCTGAGTTCACCCTTTTCATTAATGGGAGCCTGTGATTTAATGTTAGCTTGAAGTTAATGTCACTGTAAAGTGTTTTCAATTGTGCTGATATTGTTTTATTAAAATAAGCAAACAAATGCATAAAAAACCCAAATAAAGAAGTGTGAAATATATTTGTGAATTAATTATATGAAGAAATTAATAAATGATATTACAAACCAATAAATGATTTATTCTTTTTTAGTTTGAAAAAAATCTTATTCATGCATGAAGCACAGCTGTAATCCATGAATGGTAGGCTGCCGTCTGTTCTGATGCAATCAGGTCTGCAGGGACAGCTGAGCTGCTTTACCTGGCTCTCTGATCACACAGATTACATATTGTTTTCTGTTTATCCCCGAGGCCGAGTTCGACTAAGATTTCTTTTGCAAACAGGTAATGCTACATGCTCCTCTCTGCAATGTCGTCCACCCAGTCACTGCAGTCACTATTATGCTGGAAAATGAAGCAGCCTAGATTTACCCATCCTGTCTCAGATAAGACAGGAAGAGGATTTGCATATGAATCTTTTCACTGTGTGCAGATAATGGCAGAGTTTAATGTACATTCTCTGTAAAGGAACAGTGCAGATAATGGCAGAGTTTAATGTGCGTTCTCTGTAAAGGAACAGTGCAGATAATGGCAGAGTTTAATGTGCGTTCTCTGTAAAGGAACAGTGCAGATAATGTGGTCTTTGTGTGAAGGCAGTCAGGTTGCTCAATACATGCTTTTCATTTCAATATCCTTATGCTGCATATACGACAACATGCTGTTACGTCAAGCAGACAAACACCCATAATCACTGTTGTGAATACTGAATGTGTTATAAAACTGTCAAGTCTAATTTTAACAGCAGGATAATCAAGTATATATTGATGCATTTATATATAAAGAGCGCAATTAAATCCTCAACAATGTTTGAACAGAAGCTTTCAGGTTATTTCACAGTAAACTATTAATATAAGCAGCAGCAGATATAGGAAGCAAAAATCTTAAATTTTTATGTCAGAATTAAAGTTTTTGTCACTTCATCATCCGTCTAAAGTAAGATAGTAAATATATACATCAGTAATATAACTGATGTGTTTATAATTTCCCTGCTGATTTTGCACTGAAGGTTTTCAGACCCCACCAGTTTTTTCACATTTTGCTATGTTGCAGCCTCATGTTAAACTCACTTACATTTATTTTTTCCTTCATCAATCGACACTCGACCATAATGATGAAGTGAAAAAAGAAGTTTTGACTTTGGAGTAATTTCCTACAGAATTTCTTAGTCATGATTCAGTTGATGGAAATAACCGTAAACTTAAATAAACCCAAAATAACCAAGTCCAGTTGCTTTCAATTTAAAACTCCTTTGAGATACTATGACCTGGACAAATGAGAATATTCACAGGCAAACTTAAATAAAGTTACTCACTTTGACTCTCAGCCCTTGAATCACAAGTGTGAGGTCTCGTTTCATTTTACTCCTCTTTTACAAAGGACCCTTTTTTCTGAAGCACTCAAGTGCTGCAAATGTAATTTTGCATTAGGTGAAAAAATGAGTTGTGGCACAGCGTCAGGGCCACAGCTGAAAAATGATGAAAATGTAGTTTGGCTGCTGGAGGATTTTGTAATAAGGTCGTATTCATCGTTGTGCTGCATTTGAATAAAATGATTTCTCTTTTATTCCTCAGCTCCTGGTCCATTTAGTTCCTGAGAACGTTACTGCTGCGGAGGTCTTTCAACCAGAAGTCAAAGGTGAATGGAGATTTTTGTGGAGGATAATGTGAGGACAGAGACACATTTACCTGTTGTATTTTTTTTTTCAGTTCACTCAAAAGCTGTTTTAACCTCAGTTGAACAGCAGATGTCAGGCTTATACAAGTGTTGATAAAGTCTGGAGTCTTCTTTCATTTATTTTCTATAGTTCATTATATCATTCTGTTATTTCTTTCCTTCTTTCTTCTTTCACTTTCTTTCTGTTTTAATTTCTGTCTTCTCCCATCTTTCACTGCCCTTCTTTCATTCCTTCAATATTTATATTTTCCTTCCTTTAATTCATTCCTTCTTGTCTTGTCAGTTTTCTTTATATCATGAAATTAGTTGATTGTGTTTTTTTTGTTTTGAAATGAACTGGAATCAGGTTTCAGTTTCTCTGCAGAAACACTAACCCACTTATTTTGGCGTCTCGTGTGATTTGGGAGCTTCTCATTTTTCCTGTCATGTGTCGTCTAAATCAGTTGTGATTTCTGGCCCCACCGGTGGGAAACTCATTTCTTCATCCTCTATGCTAATCAATACCCCTGCCTGATAACCTCTCCCATTTCTCATTTCCCTCAGTGGCAGCTGAGGTCTCTATCCCTCCCCTGAGACTCCCACCCTGCCTATCGAAAGTTTCATAAATAATACGGGCTAATTAGATATGAATTGATTGTGTGTAGGTCGCAGGCGTTTTCATCCATCACTCTAAAAGCTGTTTAACAATAGATTACCACCCAATAATTCCCTGTGGAGCCGCAGTGAATGGAGCGGTGGGCTGCTTCAGCCTTGTTTGGTAGGTGGGGGGGTGTCATAAATCTGCTGAATAATAAATATTACTTCAGTCCATTTTTTCAGAGCTGGAGGTGGTGTTATTATACAGAGGTGGTTATGAATCATCACAGGACCTCAGTGGAAAGTTCTGGGCTGCAGCTGATAGTTTGGCTGGTGGAGATTATTTTGTGCTATTGTTGTGTTACTGTGCACTTTTCTCTATCATTAAATCCTTTAAATCCTTTTTCCAGGACATTTGATTTTAGTTAAAGTTTTGTTTTTTTATATAAATGTATTTGACATTTAGGTCATATACTAAAAAGAGTAAGGATAAACTGTTTATTCACTTTGTTGATGATTGTTAGATTGTTAAAAATGATGCCTCTCTCTTGTCTTAACTGTAAATATGAAGCTAAAGCCCTAAGGATAACATGAAGGATAGGCCAAATTGTTTCTACTGGTATTTTTGCAAATTTGGTGTTTACCAGGTCTGCACTGGTGCGTATTTGACACTTCTACTGTGTTTTATTTGAAGTTTTGATATTCATAAGAAGATTTATTTATGGCTTTAAGTACAAAAAACCATGTCAATATAGTTTTACATCTCCTCTCTCACGTTTCTCTCTTGATTTCTAGTAAGAACAGGACATTTTGTGTCGGCTCTCTTCTGATTGGCTGACTGTTTTCTGAGTGATGCGTGGCCAGACCAATCACAGGTTTGTGATCTGCAACTGGAGTTTCATTAAAACTAATTAGTAAATCCATAGTGCAATGATTAGTAAATGCTAACTGTCAAATTCAGAATAAAATGCCTGCAGTATTTTAGAAAAATTTAACTTTAGCTGCTGGTCTCTAATATTACTATTCTTAAGGATGCCGTGCAATGATTGGCTCCCTGACATCCAATGATTGAGCAGCATGTCTTCAACATTTTTCTTGTCTTGTAGCTTGCTAGCTCACCAACCAAGTTAGAAATGATCACAAAAACAAAAAAAGGTTGGACGGCTGGTCCAGGTGTGGGGCGAGGCTGAGGGCGGTGACTGTATAGTTCTGACATCATAAAAACACAGACGTCTTGACAGCTCGCTTTAGTGCACAGTTTCTGAATACAGGCTGTGTGTATTTCTCTGTGGACTTCAGGTTTTGATACATTCACAGTATTTATACAACACCTAGATGATAGATAATAGAAAATAAAGATAAACATAAAAAATATTGTAATAGAAATCTCACTTTTTACAATATGGGCCCTTTAAAATGTAAAAAAAACCCCAAGTGCACATTGTAACTTCTCACCAGGGTCTGTTTCTTGGTTGGTTGGAATAACCTCCTGAAGTCTTGTAAACACACTGCGGTCTCACAGCAACCAGCCGAGACTCCATGATGTCACTGCTCCTGGCCAAGAAAGAGCCCAGCACATAATCCCCTATACAACCAGAACTTGTCATTGTTTTACTTTGGATTTGTACAGAAAAGAAACCTATAACATGTTAGAGTGCTGGAAGGTCTTTATGCTAAGCTAAACTAACCAGCTGCAGCTACATTTTTACTGTGTGCACAGATGAGAGAGTGACACTGATCTTTTTCTTCTAACTCTCAGAAAGCAAATATGTGCATTTTGTGATGTGTTGTATTTTGACCTGTAGAACTGCATTTCCCATGTGCACTTTGTGTGTATTTGATGTAAGTTTTGAGATTCCCTTTTGTGAAACATTAGCCCTGATGATGCTTGGCTTCATTTTGGCCCTAAAGTGTGCACAGCCTTCCTTTCTCCATATCTGATTCTGCTGTTGAAATATTTCTTTGAGTAAAACCTTCTATTTTTTGAGATAGAAATATCTTGTCCCACGTTGTGACAGCGATAACAGGAGCAGACCTGAGGTTTGATCTCTATCCACCTGCCCTGGACTCTTCAGTTTCCTCAGTGCTGCCGATGAAAAGGTGCAGCTCTCTGGGCTGAAGACAACCACAGCAGGTCTGGCTGTCACCCTCTCTGATTAATGGCCCTGCTGAAACATGTCCAGCCACATTAGAGCCCCATGTATCTCCCAGAGTCCACACAGGCCTGGCTCTTTGTTCTGATGGGAAATAGTGTCAGCCACTCACTGCTGCTTGCCCAGAAACAGATAAAGATTTACTGTCATCAGAGGCCAGATTAAAGCGCACAAACGCAGACATTGATTTCTGAGAGGGAGAGAGGGGAGAGAGAAAAAAACGACACATTTTGGGTTGGAAACTCATTCCAGGGCTGGTGGAGATATGATCAGCTTATTTGGGAGGTGGATAATATGGAGCCCTCTCCAAGAATGAACTTTGAAAGAAGTAAATTGTAAATATTGATTTCTGAAATGAACTGTCAATCTCACTTGGTGAGATTATTCCTATCATCTTGTCGTGAGGGGGCCAATGAATTCAAAACAGCGGACAAAGAGGGGGGCGTGCTGGGTTTCTGTTAGGAAGCACTCAAAAGGGCTTTATTCGCTTAGTAATGGTTGTTCAATTTCATCAGATAACAGCTGCGATCTCACCGGCGCTGAAAAATGAAATGAACTATGACTTCACAACCAGATCGCTGCTCTTGTCCAGAGTGAGAGGAGCCGCTGGAGGAGCTCGGGCCACTTCATTACCACAAACTGCTGCAAACTGGTGGGACCCAGCACCTCTCCGCCGTCTGACCCAGAGGTCAAGTCTGAGGGCCAGACTGACGGAGTGCTGACATGCAGAGGAGTCACAGCTTAAAGGGTCTACAGAACAAAAAGGTTCACACTTGCCCTTATAGTTCTACCTCGAACTATAGTTCTGCCTCCAACACAAAATAATAGAAGTAAATGGAAATTTAAAAAGCAGGAGGAACTTTTTTTTAAGGCAAAAGTATAGACAAGTGACACAGGATAACACATTTTAAAGGTAAACAAGAGAAATTTAAGAAATAAACAGATAAAAAGACCACATATTAATATTCCCACATATAGATATATAATTTAATTGAATTAAAAATGATGTAAATTATGATTAAAATGGAGGCTATTTAAAGCGAAGAAGATACATTTTTTTAGAGTCTGCAGTGTAAAAAGGTCAGAGCTTGTGACTTGTCTAATATCAACATGAGAAGACAACAAGTTTCTGACCAACTGACCAGGAGTTGTGTTTCCTAGAGAAGTTACGGATGAATTTTATATGTAATTGAACACCACAAACGAAACTGTACTGCAACTAAAGGGGGAAAGAAACTAGGTTTTTGTAATTTGGGTGGACTGAGCCTTTAAGAGGGAAGCCACAGAGACTTAAATGCATACATACACTTTTGTAAATCTGCTCCAGATCATTTCAGTTAAGATGAGTTAAGATGAAATAGAAAAAAATTGGAGCAAGAAAAGAGTCCAAAAACACACTGACACGTGTTCAATCATCTCCTCCTTTTTTACACTTCTGAAACTGACTCACAGTTTCCAACATGTTACAGTCTGAACACACTCCCCATATGTTGAAGTCCAAAGTTGGACCTTTGTTTAAAGACGTGAATTTCCTTTGTAACAGTCACAGTTCAGTAAAAATTGAATCCTGAAACCTGGTTCTGTGATGAAAGACGTGTTTGAGCTGCATGAAACATGGTGAAACGCAGCTTTTAAAGCCTGTGCAGAGGAAAAGAAGTGGTCACATTTTTATATTTAAGGTGTCACACTATTAACATTCACTGTCACTGGTAATAATCTCATGGTCAAGACTTAAAACTGAAAGAGATTATAAATGTGTTGTCCCCTAAAGTCTCTGAATTTTGTTTTACAACATCGAAGACAACCACTGAATCTATTCTAAAGGTATGTTTGTTTTTTTTTTGGTTTTTAAAAAAAATAAATTTGCATTATTTTGGTCTTTCTTTACATTCTATCTTTTAACCTTTTAAATGAATTTGAACCATCTTTATGGATCGAGTCTCTCCACCTTTGTATATCAGTCATTTCTGTCACTTAATTGTTCTGGTGTGTGATTTTTGTCTCTTTTCTCCTTTTTGTTAGGTACTTTTGAAAAGTTGTTTCTATCATCATTATCATCATCATGACCTAAAGATGAGTGGGAATTAAAACGTAAACCTGAAGTGTGGGTCCTTGTTCTCATTTCGGTGGTTTTGCATGTAAACCCTCACTAGGTGGCAGTGCGCTTCTATGCAAATCACTTCCCGCTTCCTCCGGCTGTGTTTGCACTGACCGGCCGAAGAGACAAATCAATGAGAGTATAGACAACCTCTGTGCATCGGCTGCTGTTTGTTGCTGTCTTTCCCTCTTCTCTCTCGTCATCTCGGATCCCAGCAGCTTCACACAGACCCCCTCCCTTCCTCCCCCTCCCTCCTTCAATTACACTGAGAGCCCTTTGAGTTAAAGTAAAACTAATGATGCTCATTTCCAGCAGCACACCGCAGCACTCTGTCGAGCTTTTCTGTCATTTATCAGTGTTTTGTTCTGAATGTGTTGAGTGGGCTCAAAAGTTCTGGTTATGGACGAGCAAAGGAAACATGTCCAACTGTTATTCTTTTGTCTTCTTTATTCCGTCTTCCCCACGTGTTTACAGCTTACGCAAACATGCAGGTTTGATGTTGGGGTGTGGACTAATCACTCTGATCACTTTTTCCATTACGCTTAATTGATTTAATGCATAGTGCCAGATTTTTGCCCCCCTCTGCCTCATTTTGACAAATGAGTGTCAGAGGCCAGTGGCTCTCAGCAGCTGGGTGTGTTCCTATCAAAACCAAACGCGAAACGCAAGGACAACGCCTGCAGCACTTAGTGTCCTTTAATTGCCATTTACATAGTAGGCTAATCATTATTTTTTTTTATGTCCCCTATTACCCACTATCACCACTCTGCGCTCTCTCTCGGTGTCTCTCTGGGCTAAAACAATAAGCTGTTTGTCAGAAGTGATGCTCTGATGGTCGGGTCACAGATGGAGGAAATGATAGTGAGTGAAAGACAACAGAGTATTTCAGAGTGGCACAATGTCAGAACTGCTAATATTTAGATAAAGACTCACCCTCATTGCTCAAAGTGTAGATGAACAATGAATTCTGCACTTTTACTCTTAATACCTCTCAGATTTCTTTTTCCTGCTACAGGATATTTTATTCCGTTTCCATTTTTATTGAATATGTTGTCCCATTATTTTCTTTTTGTTTCATTTGACTCAATTTAAATAAAACTGAGGCCTTGAATATCAGTTATGTTTATTTTTGATCATGCTGTTAATTTTCAGATTAATCGAAAAACCCTTTAGTCAGAAAATGGTGAGGAAGGCTCTCACAGTTTCCTGCAGCTCGAGGTGATGTCTTCAGTTTGCTTGTTATGTCCGACTAAAAGTCTATAATGATACAAAATCACAGAAAATCTGCAAATTTCCACATTTTAGAAACTAGAATCAGTGAATGATTGGAATATTTTCTCGATAAATGACCCAAATTATTAATCAGTTATCAAAAAATGATGATGATTATTATTATTTTTGTTGATGCACTGCTCGATTAACTGACTAATTGCTTTAGCGTTGGTAACTCCTTATCTCAGGCCTCATATCATGGAGCAGTGGAGTCCAGATGACTTTTCTTTCTCAGGCTGCATCATTGATAAGTGATCAGAGGAGACGCCGCCGGCTGAAAACCACTGGCTGTTTCATAAAGGAGCAGAAAGAAACTCTCAAGGGGGAAATATGGGTTAAAAACAGGTGATGATATTTTTTAAGTTCCCTAAAATGTCTCATGAAAGCTTTGTAAACCCCCACGAGGACCTAAAACTCCAGATTTAGATTTTTTTTTCCCATTCCAGCCTAAATTCAGACTAAAACAAAATTAAATGCTGAGAATAAAAGTTCATTGAAAAAAGCACATAGTCTCAAGAATCAAGTAAAAACCAGTTTCATAGTTATTTATAGACTGATGTAGACCTGAGTCTGACTTTATCCACTGTTGGTTGAGTTCAAACCACATGTTAAGATCTTCCTCAGTGGATGAAGCTGTCAAATGATCAGTTTTAGAGAATTTAAGTCGACGGGGCCACTGGATATGTGCAGATCAGTTAATGTTATAGTTCACGTGCTCAGTTCTGAGATCTTTCACTTCAATACTGTGATGTAAAAATACTCAGTTACAACCAGTGTTAAAGTAAAAGTGCTCATTGTGCAGATTGACTCACTAAGCAAAATGAGAACAGTGAGTGAATTAGAGGCTTTTGATGAAACCATTAATTCCTTGGCTGGTGCTTGTAGTTCAGGCAGTGGGACGTCATTTCTGCATATTTTATATCAACATGTTATGTACAGTAAAGGGAATAAAATTATAGTTATTTTACTTCTTTTCAACTTAGATAACAATGCCCTTATTTTGTGTTTTTTAATACAGAAAACTCATTAACATACAGTACAAGTCAAAAGTTTGGACACACTTTTCCCATTCACTTGAATTGGACAGGATTTGTACATTCAACAAATTAAAGTTCATGTAATGTTCTTTGACTTTCAGTTTTTCCATTGAATTTCTCAAGAATAATTTCCTGAAAACACGCCATACTACAGGATTTGTGTTATTTCATTATGAGACGTGACGGATTTTAACATTCACAGAGGAGCAAATATGAACCACTTTATATATGTCTATAGTTTCATCTATGAAAATACATTTTATTTTACAAGGTAATCACATTTTTTAGTATTTAGAATCTGAATCTGCAGTGTAACTGATACAGCACCTTTAGCAGACAGACTTAAACACAGTCCTTGAGTAAATGCATTGAGTTACTTTCCACCACTGCTGAAACTAAACTGAAGTACATTTCCTCTCTGTCTGCTCCGAGTTTGTGTTTGGACTTTCAGAGCTGTTTGATCCTCCCTTTAAACTTTGACAAGCTGTGCTCTGTGCCAGACCTGACCCCGCTTTATCCGCCTTTCCACGCATCACAGGGTGATAATGACAAATCGGGCCGATGTTTACTAATGATTAGTAGAGATTGTTTCAGCTCACTTGTAAAAGCCATGTTTAAAAGCTATATTTATTGTTCCATTTGCACATTTTGCGAGTGTGTTTGAGAGAGGACTAATCATTATTAATTAGGGTCATTGTTTGTGTGTGTGTGTGTGTGTGTGTGTGTGTGTGTGTGTGGATGGGGGGTAGAGAGTGTGTGTTTGTGTTTGTGTGTGCATGTTTATGTTTATGTCTGTTTTTTTGGTATGCAGATGTGTGTCTGTCTGTGCATAAGTGTGTGTGTGTGTGTGTGTGTGTGTGTGTGTGTGTGTGTGTGTGTGTGTGTGTGTGTGCAGCCCTGAAGCCATACTCAGCAAGCTGTGACAAAGGTCCATTACCTTGTCTGATCACAATGGCCTGTGATCTATTAGCATCATCTAAAAGCTACATTAGGATGAAGTGGAGACACTCATAAACAGAGCGCTCTGATCAGGCCTTTTAATGGGTTCACTGGTTTTACATGGAACCTCTCTGGCTTATTCCCCCTGGTTTGTAGGTTAATGCATTTTCAAGTACCCACCAGACAACACTCAATTGACAATGAGGCGTATACATCAGCCATTTAATCCGAAACCAGTGAGGATCCACCAGTGAATTCAGATGGAAAGTGAATAGCAGCTGTTGTTGTGGTATTGAGTTATTAATTCTGTATCTGCTGATGTGCAAACCTAATTAGGCAGCTGGAGAATACTGTATACATGAACACCTCCCTGTAAATATGGACACCAGAATACTTCATTATTTATATCAATACTCAGCGCCAATATGTGTAGTTTTTATGTGATTACAGCATCTTCTATATTTTTTTCTTGATATAATTATTAATAAAAATGAGATAATCCCAGTGAGATTTTGTACGTGTTGCATCAGTCGTTCATTCTAAATGTTCTCGGGTTTCTGTAGAAGGATGGAGGGTAGACAGCGAAGTGCTTTGCCATTTGTCGGATCGTCTTTTCAGGTGCTTCCACTAGGAGTCCCCACAGTTGGAGGCTGTAAAATCCCACAAGTCTGCCTTTAAAGCAAAACTGGGTCTGCTACAGCAGTGGTTCTCAAACTTTTCCACATCATGGACTCCTAAACTGACACAAATTAGATTGTGAACCCAATTTGATAAGATTTTGTCCCAGGATCCCCCTGTGATAAGATTTTTGCTTTTAGTTGTTTTATTATGATCTAAACAGTCACACATGCTGCCATGGTGTCACTTATGGATGGAATCATAGTGATAACAAATTATTTCTCTTTTTGCTGGGGACTGCCAGGAACTCCCTCAAGGACCCCTGGGGGGTCCCCAGACCCCACTTTGGGAACCTCTTTACTAGAGACTCCTAATCACAGGTTACATTTGAGCTGTTAAAAAGCTGCTCGAGAGCATCAGCAATTCATTTTAGTGGTTCGATCCCTTCTTCTGTCCACATGTGGAAGTGTCATTGAACAAAACATTGATTCCCAGAATGTTCTGGATTTACCTTAAATATGAGGAAAAACGTGATTCACTTTGGACTTAGGTGTCTGACAAATAAATGTTGTGTAAACAGAGTTTTTCCTTTTTTAGTTTGTTTCATTTGAACATTTTTATTGGTCTGAAGATGTAAAATCTCACAAGGAAACAGCATGGAGAAAAACTCACATTCTCTCACTGATCTTGTGATATGATGATAAAAAGCCATTGTTGGTGACGTTAAACCTGTGACAACATCTAAGTGTCTGCTGTGAAAAAGGTCTGTTCAAACAGGATGACACAAAGATAAAATACTGGCTCAACAAACAGCAGTAAAAGCAACGATCTGATAAATTCAGCCAAACTTCGGCAGTTTGCATAAATAACATCATGGCAAACAAATGGATCGAAGCTGGTGCAGAAACTATATTTATCAGAAAACTTTTATTCTATATTTAATGGTTCAGCTATTACAGGCACTTAAATAGGTCTATAAAATACATACATTATTATATTACCCTCTATAGAGGAGTCAGTAATTAAAAAAATGAGAGGATTCTTGGGTTTATGTTTGTTTCAGTAGTAGAAAAATTCATTTGAAGTAATTCACAGTTGTTGCTTCTCAGCTCTGGACAAATCAGTTCACATCTTTTCTACACTTTCTTTCTGTAAATCACTTTGTAACCACTTAAATAAAACATACTTGCTTTGTTAATCCAGAATTAAAGAGTCTCACCCTTTGATCCTGCTTTACAGCAACATGGTGAGATTTCTACCATATAGATACAACTTTACGTTCATATTTCTGTAATTGACTCATATCTTTGTGCTCAGCTGCTATTTTGGCCTGATTTTAAATTTTTTAATTTTTTAAAAAGATGCTCTTGGATTCAATAAGACACTCTAGTTAGAAAAAAAAGCTTAACTAAAATGAATAAATCATATTCACCTACTTCAAAGGTTTTATCATGTCATTTGTGGAGCTTTAGACCTGAATGTAAATGAGACCCACAGACTTATGCATGAGGCCTGACAGACATAAAAGAAATGTTATTAAGAGGGAACAACACTGAAATCAATGGAGTGAACTTGAAACACGATGGAATACATTTGCAACAGTACGATAATTAGTGCACGGAGCTCATATCTGCAGCATGAAATCCCTTAATTATTTTTTGCATGATTCCTGAGATCTTTTTCACAACTATAATGGTCGGACGAGTCTTCAGATGCGAGATGAGATGAGTTCAGTTGCGCTGTGTATAAACGCTGGTGTTTTTGATATGCAGAGAGGGAGCATTGAGGCCTGCTCGTGTTATGAAGCTCACAACAGCAGCCTTATTGTGTGTGTGAAATTATCATAACCTCCTGCTACCTTTAGAGTCCTGGAAGATCGGGCTTTGAGCTGTCGCTGAGAGCTTCACTTTACAGGAAATGCAAATGGCTGTGTCTGCAAATTGGATTCTCGTAAAAAAGAAGAAAATAAATAAATAAATAAAGGAGAGGAAGTGTCAAAAAAACCCTGGCCAACACCTCGACACGATAAACAAATAAAAGATGACGGTCTGCGGTAATGAAAATAACAGCTCGGGCAGTATCAACACACATTTTGAAAGTGTAAAACCTGAGGAGTTTATGTATTACTGCGTGTTCTCCATTAAGGCCTGTCTCAGTGGAGGAGAGGCCGGTGAGCGGCTGGCATGCTCTGCTGATTGATATACTACAGTGAACCATATGGACAGTGTGTTAATCGAATGAGGGAGACATCTGCGAGATGATTTATGATTTTGTTGTGATTTGTAAGCCGTGGGTTGCGTCAATGACATCATCAGCATTACTCAGCCCTTTGCCTCTCACGCCAACACATTTCCTAATTGATGAGGAAAGACGACCTGCAGAGGGTGAAGACAACAACAGACAAGACAAAATATACAGATTACTGTACTGCATGGAGAATATGTGTTTTCCAGTTTGTCTTATCTCATTTATTTTAGATTATTCAGACATTTTGCTAATCTGTCAATCACATGGACATGATGCAGTTATTGTAATAAGAATGAACAGTTTCTGATGGTGGCGATGTGACCCAGCTGTCAGGAGAGCAGGTTTCCTCGCCGTCCATCTCCCACCGGGACGCTGTTACCCAGCAGTGATCTGATGGCTGGAAGTGGACAGACCCCCTCCTCACTCCTCAACCCCCCATTTGAACCTTTTATTTATTTATTTATTTGGTCAGATCAGATGATGGATGGTGCCTGGGCTTGAACCTTCTCCGCGGTTGTCTAATTGGAGGACTGAACAGCTTTGAAATGAGGATTTGTTTTCTATTTTGTTGTTAATTTGGATGTTACCACCGGGTCAAATTGAGGTGTCAGTCACGAACAACAGGAAGAGATTTACAATGATAATCTGAGATTCTTGCTTCTTGCTATGAAGCCATGCCTCCACGCACCTGCAGTCGGGGAGGCTTTTCCTTTGAAACGTCCTCTGCTGCTCAGGATGTGACACATCTACAGTACATGATGCAAGAAGCAAGTTTTAGCACGCAAACGTAAATAACAAGAACATAAAAGTAATTCAACAAATATACATTTGACGATTAAAACTTCGAAGAATTTATGCAAACAATAAAATTGTGATTCTGTTCCAAGAGACTGAGGTGTACATATGGGTTTTCATAGTTTATACTGTCATTCCTATCCAGTGTGATAATATTTTACTAACGTCATTGCTGAGATCTGCGGGTGAGGTCACCTGGGAATGTGAGCAGTAATCACACAGTTAAAACATACGAACTAAATAATTCATTTAGAAATGAAAACAAACCTGATCCCAATTTCTAAAGAATGACCCTCCTTCCCTTTAAAAAAAAAAAAAACTTCTAAAAGCGAGTTAGAGTTAGAGTCACATCTATCATTATGTATAAATGTCTCATTAACATCAACAACTATAGGGTCAAACAGGCACAAAGGAAAAGTAGATTTCTTTTTCTTTATGATTTTTTTTAATTCCACTAAAATAATCTTTGATCTCTGCCTGTTTGGTTTTATGTAGTCTGATGATCCCTTTCAACAACTTTTAACTCTGACTGCCCATTTTAACAGTAACAGTAAGGTCAAACAGCTGACTTCCACCAACAGTAAGTAAATCCTCAGTAAAAGACGGCTGCTGACACTTGAGTAAGAGGAGGCGTTAAAATGTCAGACGAAGTATAGGTGAATATAGTATAATATTAATATTATAGTAATATATTGATATTAATTGTAATATAATATAGTGTACAGAATTGAGCTGGAAGGAATTTGTGCCAGTTCCAAGAGTACAAACTGAAAAACGATGACAGAAGAGATGACGGTTTTTTTTTTTTTTTATTGTTCAAAGTTGAAGACCTAATAATCAAAGTGTTGATGCCAGGTAATATCTGACTCATGCAGCTACTATCTGTTTTCAAGGATCCACTCAGACATCACATAATAGGAGAAGAATTTACTGTACATGTGAGATGATCCTGCAGTAAACTGAGACGAGGGGCAGGTACCAGCATTAAAGCTGCCTGCATTCAGACGCCTGGACTGACTCATCACCACCAGAGGCAGCAGATCGAGCTGAATCACAAAAAGAAAACTCCCGGCTATAATTCCTTTGCATGACAGAAATAAACAACACCTCTGATTTATTTAAGCAGATCCAAATGGCCTGTGCAGAGTCTGGAAAACATCGGCTGTCAGAAAAAGACAAATTGATGTTTATGTGTTAAATGAAAGGACGTATGTCACTACAGAGGCAACAATAAGAGGCTCTCCATGAGTCTGACAGATTTTCAGCCAAACATAGCACAGAAAACAACAACAAATCTCTCTGCTGATCCTTTTCAGGCCTGGGTCTTTATAAGCAACAGATCAGACACATGACAACAGCAGCAGCAGCAGCAGCAGCAGCAGCAACATCTCCCACTGACAGCTCAGAGTTTCCCTGGAGGGAAATCCCCTTTGTCTGGGCCGTCCGAGCCGGCCGTGTCTTTCAACAGGATATCCCAACAGAAGGTGAGGTCAACTATGAGCAAACTCTGCACAATAGGATCTGGAGCTGGATTTGATGTCTCACAAAGCAGTGGACATATTCTTTGAAGATTTCACCTCCTCCCTCTGTCAAGTCTGTGAGAGTTAATTAAACATTGGACAGCTTGGGGTCAAGCCTCGGCTCAAAGTGAAAAAGAAAAGGACTTATTAAAAAATCATCCTCTCATCCTGACTGGATGTTGCATGAATTATTTGTTGTTATGAAGTGATTGCGTAAAGGAGACCTGGAGGTTGCAGCTCAGTGAAAGCAAATCACCATCAACTTCTGATGAAGTGATAAAACATTGTTTTTGTTGATTTAATGTAAAATCTAAATGAATATTGGTGAATGTTTGGTTGAACTCTACGTTTACCACTTACACATCAACTGACACTTCAGCTGCTTTTCACCACTTTCACATCATCGGTCCCTAATAATCTTTTTCTTCAAGTGACACATCAAACCACTTCATCTTCTTTCACTAGATGAACTTCAACTGAATCTTCAACTATTTTTCACTCAGTGCTTATACCTGACACTTTAACTACTTTTATCATTTATTCTTTAAATTACAATTCGGGTGCTTTTGATCAACCGTCTGTATTAATCTTTCTCTTCAACCAATCTTCATACCTCAAACCACTTCACCTTCTTTCAGGATATGAACTTAAACTGAATCTTCAACTAATTTTCACTCAGTGTTTATACTTAAACTGACACTTCGACTTCATGCACTGGTTTCTCATCAAGTGAAAGTTTGATTGCACATCTCTCTCTCTTTGGCGGACACGTCGTCTCCTTTTAGTTGTAAAATCCTCACCTTTGAACGAACAACAACAACAAAAATTCTTCAGTTTCTAACTCCCACAACTTTAACTGTTCATATACGACACACTTCAATTACTTTCAGTGCTTACACTTCAGCTGACACTTTTAACTGCTGAATTTTTTGTTCACTTGAAGTTGCATAAATTTCCTCACCTACATTTCTACTCTTTCCATGCTTCAACTTCTACTATTTCAACTTCCTTCACTTTTTGTACTTCAGCCACTTCTTTAACTACAACTTAAACTGTTTCAATAATTTAAAAAAAAACATTTTAAAGTGTTTTTTTTAATGAAAATTGAAAACCTACATGATTATCGGTAAATGTTTGAGTGTTTGAACCCGAGTTATTTTTCATTTCCCTCTTGACTGAGTTTGGCAGGGCATTCGGAGAAGCTGAGCTGTTGGCTGCCCTTCCATGTCTTCTGTTGTTGTTTTCTGGAGGCCTCAATGGGATGGGTAGTTTGTGAAATGACGGGACATGCCAACAAATTGCATCACTTCTGGCTCAGCGGCCAAGGACAATGCCATGCCATATGCCAATCGGGGGGGTTATGGGTAGAGGGATGAATGGGTCTCATTTCCATGTGCTCCCTTCGAAGCCTGACCCCCCCTCTCCACCCAAAACCGCCCTACTCCAAACTCTCTGTTACCACCACCACACACACACACACACACACACACACACACACACACACACACCCAAAAAGCCCAGTCGGGAGGCTGCCTTGGCCAGTGGTGTGACACAGACATACGAGCTGACACATCAGCCATTAGCCACAACAAAACGTCCAGAGATTCATTTCAATACATGGCCGGGCCTGAGGAGCGTCACCGCCACCGCTGATCTCTCTCTGCAGTCGACAGTCGTCAGAGCGACTCACGCTGTAAACTGTGACTTTTCCCTGAGATGATTTTCTTTTATTCAGCGTCTCATCAGGAGATCACATCACACATCACACGTTTTGTCTGTTCTACTTTAAACTATTTGAACCACTCAGCTCAGCTCTGAATTATAAAACGTACTTCCACATACAGTGTCTACTTTGTGTTTATTTTGTATCATCTCTGTTTTTTTAATCTACTGTACTTGGTATCTACTTTCTAATTTGTGTGTATTTATTTTGGATCTATTTGGTATCAACTCAACTGTTTAGTATTTGTATAAACTTTCCACTTGGTATCTACTTTGTATCAGTTTTCAACTTTTATAGAATTTTTTCTACTTTCTACTTTGTATCTTTGTTGCGTCTACTTACTACTTTATAATGATTTTGTGTCATTCTACTTTACTTCCTATTATTCTGTTGTATTTTATGTGTAAATCTTGTACAAACTTGTATACACTTTTTACTTTGTATTTACTTTGTACCTTGTTGTATCTTCTTTCTTCTTTGTGGTGATTTTGTGTCTTCTTTCTACTTTGTATTTACTATTTCCAGCTATTTTTTTCTATTTTGTACTCTAAATAATTGAATTTGAACTTTAGTATATTGCTATTTTTTAAGTCAACTAAATGATATATATTTATAATTACAGACAATCTAATGTCAAAAAATGTTTTCTCCAAAAAATAACAATCATTAGTCTTGAAAATGCTTCATTTTAAAATGGATGTGATTTACTTCGATCAAATTTAATCATTACCTTTTCCTCTTTGTTATTTCTGCTCCAGACAATGGTTTTGGACCACACTTGTTCTATAGGACAAAATCACGTTTTGGAAAGTTCACTTCTAACTGTGTCTCTTTTCTGTGTCTTTGGGATCACAGATTTAAATAGTGTGAGGTAATTTGAGCAGGGAGTGAGGAGCAGTGATTTAGGAGCTGTTTTTGAGTTGACATGATACAAATGAGGATGGTACTAGAAGGTCAAGCAGCCTGTGCCATCGCCATAATCGTGCTAATTGGGACAATATGTGCGTGATAAATCACCTCAGCCTGGCACTGGATCATCCAATCGCTTTTATTTTGTATAGCAAAAAAAAAAAGTATCGTATAATTGCCACTTTTGGTTCAAAGTGAGCGTTTTCAATGTTTTCATTGTTGAAGGAGTTGAAGTTTTGTTGCTGACCATATGTTTTTAAAGAGCATATGTTCTGTGCTGCTTAGGGAGGGAGGGAGGGAGGGAGGAAACTGTGAAAGGGTTTTAACCTTTTACGTGGGGGAAGTTGTGCAGTTAATACTCCAGCCACCTCTTCACTGGGCTGGTGCCAAGTGTTCCTCCAGCCTCGGCTCTACGAGGGGGGAGGACAAGACCCCACAGATGCTTTCTCTCGGCCCCCTCTACCTCACAGCCAGATGCCGAGAGGATAAACTCTGGTAGCTTCAGGACCACAACATCAAGGTTGTGTCCAAAACTGGAGCCTGTGATATTAGTCACAGAGAGGGTGTGATGTATGACGCCAGTTTGTGTTCTGGCTCAACAACGTCTGAAATCACAAGACAATACAAGACAAAACAAAAGAACAGAATAACAATATCTTATAATATGGGTTCAGATAATTAACCAAGATGGAGCGGGCACCAAGTTATTTTACTAAACTTTAACTTAAAAAGAGAAATGATGACTGATGTAAACACATAACATAGAGATAAGTTATAAAGTTGCTCATGTGTTTGTCACTTAATTTAATACCCGTACAACAGAGAAAGCACAAACATTAAGGAAACATAATCCAAATACAAAAACCCTCCAATTATGAAAACACATACAAAAGAGAAAGCAGTGTTCTGGTATTTGTTGCTGGACTTGTAACGTGTTAGTTTGTGAAGTTGTTTCTTGTGTCACGGTTGCTATGTGAAAAAAACTGTAGTGACCCATTCATTTTGTCATTAGCCAGGCCACAAACAAGCAACATCCAAACCATCATCAAACAAACAAAAAAAAACAAAACAGTAATACTTTCACCACATTAACATTTGCTAAGCCATTATGACAAGGCTAATGTTAATATGCTAATTTGGTTAGCATATAAAGTTGTGAGCAGTTGAGTTTTAAGAGTTGTTTGGAAGCTATAAATAAATAAATAACCAAATAAACATTTGCTAGGTTTCTAAATTTCTTGTTTGATCAATAAAAAAACTTAGTGACACATTTAATCATTTTACTTTTTAATGTTATGGTATCAGTAGTCATTTGCTTTGTCAGCAGTTAGCCAAAAAAAGCAACATCCAAAACCCATTAAAAACTGCTAAGAGGGACCTCAATAAGGAAAGAGAGAAAGAATGAAAAGAAAATGTGACAAATTTTGTAATGTGTTGAGTATGTTATTTAAATGTGGCATTAAAGTCGAGCCAAACAACTTCAGTCAAAAGTATAAATGCAGTAGCACCAAGAGTAATGCCCACAGTCAGACTCCAAACCACACATGTACTATAACAGACTCAGAGGCCGGTAGTCTGGGTACAGGTGTGACTGAGGTTCAGCAGCCGAGGCAGCGACTTTGATTTTGACCTGATGAAGATCTGACTCTAAACGTCTATTCAGAGAATGTCATGGTTTGGTCAGTGCGCAGGTGCTTGTCCTCCCATTAATGCTGTTTTCCAACGGCCTTGCACCTGCATGCGATGTGCATATAATTATGCTCCCTCTACTCAAACAAATGCAACAAACAGAATTCAGTAAAGAAAGTAATTGGACGCTTCCAGCTTTGCTAATTAGCTGTTTACAGAAGTCTGCCCAGAAATCAGTTGCTGTGTCCTGTTTAGAAAGACAACGCGGAGAACTGGGGGAAAAAATGTCACATTAAATCAGTGAGTACAGGATTTTTGAGTGTAGAGAAAGTGTTTTAATTGAAACACCATCCTGCTTTGCTAAAGTCTAACTGGTTGAACTTTTTTCTTTCACTGGCAGTTTGATGTGAACGTTTGAATGTTTCCTTTGGCTCTGAGTCTGTCTGAGTGTAAAGCTGAAAAATAATTAACAGTCGTGGTCAGAAAAGCTGTCTCGCTCACAAATGTGGGAACCTGTCATAATTATACATGCAGATTTATTCTATCAATCTTACATAATCTTTTTCTCTCTTGTTTTTTGTTTTTTACAGATAACTATGGGGAGGGAGGTGGTAGTGGGGGAGACAAGGAGGGGGGAGACCTGTGGATGATTAGCTTCTTTTTGTCCTCTGTTTTTTCACTGCTTTATTTTCCCTGAGAAGATTAAATATTTCTGCTTGAGAAAATCTTTTTAAACTGCCACTGACTGCTGTCCTGGCCCCCTCTGTCACTGCCTGAGCACACAGGGTCCCCCTCCAAAAAAACCCACAGTTCTCCCCCATTTTGTCATTCCAAAATGTGGTGAAAAAATGTAATCTTCTAACAAAGAATAGAAAAGGGAGGCTATAGAGGAATTTTTTTCTGCAAGTGGCCTCTTTATTGGGTGGGGGATGGGCGATGGAGGGCTCCTTCACAGTATCCACACACAACAGGGCTCCAATCTGTCAAATAATTAGCCAGTGTGGAGGGACAAAGGTTTTTATTTGCCCGAATTTCATACATCACTGCTTGAATACATCATCACTGTATTGTGACGGGTCATGGGAACTTCTGCTTGGAGACGGAGAGACTGAGACAGAGACTGAGATGTCTAGAAAAGTGATAATGAAAAGGCCAAACTGAAAGAAGAATTTATAAGGGTTTATGCAGATGCTATAAACATGTTGTAGACATACGACAAGTATTTTCATGTTAATGAGAAATGGCCAAAATTTCACCAAAAAAAAAAAAAAAAAAAAAAAAAGGACACACAACCTTGAGGATAACGAGGTATGTGAGAGTGGATAACAGCACTGTACCTGAGCTGAAGTGATGCATTGATTGACTGATTGAAACCTTTATTTATAGAGGACAGCATAATACAGCATATTATATGGTGTGTGTTTTAATAAAATGTCTTTGTGTCTTTTAGCATAGGTTACAGTTTGCTCTCTGTTTGTTGCATTACAAATGTTTGCTAGATAAATGTACAGGAGTCCTGTTAGGTTACAGCTGACGGAGTTAATATGGAGGCAACACCTGTAACACGTGAAACTGGGAGGAAGCTAATTTGCATAATGTTGTTGAGAAAAGCTAAAACTGTTTATTGTCAAGAAGTAAATTAATTATATTGTCAAAACATTCAAAAACAGCCCTATTAAGTCTCAATTCTCAGCCTCTTATAATAGAATTAATTCTCACTTTCTCTGTTTGCTGATTTAGTTTGAAGCTGCAGTAAGATGCTAAAACAAATTGTTAAAATAAAGGCTGCAACTGATGCTTATCTGAATTATAAATCAACAATAATATATTAGAAAATAAGCAGATTTGCTCATCACTGTCCAACCACCAGTCCAAAACACAAAGAGATTCAATTCACAGTGATATGAGATAGAAAAAAAAGCAGCAGTTAATCACATTTGAGAGGCTGGAACGAGAAAATTGTTGACATGGTTGCTGGATAATTTGCTTAAACAATTACTTAATGAACAAAATTGTTTCCACTTAATTTTCTATCAACTAATCATTTGAGTTCCACACAATATAAAAGACAATAATCAGAAGACGACAAAGTTGACAATTAAAGACGACCACTAGAAATTAAAAATCCCATTCAGCTTGTTGTTGACTGGGTGAGAGAAGAATGAGCGTCCCATTCAGAAACACAAGAGCAAAATGTCTGTATACGGACAATATCTTCTACTGTATACCCATAGCTTTTTTTTTACAAAGAGCACAAAAGTAAAGTATGACAAATCAACTTACAAGGCACGAAGTTGCTAAAAGCAGATTTTTTGTGATTTAAAAAAATAAAAGATAAAGTTGATGAAGAGTTTGAAGTCGACCAGCCGTCCCTGCAGAAGTGGCAGAAAGCTCCACAGACACAAACACAACTGATCCGAGCTGAAGTTCATCTCATTAACAGCAGAAACAACTTTACAAAAGGTGTTGGAGAGAAACTACACAAAGTGTTTTACGTGTTATACTGAGAGACACTGCGTCATTCTTCAGCGCGTTTATTTGGGGCCGTGTTTGCTGGATATTTAGACGAGCGAGTTGGGGATTGAAATGTAATTTGCGCTGAGTGAAACTCTTCTTCTGTGGTCACTGGAATCGGAGGAGAGAGGTTATCAGGAGCTCGATATTGTCTGCTTTTATAAAGTAACTGCTCTTTTCACCTTTGAGCTCCTGGGAGAAGGGAATAGACCTCTGCATGGCCATTGTTTGCCATGATTGCACCGGTCCATCACACATTTCTCTGAAGGATTAGATTGATCCACTGACTGAAGATGGACTTGTGGTGTGTGTTCTGTACTCGAGAACACGAGAACCTAGAGCTGTTTGTGTCCTTTTCTATTGCTTGAAACTGAAATTAATTACTGGTTTTAGGCAGCTGGGAATCAGTTCTGGGTGTGTTGATGTATTTTTGTGTTGTTAAGCGGCTGTCTTTAGTCATAAGGTTAAAAATGTTGACTCTACAACCCTGACAGCTGATCTTCTAACAGGAGTGAAGGTGCAAGAATAAAGTGGCCAATGTTGAGAGAAACTACAGGCTTCAGAGCAAAGGTATAAATTAAATACTGAACTAATTTTTCAAACGTACAGATGGTTTAAAATAATTTGTTTTTATGGTTTATAGCCTGAAAACTAATCAACTAGACTTGAAATTGTAATTTTATCAGATACTCACATCTTGGATTCACGTTTTTTAGGTTAAGATTTCACACTGGTTGCAGTGTTTTTGTGAATATTTAACCGATACACATTATCAATACACACACATTATCAATATATCATTTACAGTAATACATGGTATGATTTTCCAGAGGGAACAGGAGCACTTAAATATGTCTGTTTCACAAAAACATCATAGAAAGCTCCCATTAAAATTTTTATTCTATATTACATTAAAAAAATGAACCTAAATATTTTTGTCCGGTACAAAAGTATTGAAAGTGTTTTGAAACATTGTTTTTTTTATATATCATAAAGCTGAAGTCAAATAGGAGTTTTAAAAGAAGCACTCTGCAGTGTTTGGGAAGCAGAGATCACACTCACTGTTTTGCAGAAGTAAGCGAGTTTAGCGCAGTGATTGTAGTAAAAATGTCCCAGTGACCAACTGTTTCTCAATATTCTGCAGACTGAAGTGATTCATTTATTTATCTAGAAATAAGGTCTGATCGCGGTCTTTTTGGGTTTGGTTGAGTTTTGCCTCTTTAAAGCACATTTTATGTTTTAAATGTTTTCTCGACAGCCTGAGGTGTTGATATTTTGGTGATGTGAGGTTTTCATCCTGACGACCTGTGATTTGTACATAACTTCTGAAATACAGTAAAAACACACAGCTCATATTTGCAGCCCAGGAAGCTGATTTCACTGTGTAGCTGCAGGACAACATCAAAGTGCAGTGACATGTATATAACTAATGTTTTGATATATTTCTTCACAGATACATATATGTCATTAGTGCAAAGACACGTTAACATTACTCAGCTCTTTTTGTGAAATTGTTCTGCATCACCTTTAATACAAACATCCATGAAATCTGCACCATGAAATGAGAAAGTTAAACACACTCCTGACTGTCAAGTGTGACGAGGTGACATTCTCAAATCTCGTCTTGGACTGAATGTTTTACTTTCTCCCTCATCTTTTCTCTCTCTCTCTCTCTCTCTCTCTCTCTCTCAGACTGTGATTTATACACACAACATGTTGCACAATGGGAGCCTTGTTTGCTAAATGGGATAGCCTTAATGGAGACTTATATTTCCAGGATTATATCTGTATTCAGTTGCAAATGATTTGGAGGGGGGGTGGTCGGGGTGGGGTGGTCGTTTCAATACTCTTCCTCTCTCTATGAATAATAGTATCATTTGAATTAAGTGGACACCTGGTGCAGTGGGTAAGGCTCTGAGGCGCGCTGTTGACCCGCTACCACTGCCAACTTCCCTTTTTCCCAGCCTGTCCTTATCCATCCCTCCAAGCCTCCGATTTCATTCTCCCTCCACAAAATGCCACACACTTGTAACTTTAGTCTCCCTTCGGCAAAAACTTGCTCTCTTCTGAAAGGCGAAGGGGAGGAAAAAAAAAAAAAGAGCTTTAAGAGAGGAGGGGGTGAGGGAGGGGAGGGAGAGAAATTCTTATCAATCTCCTCTTAGATTTGGGCAAAGTCATTTGAAAGCGCGGTGTAATGTTTCAGGGAAAACTTCCAATTAAATACTGTAAAAAGATAAAATAACAGTACCCTGGACCTGTCCGTCGCTCGTATTAAAGCCCCCTTTTGTTGATTTATTGTACATTAGCCACTGAGCCATGCAAGGAAGGGGACATTTCAGAAGGGATTCTATTTGTATGCATCCTGCGTCTACTCCACACACAATCAGGCCTGTATTGCGTTTTGCAAATTTATACCAGGATGTAGGTTTAGAGTGTTCTCCCCCTCCACCACCACCACCACCCCCTCCCCTGAAAGAAAAAGAAAGTTTTTCAAGTAAGTGTCTGCTTTCATGAGCACAAGTGATTGAGGCTCACAAACAAAGCTTTGTTTCTAAACTCACAGATGTACAGCCTCTCCGTAGCTTTGTCCTCTGCCCCTGAGAAGCATTCATAGATTTCTATTAGAGCACAACATCGGATTGTTTGGAAATACTTTTAGAGAGGACGTCCAATAATAACCCAAAGCTTTCCCAGGGCTGTATTTTTCACTCAGGAGGAGGAAGGAAAGACATCTTCTCTGCCCATATATGTAATAAAAAGGAAGTAACCTGCTTTCTTTTGAGTCCTTTTCATTCTTCCCTCATGATTTTACTTTGAAAAAAAAACTCCTGAGAAACTAATGAGACTCTGAGCTTTTGAAATCAGATGAGAGCAATAATATTTGGCACTTTGTATTTTGAAAGACATCCTGGGAGGCAAAACAGGAAAACGTGTTGATTTCCAACAATTTTCTATTTTGATTATTTCTTGCAGAGGGGTCTTATGAGTTTTACTTGAGAACTTTATACGGCGACTCTGGTAACGAGTTATGTTTCAGGTTAAGGTTCCACACAAAAACACATGATCAGCTTGTGAACTACAACAAACTGTTGGCGTCTATGATTTGTTCGCAGTTCCACCAAAGAGACACTTCCTGCTTTAACTTCTCTGATTGTTTCATTTGAATCACTGTTTGATGCCCAAGGAGCTAAAATCATCCACTGCTTCACAAGAAAAGCAAATATTAGAGAAAAATCTAAAATATTAATAGAAATTAGTGAAGCAGAATTTGTTAGTTTCTTCTTTTTGAATCATCTCATGACCCCTCAGCTTCATCATGTGACCCTTTAAAGGGCCCCGACCCCTTTGTTAGGAACCACTACATGACATTACCTCAAAGTAGTTATAACAGTAAAATCTTTCTTGATGCATCAGAATTAACAATCTAATTATGCAATACATAATAATGTGTTTCCACTTGATAACTAACATCCATAATATTCAGTTATGCACAATACTTGCACAAAGAGAAACTAATTGTTCACATAAACTTTCAGTTTTCTTGTCTGAAATATGTTGATACACAGTAGTGACAACGTTTAGTCAGTTTTAAAGATGCCTTTCTGACAACAGATGACCTTTTAACTTCAAGAATGTCTTATATCATGTGTTTGAACAGGCAACTACAGCTCAGAGAAAACACACACACACACACACACACAAAGTTAGATGTTAGATGATAGAGGAACAATTATCCGTCTAATTCTCTTGTCGATACAGTTATGTCTTATGTGGTCGATGGGCATGTAGCTGTTATCCCTGATCGATACTGAGACACTTCATAACACATCTGAGCGTGATAGAAGTTGATATCCTGCGCGACACCTCCTGATCCCCATTTAGCTATGATTGCAGGCGTTGGCGTGGATGTGTTGGGCTGGTTATGGATTAGCTACTTTGGCCCTGAAGTGGCTGCAGTTGATGATGTGATTAAATCAATGATCATCTCTCCGTAGGCTCTTTGATTCGTTCTCGTTTGGCTGCGCTGCTGCAGAACAGACCCCACCGTCTCTGCAGCAGTGGGACAAATAACACAGGTTGTACTTCAAGGGCGTGATGCATTCACTGTCCAAACATAAGGCTGGAAAAATGAATGGGTTTCTAAAAGGAGTGTACACAGGAGAGTATGTGTATGCACTTAAACATTAGGGATTTTTTAACACGGACATGTGTGTAAAAAAATAATGTTCACTTAGCCTTCTTCAGCTTAGGTTTATTTATTTATTTTCTTCAGGAATTATTTTGAAAGGATTTTGATCATTTTCACTATTTTGAAATATTTTTATGTTTTTAAGGATTTTTAGGATTTAAAGGATTTTTTCTCTAGTTTTCTTTTAAAAAAATTTTTTTTTTAGTTTTAGATTATTAAAAAAAATTGTTTAGGATTTTATGTGGGGTATTTTAGGGGCTTGTAGGATTTTTAGGTTTTGTATGATTGTGGGGATTTTTGTTATTGACTTTCGGGGATATTAAAATACATTTTAAATTAATTTTCTGGGTTTTTGTTTGACAAATTTGTCTCAAACGAAAAATCTCTTCTCTAACTTGTCCACTTCTTCTACCTGCATGTCCTCCTTTGTGGCAAATACTAGTTTCGTAATGGAAATCAGTCAGGTTGTTTACTGTGCAGTGGATCTCATAAAAAGAGTTAGGTATCCCAGGTATCCTACGTTGTTTTACAGTGGTAAAACTTTTCTTTTCCAACTTAGACGACCAGTGAGCACTGCTACAACTCCTTCCACAGTTGTGTCTAGACTACAGGAAATGCAAAATTGCATTTGTTTACAGCCACAAGGAGCTCAAAGCGGGTGGTGGTTTAAAAGTGCAGCAGCCAGTGAGGATGGCAGAGAGCAGGGGAGGCTGCAGCGAGCAGGGCGGATATGAGAGGGTTTGTCTGCAGGCAGCCGGTGAAGCTCGGCCCAGGATGTGCTGTAAAACTGTTGTAAAGCAGATTGGACCCTTTTTACTGTTTGCATCGCATGACATTTGTTTTTCTCTCTTCCCCCGCTCCCTCTCGTGTCCCCTCCCCTCGTCTCTCTCTTTGAATGGGCTGTTTGACGCACATGCTGCCATTTTGTGTGGCACGGTTTGCTGTGTTGTGGCTGCAAGAGAACAAAGGTGCGAGGCAGGTAGAGACAGAAGCATTTACGGGGTTTAAATGAGGTCATGCTTAGTGACAAAATCTGTCCCTTCTTTTTCCTTTTCTTTTCTTTTTCTCCCCTTTTCATTTCTCTCTAAACACCAGCCCAGACAAACAGTGTCAGCATGTCTCTGCAGTATCATTATATTTGCCAGATCCTTCGCTTCAGGACCAGACATAATACAAACATAACCCTGACGACAGATTCTGTCAGCTGCCTGGCCGTCCGTCCATCAGACTATTGATTATCCTCCAGCAGGAGGTCATAAATGACCCATGATCATCTGGCTGAAAAACATATTCCCAACATCTGACCTGTCACTAGAGGTTAATCAAATAAACCACCCTGGCCCCATGGAGCATGACTTTGCAATTATCCGTAACTTGCTCCTCCTGTACTGCCTTTTATTGCATCATTAATACATGGGAAGCCGGGGTGACAGCTAAGGGTGTTTGCAACTTTAAAAAACACTGTTTGATGTGTTTAGTTCCATGAACTCACAGTGGAAAGACGCAAAAAAGAAAACATGAACATCTCTAAGAGGGAAACCAAACGAAAGCCAGAGGACGACAAGTTTATCGTCTGTTTTAACTCCAGTCTGGACAGTGACTTTGACGATGAAGCAGACGGATAAAATATCTCACTTCAGTATGTGCTGTGATGGATGGGGACGCTGTCACATTTAGGACAGTGTCAAGAAGAGATGTTAATATCAGAGGAAAGAGGATGAGAGCAGTGGGGTGTGGGGGTGGGGTTTTGTTGGAAGAAATTAAGGAGGCTAACAACTGCAGGAGAACACATCACAAAGTCGAACTCCATGAAACAAAGGCAGCCTTTTATGTGTTTTATCAGAAGGCCGTGAGAAATGTGGAGAGTGAAAGACTTATGGAAACGTTTGCCGAGACGAGACTGTAAATCTGTTGAGTGTGGACGCTGGGAAAATGTTGGGCTGAGGTTACTTCTGACTGTCTATTTTTAAATATTCTGTGCATTAAGAAAAAATAATATTATTCACCATATTCTATGTAGAGAAGGAACATGTTGCACAAACTTTTATCATTATATGTACAAAGATATATAGTGTTGTCATCCTGCTAAGAACCATTACAAGTATCCAAAAACAACCAAGTTAGAGTGAGCAGTGTTTATATCCACGATTATTTAAACCCCGAAACAGACAATAAAGACATATCTGGATTCTGATTCTTCATGTTTCATGTTGCTAACCGGTTGTGTGGGATGTGGGGAATCTGGAGGCTCCAGAAATTATCCATTAATTGGTAACTGCGGCTCTTAAACCTGTAAAATTTAAGGATTGTGGCAAATTTAAGCTTAAGCCTGCAATAAAAACAATCAATTACCTTAAGTGTAAGTCTGATAAGGACTAACAGAGGCTGAAACATCGCAGATTAAACCACTGAGGATGTAAAGTGAGTAAAGTCCCTGCTACATCCACTCCTATGGAGAGCAAAATATCTGAGACATGTTTGAAATGTCCGCCGTCCTTCGACCAATAGAGTAAAAGAGAAAACAATCTTACCTAAAACCGACTCCTAGTATTTCTGGGTTTGAGCTACTGAAAAGTGGCAGGCCGGAGCCAGAGTGGGAGACCAGCAGCAGTCAAACTGTAACCCTGGGAATGTGTGCCATCTTGCATGATAAATATCAGTGATTTGCTCCAGGCTTCAGACTGTGACTCACAGGAAGTCACTGTTTGAGTGGGTTTACACAGATGGAGACCATTCTTAGTCAACATTCACATAAAAATCAGTCTGGGCCCTTTTTGGTTTCTTCTTCTTCTTTTTCTTTTTTTTTCTCGCCTCCTTTTCATTGTGTGTAGACAGTGGCAGAGCTTTACTGTTTTACTGGGCGGGAGACGACACCTTTATTTGTTTGCAGGATCTTTGTGAGCTTTAACTTCAAATTTCACAAGGATCTGCAACTTCACACACACATGAGTAAGTCTGACCTCATCATTCATGTTTTCACACAAGTCAGAAGATTTTTATCCCATCTGTGAGATTCAGGCCTTTAAGGCTTTTATCATGTAGACAACTGCTTCTATGTTTTTCAGAGTTGTGCTTGTGGTGAAATTTAGGCTGCGGTTACCAGCAGTTATTGGACTTTTGCTCTAAGTCATGACTGCACCCTGTGTTTCTGCTTTAGGATCATTTTCCTAATCACTGTTCTGTCCTGTTTCTGTCTCCTACTGAGAGCCACACTGAAGGAGGAGGCTAAAAAAATCTGCACATATGTTGCTTTAACGTGTCGAACGCCTGCAGGGCTCTTGTTACTGCTTCAGTATGTGTTTGTGCCAGTGATGCTTTTAGATCTGCCACAATATAAAAGTCCTGCATTTGCAGTGTTACTTAGAGGTAAAGAAGTATCAGCAGGAAAGTGGAATCAAGTATCAAAAGTGAAAGGGTGGCTTTATATTAATGTATCTGACACATTAGTGGATTATTATCATCACCGATACACTGATGTGTAAGCAGTTTAATGCTGTAGCTGGTGGACGAGGAGCTGATTTTAGCTTCTAAACGCTGCAGTTTAATCTAGAACAATACATGATTATTTTAAGTCGATCATATGGTTGTATGTAAAGTCTTTATTTTCTAAGTAAACAGTAACTATAACTGTTGATCAGGTAAAAAGTGTGTGAAATGTGAAGCAGAAGCAGAAAGATACAGGACATGAAAACATTATATAATAATAGTTTCTTTGGACATTTTTACGACTTCTTGGAACATTTTAAAATCTTTGTTTTTTATCAGATCATTAAGGTTTTCAGGATTTTACATTTAAGGATTTAAGGATTTTGGAGCTTTTTCTCAGTGAATTTAAACAGATTTTTGCCTCTAACTTGTTGCCTTCTTCACTGTGATCGTGGAAATCAGGAAACGTTCAAGTAAATTTATCTCATTTCATTAACAGAGGACTTCATGTAAAAAGAGAAAGGAATCTCTGATATATAGTAAACACTTGTTAGCTTGATGGTTTCAGTTCTTTTGCAGAGGGGAAACATTTTAGTCGACTGAAGGACAAGTCATCAGACCTCAGTACTCAGTGACTGGTGCAGGAAGACGTCACATTTCGGTACCGAAACCCGAGAGCGATAAATTGTGTAAGACATTTTCACGTTTTGTTCGTCACGTCAGAAGAGTCAGAGTTTCTCAAAACATCATCAGTTTGAATCCTGGATTTCTTTAAACTACGCTTTAACCCTAAAATATAAAAAGATCTAGTTGTTGGCATGAAATGCTGTTTCTGCTAATGCTAGAGGTGAAACAAAGGGCTACCTGCGGGTAGTCTGCTTTGTTAGTCGGTTCTGAAAAGACTACTTGCTTTCACTTTGATCTGGATCAATCTTTTCTTATTCGAAACAATTGTGCTGTCTAATTGTTTCTGGGATGAGAAAGGACATCCTGCTGATGCATTCAAGACGATCTCCTCTTTGTTTTAACAAATCTGACGCCTCAAGAGTTTGGTATTTCTTTCAATTTGAAATGAAATACATTCAGCTGAGGTAACTCCAGTAATTAACCTGCTCCAAACAGGGTTTTCCGTCACAACAAGGTCTGGTGTATTTACAGAAGGGAACTACTTTATATTGTAGTGTGAGATTTCCGTTACCAGCCTCAGATATTATGTGCTCTGAGCTTGTAATTAACTACTGTTTTATTGCATCTATTGCTGTAATTGTCACGCAAGTTTGTGAGAAGGAATAATTTCCTTTTTTTCCTCAAACTTGCAGTTTTTTTTTTCACTGTTAGTTGGTTGTCATGTAAGCACATGTGTCAACAAAGTCCCAAACACATCATTATGAGGCTTTTATGTGTAAGAAAACAGCAGTGTTCCCGTTTCTCCCATGCTGCTCTAAATGCAGAGATTTTCTTAACACCTTCCCGAAATTCATCAAACAACAAAACCTAAGTCCCCTCGAGGAAATATTTTCTCTTTTCCTGCCTGTGCTCCGGCAAATATTTACACCCGTCTTATATTATCCCACGCTTTTATAAATGTGTTTAATTTTTTGTTGGTTTCTTTCTACCTCAGCCTCAATTTCCTCCTTTTTGATCCCAGTCCATTGGTATCATCGACTTCCTCATTTACAGCTTGAAGGCGAACCTGACACCCGGGACGTCATGTGAAACCATGAAGGACAGGAGGCAATAAGCCAGAGAATAGCAGCAATCTTCAGGAAAGTTCTCCATTCACTCTCGCTCCCGTAGTTCTCTGTCCTCTTATCCAGCCTGGAAGATAAAGAAAAAAAAATCAATACAGAAACACAGTGTTAGATAAAGGCAGAGAGGGGGGAGAGAGCCGAGCCAAGTTGGGTGTAGTGAATTAAAGCGATCAGAAATTTCCCAGCCGCTCAGGCCTCAGTCTACATAACCTACCAGCCCTGTCTCGGTGCTGTCTATCACTCTCACTCTCCGTTCCTTTGTTCACTTTTGATTTCCTTTTGGTCTATTCTCCGTTTGCTTTGTGTTTTGGGATGAGGGAGCTGCTCCCAATCAGCTGCAATAACTGCTGAGTGAAGGTTTTGGATATTGCAAGGCGGCCCGTCTGAGTCCGAGCCTCCACATCAGCTTTGGCAATTGCTGGTTTCACTGGAGGAACGTGAGGGTGGACTGGAGTGAGGGGTCTCTTGTTTTTAGCCTTGCTAGTGGCCCAACTCTGGGAAGAGCAATGTTGGCCTGACGGTTGACTCACCACCTCGTTATAGGCTGAAATATCTAAACAAGTAGTGGACAGACTGCCACACGACATCTTGTACAGAGATTCATGGTCCCCAGAGGATGAATCTGACACTGATGTTTCCTCTAACGGCATCAGTGGGTCAAAGTTTTCACTGAATATATTGAGTGTCTGGATGGACTGGTACAAATTTCCGTGCAGACATTCGTGGTTCTCAGATGATAAATCCTATCTATTGGTAGTTTTGAGTGAGAAGTGAGAAATGTGGTCCACACGGCTGTGGCTCAGGAGGTAGAGTTATCAGAGGGTCAGTGGTTTGATTCCCGGCTCCTTCAGTCCACGTGTCTAAGTGTCCTTGGGCAAGATACTGAACCCTAATTACCTCTGATGGCTGTTCCATCAGTGTAGGACTGTGTATGTGTATATATGTGTATGTTAATGGGTGGCAAGTATTGTAAAGAGCATAAAGTGGTTTCTGAAACTAGAAAAAGCTAAATAAGAACATTTACATTAATATTCCTGCTCAGGACGAACTGTCATGACCTCGGTGATCCCCTGACTTTTCATCTGTAAGACTCTTAGTCTTGTTTTACCTGCTTCTGCTCCACATGTGTGCGCGCACCCCCCCCCCCCACCCATCCCCTCCGTCTCCCAGTGCTCTGTCCCTTCAGCTCCTCAGTTACCAGATCACATCGACATCTGATGAGCTGTAGCAGATATCGGGGCCTGCGATGCTCTGTGGGGCGTATTTCAAAGGGGGTTGAGGTCATATTTCACTGTTTCAGGCCTTAGCTGCTGTCATGTATTAATTAAAATCCAAATACCCTGTATTGATTGTGTTATCAGGCTAGTGCAGCCCGGGCCTGCCGTATTGATCCGGCCCGTGATTTATGATCATTTTCAAGAAAAATCCTTTTGTGTGATTATATGAGGAAACAGAGCCTGAGTGAGTGTAATTCTTTTAGATCTATTCTGGAGCGCGGTGCCGCTGGTGCAGGGCTGAACAGACTGCCACCCAGAAGCCCCTCAGAGGAAAGATATTTCCAACTTTAAAAAAAAAAAAATGTTATGATCCAGTCAGTTTCATTGAAAAGTAAATCAAATGAGGAAACAGGCCCCACAGACTCATGAGTTACTAACAGAGGCTGCAGCCTGTGGCTTTCAGCCTTCGTCTTCTCACTGCTGCACACTAATCTACCCCACGTAGGTTTGGACTAAATTCCCAACACATACTTGTTCTTCAGAAATTTGTCATATCTATTTAGATATTATTTACTTTATTCTCTTACTGTGACCATATTTTACTTGATATGAAAAGTTAAAGTTAAGACCAAGAATTTTATTACTGGGAACAATGTTTATTGTTATCAAGTATATGATCATAACCTTAAAACTTTAAGAGTCAGCTCATCATCAGTGGTATCAAATCTGTCATGTAGTTTAGATTTTACATGAAAGGGTGAAAAGGTAGCAATATCCATTTTTTTCTTCATTTCTATTGCTGGAAAGAACATTGATATTGTTTTTAAGATGTATTCTTTCTATAGTATTTGTGACTATGATATGGTTAAGGAAAGGGTATTTTTTAAAAGGCAAAGCTGTAAGTTTGATGGAATCAAAAAGTCTGGTCACCCAAGTTAAACTCAGACGCGCCACATGCCCGTCCACCTCTCCAAACGCACCCATACCTCCAGCCTCATTACGTAAAGGGAACACGCACTTCTTACAGTAGCCCTCAGTGAACACTGAGAGCTGCAGATTCGTCCAATACAGTAGGAGCACAATTTCTTTTGTTGGGTTGACTCTAAGAAAAATTAACAGCATCTATCTTTTATTTAAATGTGTAAGATGACCCATGTTTTCCTGACAAATGGCGCCTCCATGGCTGTCCTCTTAAAGTAGCTTGATGTAGTTTCGAAAGACAAATTATGTTGTTATGTCAACAGCGGTGCCAAATCACAAAAGAGTTATATGGGACATTTTTATTCTGTATCACTGTTCTACCAGACATGTGTTTATGTATTTCATCAAACAGAAATACTCTGAATGTTTTGTTCATCACTTAACACACATTTACCCAAAACTCAGCCCAACACAGTTTGTATCTTTGTAGTTTTTCTGATCTCCACCAGAATTTAAACTAACTTCCCTCAGGTTTTTCTTCTTGCGCAGTAAATACCTCGGGTTGTCTCAAAGTCTTTTCTAGCCTGACATATCTACGCAGAGCTTTGCATTTTTCTCGTGGCTGATCGCTGCCTGTCGGAGCGGCGGGTCAGGGGCCATTAGCTTGTCATATCTCCATCTGAGGCCTCGTGCTCCGTACAGCAGCACTCACATTCCTCAGCTGGCACTGGCTGACAGGACGCTGCTCTATCTGCTCCTCCATTCAGCTGCTAGTCAATCACAGACTCTACTGTAATCTTCATATGGACGGAAAGTGGTCGCAGGGAAGCTTCTTAATTCTGCCAACTCAATTTCCAGCTTTATAAGGACGGTACTTCATCTTTTGTGAAGCACCTCGCTCAGAAGTGACTCATACCAGATTGTACATATAGAAAAGTGGAACCTGAACATCACAAAATAAAGATTTAACTGTGACTGAGTTTGACCGCTGACTCTTATAGTGTGGCTGACGCTTTTTTAGTTCATCTGCTGGCTTTGAATTAATATTATATGAATATTCATATTAACTGCAATCGCTTAGTGAAGTTTGAAGTGCAGATCCTGTTTATTTTTTAGGTTTTGCAACAGACGTTATTATGAACTAAGGCAGTCCAGCAACAGTCTGCTGTCACTTTGTGAAGCTTTGAGTTTTTATTTTTTGTCATAGGTGTTGATTGAACCTTGTTTGTACAATAGTTATACAAAAAAGTTGCACTTCAGTCCACTACAATAAAACTGGTTGTTTGCATTGTTCTGTTCATCCCCCACACAAATGAAAAGACACATCTTGTATTCAGGCCTGCAGCTGGGAGATTTAAAAACCTGTTGTCATGTTCAAACTGAAATTTTTAAAGGAATCAAAATGTGGAAATAGTTTGTCAGGATAATGTTCACTGAACACATCAACTCATACTTTGAAATTAAAGCCTCCTGCTCCATTATTTCAAATCCAGTGGCATAAATAACCCCATATACACAAAAAATGTTAATTTTATTATTTTTGAACAGTGACGTTCAAAGGAAATTCTCACGATTATTTAATAAGATAAAATTAACATTATATGATAGAGGTCAATGTACAGAAACTGTACTGTATGTAATATAAGACATTTAATCATTAAAAAAAACTCATTCAGGATTTATGAAGTCAGAATTTTGAAAAATTAATAGTAGAGTTGAAATAATATGTCTCTGGAACAATGTAGATAAAAGCTAAATAGCTCTGCAGCTTTGCATTATTTGTGTATTTGTGTGCTTATGTTACACCTGTGTCTTTTACTCTGAAAGGGCTCTGTTGGGTGTCTGTATTTGGTGTTATTTCATTTTGTTTTTCCCTTTGACAAACTGAAACGTTACATTGAGAATAGTTAATTATTGAATTTGGTTTATTTAACTTGAATTGGTCTTGTTTGTCAGACTAAACAATACAAACTGATACATTAGTTCCTCTAACAGATGTACACAATAATGAAATTCAAGTGGTGCTTACGGCCGTGAGTGGAGTCTGTGTTGGTGTAGGCCAAGTTAGAATCTGGAAGAGATCATGGTCAAGTAGTTGTTAGTCTGATTTTGTGCGCCGGCGCTAGTTACAAAGAATCAATATTGAATCAAGGAGGGTTGAGTTTCCAGATAAGCACTCTTGGCCACTCTGGCTATTCATCATAAGTCTGTAGAAACCTGATAGGTCAGAAGAAATTATATTCCAGCAGGAGTGGGGTCTCCTTATCTCTCCATAGCAGGGGAATAGGAGACATACCGATCAATACCAGGCTGTTGTGTAGTACTTGCAATTATCAACAGCTGATTCTGTCCTCCCCCAGCTGCATCTTTTAATACCACATAATTACAAGTTTTGGAACAATGCCTGCAGAGGGATTACAGCTTCGGTGAAGTATGCTTCATTCTTCTCTCAGCTTTGAAATAACTACAGTCTGTGCAAGTGTGGAATCAAGTGACAACATCAAAACTGTTTTTTTTTATTATAAACTGATATTTGGCTTTATTTACTATTTAGATTTTTTATGTAGCTGTGGAGACAAATGTGAACTGTATTTGGTGATTGTATGTCAACACACCTTTAAAACTTGTTCAAAAACTACAAAAATGGAGGTCTAGTGAGCCTATTTTTTAAAATTCAAATCTTTATCCGACTTAAACTTTGTTCCTTTTAATATAAAGAGAGTTCAGGTGGGTTTATTGTACACACATCTCTGATCATCACTCAAAGGAAGATTTCTTTTCCAGCACAGAGACATTTTTCAGTCTTTTATGGCGCCAAATTGTGGGAGGTCGTTAACAAATGAAGCTTGGGCTCCAACACCTCCTGTGGTATCCTGGCAGTAGCCTATCGCAGCCGGCTGAAGGGCATCTAATGATGGACCGGAGGCGGAGGCAACAAGGAGAGCGCTGGTGCCTCGGACAAACCAGGGAGTCTCACTTCCGAGATCGGACCTATCTGCGACCTGAGCGTACGGTTTTTACGCACAAAGTTTGATTTTACGCACGAATTTAATCTGCAGAAATCTGACCTGTGAGGGGTTTTCTCCTTGAATTACCTCTTGTAAACCGTCGATTCTGGACTTTAGACAGTTTTACTCAACATACAACCTCCCCTCCCGTGGAAGGATAACTGCTCCTGCTAGTGTTCCTCTGTGAGTGAGTGTGTGTGTGTGTGTGAGAGAGAGAGAGTGTGAGAGGCGAGAGATTCAACCGGGACATCCATCTATCCACAGCCTGAGACGGCAAGTTAACCTGGGGCGTCTCTTTCGACACAAACTCATCCAAGAGCTCAGAACGGAAACAAGTCACATTTGAGCCTAAACGGACCAAAGCGAGATGCAGCATCTGGCCGCGAAGTCACAGCCAAGACTGGTCCAAAGCGCTTGAGACACCCACAGGAGTTCAGGTCGGACTGAACCATGTTGGAGCTGCTGGGAACTGTGCGTAAAACCGGACAGGAAGTGAACTAATTATTATTAAACCCCATCCCTCATTTCCATATCTAGCGTGAGTTGGCTGGACCGCAGCCAATCACCCAGCGAAGGGCAGCAAGAGTCGTAAAAGCATTATCCTTCCTCCATCATAATTACACTGACATGCGCAATCTGCACACGGGCACCGAGACCAGCCACCGTTCGCCTATTTCACCGACCCCGCTCCCGCTGAAGGGTCCCATTCGCTGCTTGTAGATGGTTCGGGGGAAGGCGGCAGCGAGTCGCACAGAAGGATCAACATGTCCCGTCGCAAACAAGCCAAGCCGCAGCACCTCAAGTCCGACGAGGAAGCCACACACGCCGGACTCCTCTGCGGTCATGGTAGGTGTCCCGGAGGCTTTCTGCGACTTTTCCTGGCTTTACTTCTGCTGTTAACGGATCAGCGGTAACAACAGCAAGAGGAACTATCATTTAAAAACAGCTTCGTTTGAAGGGTTTTATTGCAAAGAGCATGTTTAAGTGCGACGAAAGTGACCATGATGATGGCTTTAGGTCCAAAAAGGTCAAAAAAAAAAGATGGACAAACTCTGTTTTACAGATGAAACAGAAAACTTACAGTAGGTTTCTACACTTTCCTGTTTCCTAATTATTTATTTTTACATTTCAACACAGTTTATCCACAAGTATGAAGTCTGACAAATCACACGTCAGAATAAAAGCACTAAAAGAGTTTCATCTGGACACAAAACAGGAATTTAACAGTTCATATTTTATTACTTCATACTTTTATTACTACAAAATTAAGATTCAATGACTTGAATGTATTAACACAGTATAGAACACAAACAGCAAACAATTAACCAAATCAAAAGTATTATTATAATGACTATATTTTTAGTTTAACAGCTTCAGGGGCGATGGACAGAAACTGGGCCTGCTGTGAATCACAGCCGAGAAACTACACCAGAATACAGAATGAACTCATGGAAGTCGCCACTTGATGATGATACATTTTATGTTACGTATTTATTTCTTCAGATTATGTTTGAGGGTGTTTTGGCTGGAGGCTTTTCTGACAACTAGTCTATTTAAACTGAATTTTAATGCGAAACACTGATCATAAACCAGGAGTAAATAATGTGAAATGAAAACGTGGCCTCAACGAAAGTGGGATGTTATTTAATTATTTTTATGATTATTCCAATGTATTTACCTGCATGGTGACTTCTGTATTTCATTGTAATGCTTTATTAACGTATCCCATATATCCAGGACAAATAATTTCATAAATTAACTAAAAAAAACAAGAGACAGTGAAGATTTAAGTTTCCAGTATTTCTTACACTTTGCTAAGAGTGTATTGAATAATTATTAATAATTATCAGTATTTTCCATATTATTTCACTTATTCAATCACACTGCCAGGCTATGTTATGAAATACCAGAGGCCTCACATACTTTCCAATATTTTAATATTTAATTAAACAATTTCATTTTCTCCTCATGTACGTGCAGGAGAGCCTGGGTGTTATTTGAACCTTTTAATCAGCTCTAACAGCTGAGCACTAACTCATATCAGCACTAATATTTTAAACATAAATTAACCTTTGAGCTGATGGATCGGACTGAAATGTTTATCCTACAATTGACTGAATTTTAAATTGAGTTTGGCCTGCGCTCTCTAAAGTTGGTGGAAAAATCTTTACAAATAAAATCCTACCAGACACTATTTGACAGAGTATAAATCTGAATTATTCTAATGTTATGTGATTCATTTAACATCTTTGTGTTTATTTATATTAATGCTGACTTTATTAATTCTTTATGGCATTAGCATTAGCTTTTTCTCTGTGTAGGCCTGTAACAGATCAAGCCATTTTAACACAATCATTTATAACTTTGCCATCACAGCTCTTGCTCCGTATTTTAAACACAGTGTTATGTTAATATATGATTATTTGTGGCTGTGAGAAGGTGTTGAGTGTCAAGCAGGCCCTCCTCACTCGGGCCCTCCCACAGCCCTGCAGCCAGGCGGGGGGCTCCGCCACTCTGAGATGGGCTTTGATTGAGCCTGCTGACTTAACCTTTGTCAGCCTCACCCTGCAAGGGGCAAGTGCTCCACGTCTGGATCATAATACAATTAGTACATCTGAACCATTGACCTCTGCAGCCCAGAGGTCACGCAGAGAGGCAGAGAGGCACTGACGCTGGGCTGAGAGTCTGTTTGCTTTGCAGCTGCAGCTTCATCGCCAAACCACACAGCCAGGAACAGACATAAATCTGTTTGCTGCTCCTGACATTATGGATTGAGTGAGGGTGACATTTTTAAATAAATTCCTATCTGTGTTATTATATTTGGAAATATATTCAGAGCTTTAAATCAAATCTGATCTTCCCTTTGTTTTCTTTGGAAGTAAATCTTACAAAGTGAAAACATCATCCTGAGCTAAAACAGTGAAAGTGTTTTCGCTCCTGTGTTTGCTGAATCGCCTTGGTGATCTTCAGACCACCCACTTGGTGAGCCAAGGACTCTGATTATTTATCTCTGATGAGTTTGACTTTCAGATCGGTTTTGCTCACTCAGCTCTCATTACACTTTTCTTTTCTGAGCTGAAACATGTTCACCTCAGTTTTTTTATGTCAGCGATTAGATAGTGTAGATTTAAAGCTATTAGTTGACTAATTTCATCAATGACACACACACACACACACACACACACACACACTGTACTGTGTGTTTGTGTGAGGATTTGTTGAGTGTGTTCACATAACTGTAGCTATAACAGACATCTCACTCTTTGTTCAGCTTGAACAAACTGGGACTAATTCTTTAAGGAGGTGAAACATAGCGATAATTGGAGTGTATTGACTACACTTGAAACACACACACACAAGCTGCATGTGCATACGGGAGTGCACACACACACACATTCATATTAAAATTCAGCATAAACACACATGCATGTTTACACTGCTTCATGTCCATGTTTACTGTGTTTAAGAACAAGTTACAGCATGTATGTAGATCACACACACACGAAACACACACACACACACACATACACACACACACACACACACACACACACACATTGGTGTCCTATTTTAGGATTCATGATTATTTGAGAGAAAGTAAATCATTTTTCATAAAATAAGTAAATTATTGTCACATTGCAAACAAAAATATTTGCAAAAATACTGAAAGTAAAACGAAATTAAATTTCAACCTCTCATTAATATCCATCTTTGTAATTTTTGTCTTTTTTGAATTGTTATTCTCAAAATGGTGTAGGGAAGCCCGAGTGTGTGTAACAATAATTTACTATTGATTTCCCCAGATCTTTCCATCTGGTCTTGCTGTCTGTTTCCTAATGGGCCAAAGCCTGAACAGATGCAGCAGTGATTCTAAAGTCTGAAATCTTGTCACTAAGAACGTCAGATACTGGAAGAGGACAAAGGGAAAGTGGGCGTCTGAGGATCAATGTCAAACTCAAGCAAAACACAGTGTTTTTGTTATACGTGTTGTATACAGAAAATTTCGCAGATATAACCAAGTGTAATGTTTTAATTTGATTTAAAAAGTAACAGTGGATTGACATTACAAAACCACACAAGTTAGGAATAAGAACAACAAATCCATATGTTATATCCTGTTCACATCAGGATACTATGGCTCTTTTATTGGTCTCCTTTACTTTAGGTTTCTTTTAGCAAACTTTGCACCGATCACTTTGGTATTTACTGTGATAGAAACAGCACCCTGCTGTCTGTTGAAGCCGTGACATTACAGACTGACGTCTTTCATTAAGATGAATACACCATCGATTTCCTGGTCTAGTTCCTGGTGAGCACAATCAGTAACACAGTAATAATAACCACTTTATAACATGTTTCAACTGCGATTTACTGCATTAAATAAAATATTAATCACAGGAAAGTATCTGAGAATCAAACTAGTGATTTTCACCTTAACTCAGATTAATTGTTCTGAGGCAGTAAACTTCAATGTTGTATTTAATTCTTTCACTAATAATCAAGCTCACATTTGTTTTTAGCTAAAGATGATTAACACATTATTGAATGATTGAATGGACCGAAAATCAATGCACTGTATGGAATTTAAACATTATCTGTCTAATGCATGACTAAGAGGTCAGATAACTTTATTGACCTTTGCTGTTTTTCCTGAAGGAATAATAACATCTGAACACAAAAACATTTTTTTTAATGGGGCCTGTTGAATCCTAAGTGGAATCACAAAATCAAAATTTATACAACTCCACTCACTTTAACATCTGTAAACAATTGAATAGTTGGGAAAACTTTAGCTTTTCTATAATCTAACCTCAGATATAAACAGAGGAAAATAAAGTGGCAGTTATTATTTAACTGGGATTCCCTTTCATAGTAAGAAAAATATATTTTCCACACTCTGTGACAGTGTTACCTATATGTATTTACTCTAATGGTCTTGGGTGAAATACAGAAATCCAAGATATTTTCTTTGACTTCAAATGATCTGTTTCCAGATGTGTTTTGCATAATTTAAAACAAACTGTCTTGTGATTCAGCCTGACATGTTTGTTGTCTTTGGACACTTTGGGATCTCTTGTGGAATCTGAAGTTCAGTGAATTTGAACAATGATTGTTCACACACATGTGTTGTTTGGAAAGATGGACTCAACAGCAGGGGCGTGGGGATTAATTACAATGTGATAACGGAAAATTGGTCGCTCTGGTGAAATGTCAGGACAGTAAATTATCAGTTTTGCATTCTCAGTCTTGTTTTACATCCTTTTCAGGCATCGTGGAAGGCATGGAGAGAGAGGAGAGCCGTGGAGGCTGCCACAGCAGTGAGGAAACACACATCTGTGACAGATGCTGTGCTGAATTCTTCACTTGGACTGAACTGAGTGAACATCAGAAAGTCTGCACTGAGGATCCCATGGTGCTGATAGTTACGGACAATGAAGGGGTGCCTGTTCCTGAGGAATCTCCTGTGGGACCATCTCCAGTTCCCAGCATTGTGTCCAGTGACTCATCCGCAGCAGAGTCCACAGACGCCGGCTTTGAGCTGGGAGAGCCGCTGGTGAACGACAACGACAGTCTGGATAATTTAGATGAAGGCAGGGAACAGGATGAAGCCATGGAGCTTGAGCATCGCCCACAAGACAAATACACTACAACCTCTAGCCCTCAGCTGCCAGACTCAGCTGAGTCCACTTCCCCCCAGATGTCAGCGGCTGGCAGCTACAACATGCCGAGTACAAATGTGACGCTGGAGATTCTTCACAGCACCAGAGTGGCTGTAGCCCAGTTCTCCCAGGGGATCAACAGCAGTGGCACAGGAGGGAAGGCAGCTTCAGCAGCCATCCCGGTGATCCTGGAGCACCTTCTGGCTCTGCAGCAACAACAGGTCCACCAGCTGCAGCTCATTGAGCAGATCTGCAGCCAGGTAGCCATCATGAACAGACAACCAACACAAGCTGCGTTAAACCCAGTCTCCAGATCCCTGTCTCTGGCACCTAACCCTTTCCCCTCTCAAGGCATCATCCCTCCTCCCATCCTGCCACTGTCAGGAACGATGCCCTCCACTGTTAACGGACAAGCTGCTGTTTCTTTGTCGTCAGTGCTTGAAAAGTCACAAAATATCCCCTCACAAACTGTATGTGGGAAGTCCAACTTCAGAGACGTTACAAGTACCTCAGCTTCCTCAGAAAATTCAACTCCATCTCTCTCCAGCAGCAGCAGCAGCAGCATGTCCACATTACTGCCTCCTTACACAGGCTCACACACCAGCAGCATTAGCTGCACTCAGACAATGAGCTCCTCCAGCCCGCTGTCCCTGGGGCAGAGCAGCCTCCTCAGCTCATCCTCCAGCCTGCCATTTCTACCTCAGAGCCCCCCCAGCAGCGTCATTTTCCCCAATCCCTTGGCTAGCATTGCTGCCACAGCTAATGCACTTGACCCTCTTGCAGCCCTGATGAAGCACAGGAAAGGGAAACTGCCTAACGTGTCCCTGTTTGAAACGAAGCCCAGCCCAGAGGAACCCTTCTTCAAGCATAAATGCAGGTTCTGTGCCAAAGTGTTTGGCAGCGACAGCGCTCTGCAGATCCACCTGCGCTCCCATACAGGAGAGCGGCCCTTCAAATGCAACATCTGTGGCAATCGCTTTTCCACGAAAGGGAACTTAAAGGTGCACTTCCAGAGGCATAAAGAGAAGTATCCTCATGTTCAGATGAACCCCTACCCCGTGCCAGAATATCTAGACAATGTGCCAACAAGTTCTGGGATTCCCTATGGAATGTCCATCCCTCCAGAAAAACCTGTCTCCTCATGGCTGGATAGCAAACCCGTTGTAGCAGCTCTGCCAGCCGCCATGGGTCTTCCGCTTTCCTCTACTATTACCAGTATTGGAGGCTCAAATGACCCTGTAAGTGTAACACCATCCGTTAAGTCTCCCTACCAGCCAGCTCCTGGTGAATGTGTATCTTTGTCACCTAACCACAGAGGCAGTGAGGCTCATTTCTCTCCTGTTTCAGAGTCTCCGCAGTCAAACCGTGAGACAGAAGCATCCAATGTACTGAAAACAGAAGGAGTACACCTGCCCCAAAGCTGCACGCTGAGACTGAGAGTCAACCCAGTAACAGAAGCATCCAGCACTACAATCCCATTTGTGGCCACCACACCTGAACCTGTCACCTCAGCATCCCCTGTCCCCAACTCTCCATCGCTCTCGCTCAACTCAGACGAAACTAAATTCCCATCGGGTGGCCTCCTGGAGTCTATGCAAACATCTGAAACCTCAAAGCTTCAGCAGCTGGTGGAGAATATTGACAAAAAGATCACAGACCCCAACCAGTGCGTCCTCTGTCACCGTGTCCTCAGCTGTCAGAGCGCGCTGAAGATGCATTACCGCATTCACACCGGGGAGAGGCCCTTTAAATGCAAAGTGTGTGGCAGGGCTTTCACCACCAAAGGCAACCTGAAGACACACATTGGCGTCCACAGGGAAAATCCCCCAGTTCAGGTGCAACACTCGTGTCCTATTTGCCAGAAGAAGTTCACCAATGCTGTTGTTCTTCAGCAGCACATCCGTATGCACATGGTTGGGCAGATTCCAGACTCAGCCTTCATGGACGGGCTGCAGGAGATGGACAGCGACATCTCTATCAACGGGAAGAGCTTTGACAGTCTCAGCAGCAATGGCAATGACTTGACTGATGACATCTCAATGGAGGATGATAATGAGGAAGAGGAAGAGGAGGTAGAAAATATGGAGGAAGGAGCAAGTCCCTCTAAACCCTTGATCTCTGATTGTAATTCTCCTCCTAAGTCCTTTGCCATTATTTCAAGTATAGCAGCTCTGGAGAACCAAATGAGGATGGTTGACTCCACTGTAAACCTAAACCACTCCTTTGGCTTAAAACCCCTAACGAACGGCTTCAATGACAGCAGCCAACTCAATTTTAAATGCGCTTTATCAGAGAAAATGGTGGATAATTCCAATGTAAACAGCCCGAATGTGTCAGAATCCTCCTGCTCACCTCATGCATCTGCGTCTCCTATTCAAAGCAACTCAGAAGGCGTGACGATCAAATCACCTGCAGTGCACAACAACATGCCAGAAGCTCAAGAGGCTTTGGCAGCCTCAGTGAAGACAGAGCAATCTGAGTCTCCTACCTCTGCATCAGCAGCTGCAGCGGCTCACGAGCGGAGAGGAATACAACCTGGCAAACTATGTGTGAAAGAGGAGGCTCCTTACAGTATGTCCTTCCAGCTGAGCAGAGACAGAGGTATATTTAGCACGTCACCTATGTTCAGTGACATTTTCTGTAGGTTTCGCTTATCTGTTGAAACTTTGATTAATGCTGCATTTGTGTGCTTTGATTTCAGCTGCAGGTCAAAGCATCCCCAGCCTGGTTACCAACACACCATCGGGCATCGTAAAAACCGAGGTGAACGGTCACAGTCAACCACACAACCCAAATGAAGGTCAGCACCCGCCTTTCAGCGTCCACATCCCTCCTGGTTATCCGTCAGTTGGCAGCCCAGGCATGACCTCCCTGCTCGGCCCCGCGCTGCCTCGACGAACGCCGAAGCAGCACAACTGCAACGTCTGCGGGAAGAACTTCTCGTCAGCCAGTGCTCTACAGATCCACGAGCGCACACACACCGGGGAGAAACCATTTGTCTGCTCCATCTGTGGCAGAGCTTTCACCACTAAAGGCAATCTGAAGGTAGATAACAGACTGGTCTGGAAGCTGGCAAGCTGATGTGTGGTTTTGTTGAGATATTCAGTGATAAACAACAGCCTTTCAGGAAATATTAGATACTGACTATATGATGACGGAGGATCCTCCACAACTACAGCTTAATATACAAATTAAAATAAAAACTTTAAGTGCTTTGGCTACAAGTGGAACGAGTCTAACTCTGCATTATGTTGTGCAGTATAGTATTTTAATGCAATGCACCATACATGGTGACAGCATAACCTCTCTGTAGTTGTAGAGAAACCAAGCATTCACAGGATTTATCCAGAGTAGAAAAATAAAGTAAAGCCAGTTCGTAAAATAAAACAGTTGTTAAACTTCCTGTTTAAGCACACAACATCCCCCTGTTATCAAAAGTGAATGAATTCTACATTACGACATATTTATTCTCATAAAGATAAATTTACACTTTAGGAAGAGTAAGAAAATTAGGAAATAAGGTGTTAATGTGCACCTTTCAAAATAAAAGTCTCTGCTAAATCCACACTGAAATTTATAATGGCCTGTTTATAATGTAGCGCAATAAGATACTGACTTGGAGAGTTACAGTGTCCCTAGGCTGAGCCTGAGGGAGACCATGCAGACTTTAATAATAATTTATTTATTTGTATTGATGAAAGTGTATTGATAAACAATATCAGTAGGCTAATGGGCTGGAACTAATGATTATTTTCATTATTTATTGGTTTACAAATAATTTTTTTATAATTAATTGATGGATCATTTGGTTTGTAAAATGCCAGAAAATAGTCATAAATGTCCATCAAAATTTCCCAGAGGAACTTTATATCTGAAATGTCATTAAGCGGTGTTTTTGAAATTTATTATTTTTTAAAAGACCTATCAATACGTCAAAATACAGAATGGGTGATCATAGCTCACAAGGGAGAATAAAGTACCTGCTGTTTTACACTCACTCTGCCCATCCATGCTAAATATGTTTGCGTTTTTGAATAAGAAAAATGCACCTGATATCATCTGATATATGTTATTTTCAGGTTCATATGGGAACTCACATGTGGAACAATGCACCAGCCAGGAGAGGCAGGCGGCTGTCAGTGGAGAACCCCATGGCCCTGCTGGGTGGAGAGGCTGTGAAGTTTGGGGAGATGTTTCAGAAGGACCTGGCAGCTCGAGCGATGAATGTAGACCCTGGATTTTGGAACCGCTACGCAACAGCTATCACCAACAGCCTGGCCATGAAGAACAATGAGATCTCAGTGATTCAGAACAGGGGCATCTCTCAGCTTCACCCTCTGACTGCAGGCATGGACAGAGTGAGCACCGCAGGAAGCCCAATAACCAGTCTAACCAAGACAGGCATGGACCTGGGAAATAACAGACATTTTTCTATGCTGATTGATGACAGCAAAGAAATTGGAATCAATTGAACAAAGCTGAATGGTGATGAAATACTTATGCAAACTATTATGGACATTAAAATATTTGTAAAACATCTTGTTTGTTCTTATGTATTATATATAGACTTAAAAAAAGAACTTTTTATCAATTGACAGAGAATAGTAGGGTATTCACATTTTGCTATTTTACTTTGCAGTCATTTGTGAATGTTTTTTTTTTTCTATACATTAAATAAGTTGTTTAACTTGTACCTGAGAATTCCTACGGTGCTTAGACGTATGGTTGCTCTGAAGAAGGGAACATATGTTCAGATCAATAATGCAAAGAGTCTGCTATCTCCTCCGGACAGCTGCCCAATGCTGCTAGCTGGTGCAAAGCACAAAATATGCTCATAAATACCCACAACTACAAACTGCAATGGTCTGTTGTCATTGTTATGTTGAGAAATTGTCATTCTTAAACAACAGTTGGACCGAATAAAAAATAGAACAAACTGTCTGTATGTTCAGTTCACTACCTCAGTCAGTCTGTTTAAACACTGAAAAGAGATTACTTGTCTTGATGTCATTTCACACATTACACCAGAGTTAAAATTTCAACATGCAATGACCTCCTTTTGCTTCATCTGCAGAGAATAATTTTACAAACTTGTGCATTTTGTAATCAAGGATTTCATTCATTTTTTTCTCCCAGAAAAATGCCTCCTGTATAATGTAAAACGGGAGGAATCAAGCATGTACTAATGTGCACTCTCAAACAAAAAGCATTTGTTAAAATGTTGTTTCTGTGTCTTTTATGCTCTTGTTGCGGGCTGCAGTAAATCTATGCCCTTATAAAGCTGCATTTTCCCATATTTTCCCCTCTAGATAATATTATTAATAATATACATAATTACAGTTATTTTTTAATCATCTCAGTCTAAACTTGACTTTATGCCCATCTCCCCTGACAGAATGAATAGTTTTCAAACAGGCAAATGAATTCCTTTATCAGGACCACATCAGAATGTGGAATTTTTTCACATCCATGGAGATTTCCTTGGAAATATCTGTTGCTACTTATTTACAGAGAAACCCCGATTAAAAAGTCGTTAAGCTACTTATCTGGTATATTATATGGTACTTAAAAAATAAACAATAAAGTAGAGGCAGAATGGTCAGCTTTCAACTTGATGAGAAGAAATTTTGTTTGTTTAAGGAACACGACTGATTAGCCTATGTGATTAACTATACGGGGAAAACAGTCTCAACTCAAAGGTTCCTTACTTATTGGCTTTTTCAGCGCTTTCGACCCATCGCAGATTCTTTATCGGCGATTAACTGCTTCTAAAGTTGTTTTCAACCACTTGAAGATACTTGTTTGTTACTCATTTGATTTTATATACTTAACGCTATGCATTATGGAGAATATAAGTCTCGTTAATGCTCCACACTCTCATATTTATCAGAAACTATAATAATATGCTGCCTTAAATGACTCCCGGAAAGCATACATTCCACAATATTACATTCAATCATACCTAATGTTGGTAAAAAAGAAACACTTATTATTTATTTGCTTAGTTTTAGAAATACGTTGCCCAAAAACGACGTTGTGAGTATTTGACGGGGTAAGAATGGAAAATACCCTCTCTGTGCTCTCGAACCTTAAACCTGACAACACATCACGCCTCTATGTCTGTGAGTTTCACAGTTTCGACATTTTTTCACAGCAAGTGAATGCAGCATAAATCCTAACGTCTTTTCAGTGTGACGTCAGGATGTGTACTGCCCAGCCAAGATGGCTGACAGCATCCCGTTAAATCCGGTGCGGAAGAACTCGAAGAGAAACCCGTATTACAACTCGGCCAGACGTTCAAGGTATGGAGGGGCCGGCTGGGCTGTTTCTTCGGCCACGTACCGAAGAAAGCAGCCGTTTGTCAGGAATGTTTACACTCGGCCGCCTCGCTTGCTCCTGGGCTCCGTGTCTGTGTTGGGATTGTGGCTGATAGCTTGTTTTGCTAGCACTGCTGCTTGTCAGCTCCTTCGCATTTTCTCCTTTGACAGCTCCTTCCTTTCCCCACACAACTATTCCTAAAGCTGTAATGTTTACTCTACCTTTACTAGTCAAATACAACCAGCCTGTCAAGCTCCCGGTGTACGTTAGCGTAGGTTAGTGACATATCTTTGTTGACCACCGCACTGGCATTTAATTTAAAGTCACATGACGGCTTCCCTGTGTTAGTTCGTCACATGTTATAAAAGTGTTGTTGCTCACTGTAGTCATCACTCAACAGTTTGTTCATTTTTCAGACTGGACGAGGATGAGCTAATAAAGCCCTAAAGGTGAGGACTGGACAGGAAATGAAGTAGGCGCATGATCAGGTACTTTAAGACCTAGTGACAACTTGGGCTGTTATTGCTTTTACAATAATATAAGTAAATCTGTTTAATTAGACACCCACCCCAAATATGTTTACGAGTAGGGGTGGGAATCACGATTTGACCACGATTTTCATTCTTGGTGACACAGTGCGGTTCAGAATCTATTCTTGATTCAATAAAGAAAGAAAGAAAGGGGGGAAAATAAATTATTTATATAATGAAACATAACTGACAGTTAACTGGTCCTGAGTGGGGTCTGACTAACAGAAACATGGTGTGTCAGAGTATGCAAATTTATTTAACTAGGTTAAATGTATTAACTTGAAAACATGCGCTGCTGTGATGATGTTGCTAACATTTCTATCTCCAGCAGTGGAGAACAGCCTCTCTGTAGAAATGCTGCTACAGAGACTACAGGCACAGAGCTTTTGAAATAAAACAGACTGTTGACTGAGGTAATTTCTGCACCCTCCACTGCTGATTGAAGTTTTGCAAAGTGCTGCAGTGTGTGTTGATCAGCTGGTCTCATTTGTTAGTGCTGGAGTCCTATGCTCTGCTCTGGTCATGTTAGTCTGTAGGCCATTGGCTAATTAAGCTAATTATTAAGCCAATAAATCCTAAGAACTTTTTTTTTTAAACTTCCTATCTTCCACAGTTGATTTTGTATATAAGCAGCTCTTTTTGAGTTGTGACAATGTTTATCTCCTCTCTGTCAAAATCAAATTTAATGTAGATTGTAAAAGGGACATCTCTGCCAGTTTGTATTCCCTTCCCATGTTCCCATGTCTCATTAATGAAATTCATGACAGATTATTGGGCCCTGTGATTAACTTGTATGGCCTCATTGTGGAGGTCAGACTGCATATACAGAGCAGTGGTCCTGAAGCTGGTAAAAATCACAGATGGAGCTTTTCCATTGACACAAGTGTGTGTGTGTCTGTGTGTCTGTGTCTGTGTCTGTGTGTGTGTGTGTGTGTGTGTGTGTGTGTGTGTGTGTGCGTGTGCGCTGCACCGGAGAGCCAGCAAACCTTTTTACAAACCAAGCCACGTTTTCACTGGATTAACAGTTGAATTATTATGTAATCAGATGTAGGAGTTCCAAAGCAAGAAACACTGGGGCTTTTAATGTATCTTGTTGGCAACTTCCAACAGTTTGCAAACAAAACATAATAAACAAAAGTCGGTGGTTGCTGGTGATTCGTACATTGCCCCAAAAACAGTGGTTGCTGAGGTCAAAACCTAAAGAGTTGATTTACAGGTTTAGAGCCAAATCTAACAAGTCAACATTACTCAGTATTTACACAACCCCACACTGCTTTTTGACTATTTAAGTTGTGTAATCCCTTAAGTCTTTTGAAAAATTTCTACTCATTGTGCAGACTTTCCTCCCGTATTTAGGTATAGATCTATGCTTTCTTTGCAGACTTGTCAGTTTGCCTTTGATCTGTCTTGAGACCCAGCGTGTCTGTAAAAAAAAAAAACAAAAAAAAAACCTTTTCCCCTCTTTCTGTTGCTCACTGTCTTTCCGATAGTCAAGGAAATATTTTAGGCTTACATGGCAACAGCATTAAGACAACCTTGCTTTTGGTTACTTCTTCGTTTTAGACTAGCAGAAATAAATGTTAGAATAGAGCAAAGTGAAATCCATTACTTTGGTGGTGGATATGCTCGGGGCAATTCAAGAGTCAGTGACGGAGCTGTCTGTATAATCTGCATCTTGTTGGCAGAAAGAACATAGGTGTCTGATATGTTGCATGATTTGAAGACAGCTTCCTAAATAAGATGGAGGATTTAATGGTCCAGATTTAGAATTAAAGGATTTTAAATGATCTTTTAACATTTAAAACAGAATTTTGATCTACTTTGATTCATTAAACAAAGGAGGAAATGAAAATTTGACTGTGATTTTTTTCAGGAATTTAACAATGTTATGAAAATCATACTTTGTTAAAACCTTTTCTCAGAATCTTCATCATTCATTTCACTGTTTGAGTTGCTGACAAAATAAGAGAAGTGGGCAGTGACTCAGATGTGAAAGCAAACTTACATAATTCAATGTGTAGCAGTAGCAGGGTCTGTCTTATGTCTAGCACTTCAGATTTGGGATTGAGTTTTGTTCCAAATGGTGTGAAACTTAAAAATATGTAAATTATATTAATAAATGTAGATATTTGGAGACATATAGTATCACATGATGTTGTGAGATACTTAAAGAACTGGGAATCCACAAACCGTTCTGTACTGGCCTGGATGATAGCGGTGCAGGTCCTTGCTTTGTGTGTTTCAGAGTCCACACTGGCTCACGGGGTGCATGGACAGATGACAGTTGACTTTTTTGAGGTCTGAAAGTCCTCTCACTCACTGGAGTATCATTATCTCTCTGAATCTTACAGTGAAGTTGCAGCAGCTCTCAGCTGAAACAGACAGGCTGTTCCAGCTTCTGCATGTTTTGCTTTGGCATGTTGAGCTGCTGTGGAGGGTCGTATCAGCAAGAACTAGTGTGCATGGTAGATCTTAAGCTCATAATCCCCCTGTTGCTAGTTTTATGCTTGTTCATATGTCCATGTTTATGTAGGAACAAGACACTCATTCGTGTAGAGCAGATTGACCTTTCAGGCTGTTTATAATCCAGAGTTTTCCAAATTTAGATTTTTTTTTTTGGTTATGATACCCAAATAGATTTGCTTCCACCCAAAAGATAATTTCTGTCCTCCTTTTCGGAAGTCTGGAAGTGAAGTTTAAAGTGCAGAGTGATTGAAAAACGGTCTCAGAATAACTCATTTGCACGTAAGTGAATGAAACAAATAAATTCAGTTTTGATCAGAGTTTAAATGCAGAAATGTTTAACATTCAGCATTCAAGTGTTGGTTGTTAAATTTCTTCGCCACAAATAACTAAACTTTGAGAAACACTGTATTTGCCCAGTATTGATATATTCATTTAGTTTTGTGCTAAATCTACAACCTGTGTAAACGCCTGTTGTTCAGATATTAAAAGCTTCATTTGTGTCTTGAATCAGCTCTCACACAAGTCTTTGTACATTAAAAACTGTGATGTTATTTTTAACATCAGTCCTTAGCTTTTTCAAATTCACGCCCTCAGTGCAGAAAACACAAAAGCATTCATCAGCAAATATTCAGCGAGTCTCCACACCTGCAGCCACCACCTCCTCAGACTCTCACTCCAGGCTTTACAAAAACAAGACTCATATGTCTTAAGTATAAAAAGTCATATGATTAGAAAAGAAAATGTCCCCTAATAGCCTGTTCATTTTTTTCATTCAGCAAGTGGTAATGGAGCTGGTCAGGCATTGTAGACAGACAGAAGACTTGACACACTCAGTAGCATGTACTATAATGTGACACCAGTAGTTTGGTTTTGAAGTTCCTTTAATGTTGTTGTATTGAAATATATCAGATGTGATTGTTTACGTTTTAGTGTAAAATGTACTCAGCAGTAATAAAATAGTTTTCTTCACATACTTAACACAGAATTTTGGTGTGCTCCTTAATTCATTAATTAACAAAAAGTATTTTATAGCAGGAGATGCTATGAAGGGCATTTCTCATTCTTTTTTTTTCCATTTTAAAAGATATATATTTTTTAACATTTTTCACCTTTTATTGGACAAGAAATGAGGGGAGAGTCATGTCCCCAGCCAGAACTGAACAGTAGATGTTGTCTTTAGGTGGCATGGGTTCTAACTATTCAGCTCCCAAGATGCTCTATGGTCAGCTCAGCTGGTTTTGGTCAAACAGCCTGTATATTGTACATATATAATTTAGAATCATTGTAGATTAAATGTCAGAAGAATTTCAAAGTAAAAGGAAAGTAATTCTCTTTCAAAAGGAAACACTTATCAGTATCTTTTTTTCACAAAGCAGAATGAGTTTCTCCATTTAACTCCAAGTAGTGTCCTACTTCCAAAATAAATAGTCGGTCCCTCTCAGCATAAGACGTTGCTTTTCCAGTCTCAGATTGTTTATGTGTTACTGTACTCTGTCCCACAGATACTCTCTAGAAGATGAGCCCTCTAACCTAGATGAGATGCCTCTGATGATGTCGGAGGAAGGCTTTGAGAATGATGAGAGCGACTACCAGACGCTGCCCCGGGCCAGAGTCAACCAGAGACAGAGGGGCCTCGGGTGGTTCCTCCTCGGAGGGTGGAAAGTCCTCTGTGGCAGGTATTTGTGCACCACTGAATTATTGTTGTTAATTTATTCTTTTAATAACTTACGTCGGTAAGTCGGTAAGATTTACACTCTGCAACCTATTTGTAACAGATCTCTATGCTTTAAGGGCACAGGGTATCTGTTCAAGTTTTACTGTAAAATTGGTGTTAACAGTCCAAGGATGGTTGCCTGGTCACGTCTTCTCAGTGAGAAGTACACAGATGTGTGCTGCTTTTAATCTTAAATGAATGACTCTGCAGCCCTGCAAAGTCAGTTCAGTTATTGCACTTCCCTTTGGACCTTTAACCACTCTGAAAGTTGTCAGCGTTTTGTCATTCAGCAGATGCATGTGTAGTGTATAATGTTAGTAAGTATGCTTGTGATGATCAGTTTGGATTTCAAACGCACCGGTAGCTGTGCGTGAAGTGAAAAGAGAGGATAAGGGCATATTTTTGGTCGAGTTCCTTGATGCGCACCATCAGTCCAAAAAGATTTTCAGGTCAAACAGAACCGGTTGGTTTATCCAGCTAATGATTCATTTGACAGGTTTTGCCCTCTAAAGATGCTCCTTTCTGGCTAAGAGAGGAGTGTTTGTTGATACCAGAGCAATAAAGTGTCACATTTATAAACAAATGTTTGCGCAGCACTTCGGTGCCCAAATAGTAACATTTACTGATGGAGGAATTTCATAGAACATTGTGTTTTCGGTGTGGTTGCGGTGTTGTCAGTGGTGCATCTCCAGTTGAAGCTGCATATTGATCCCCCCTCCCCATCCCCCCACTAATGAACAAATCGGATTTTTCACAGCTGACCAGTTTGATGCTTTCCAGTAATTTTATGTGTGCTTAGTGTGGGATTATAAAACACAAATAATTCACACTGAATAAGCCCTGACTGTTCAAATGGCATATTATTTGAATAGCATTCATTTGCTCAAATAATCGCTCTTATGAATCTGGACTCGGTGCGCACAGAGACGGGGAACGTTGAGGCCAATACAAACAAGAGTTTTTACCAAAGTTGATTTATTTAGTTTTATGTTTTGCCAACTTGCTTAAAAAGTGGAAAAGCCAAGTCGATCAGCATGACGGTATACACTGACACTCTCCCCTCTTTCCCCCCCCCAGGTGCCAGTTTAGGTCATGCTCACATCAGGCTGCTCTCATTGTAATTTACCCCCACACTACACTGCTGTTTGCATTTGATATCAGATATGCTAGATAAGCTCCAGTGTAGTTATTAGCAGGTTGATACAAAGTCAAATACTTTTTAAAAAGTAAATGTCGATCTACAATCTATCTCTTCTAATCTCTTCTTAGAGTTTTGATAACATCACGTTAATATTATTTTTTATAGGAAAGGGCCGAGGCTGTCATGCTGGAAATGTTCAGCATGAGGTTAAACTAACAAGGAAACAAGGATAAATATGTATCATCTTATGTCTCACAGTATGTTTGTCTGCATACATACAGAATCATTCAAGTTTACCGGGTTATTTGGCTGTGAAAGTGTCTGACTCCCACAGCATCAGCGAGGGAATTCCCTCCCAGAGAGATCAGGCAAAGGGCTTCTTTATAAAACAATATCAAAAGAAGCCTTTAAGATCTAATTAACACTGACAAGACTGGGGATATAAATAACTGTAGGGTGTAGCAGGGCACAGCTGTGGTGCTCAGTGGCCACAATTGATTTAACAGCTGAGAAAATGAATGAGGAATGAGGCTTTTGAAATGTGAAGTCTTGATATTTATTAAGACCGTGGCCACATTCAAAGGCTCTGTTTAGAGTCTGTTGAAGAAACAGTTCAACTTTTTAATGTGGGGCCATAAATTTGATGTGAAAACTAGCTTCATAGTATTCAGTGTATTCAGTATATTTTTCAGACATAGTAGGTATGTTTATGATAACATCAACTAAACGCATTTCATTATTTGAAAATGCTTTTTTGTGCAGTGTTCTTCCACTTCAGTTTGTAATTCTTGTAGAGCTCTTAGGTAACAAAAGCAGCAGCTATGCTGTAATTAACTAGAAAAATGGCAAATTTTAGAGGGAATCCTGAAATATAAAAATGACCTTGTTAATCAGATATATTTTTTCTATTTCCTGTCCAGTTAATCATCTCATGACCCCTCAAATTAATTTTGTGGCCCCTGGTCAGGGTTTGGGACTGGGAATCACTTGTGTGGGCAACCAAACCAAACACTGCCATATATTAAGCAACATTTGGTTGGTTTAAAGTCTTAACACAAAGATTATATTGATGTCTTCCTCTCTCAGCTGCTGTGACTGCCTGGCACATGTATTTCGGAGGAAGAAGGAGCTGAAGGCCAGGACGGTTTGGCTCGGCTGCCCGGAGAAATGTGAAGAGAAGTACCCCAAAAACGGCATCAAAAACCAGAAGTACAACATCTTCACCTTTGTGCCTGGGGTGAGTCAGCTTTCAGAGAACAACACAGACATGTATCCTGTGTTAAGTTATGTAACAACATTCAGATTTTAAGCTCTGATCTTTGCTCCAAACACAGCAGTTACAGCTTTTGTTGATGTTCCCTCTCTTATTAACTTTTACAGTCCCTACAGTTCATCCTTTCAGTGAATTACATTGATCGTTTCACAGGTTAACAGTGTGTAAAGCACAGTAGCACGATCTAACTGTTAACTATTCTGTCATTAAGTTAAGGGTTTACACTGTGGGGGGACATACGGGAGCCATCAGAGTTACTTATTAAAAACCAAGTGGTTCCATGATTAAGAGGCCCACCTTTGGCCCAGGCCATAAAATGTCAACTGTCTATTTGAGACGTAGATATTCTCATCGACGGTGAACAAAACGGCCCCATTTTTCTCCCTCCACTTTGAATTATTAAATACACACAAATTGAGTTTAGCAGTGTGCATGTTTCCCTAAAGGTCAGAGGGTTCATTAACTGTAGAGCATCGTCCATTGATCCCATTGTCTCTGATAATCTGTGACTAGACACTAGACTCTCATTATTGCAAACATTATTCAAAATTTGACCTTAGATGAATACAGTAGTAAAGGCTCCTTGTTGATGGAGAGCCCATTAGCAAAGAGCCCTCAGTAAGTCACAGGTGGCGCTTTGGTACGTGTGAATTAAGAAAGTTGGCCTGTTTTGCTTGTTCATTCATTGTTGTGCTTATCAGTCCTGTTTGTCTTGTACTTTATGTTTGTTCTGCAAAGTGTAGGCACCAACCGACATTGTACCTGACATGAAATCCAGACCCTGAATGCAATTTGAAACAAAAGTTCTCTAACTGTCAGAGTTTCCATTAGGTTAATGTAAAGTTAACAGCATCAGCATGTATCTTATTCCACCTCGGAACACGTACAGTAACCCATCCTGCCTGCTTTGTTGTTGCTTTTGTTGCATCCTCCGTGTCTTCTTTGGCAGCTGTCTTTGACTCGCCTCAGTGACATGTTCACTCACCTCGCTGAATCCCTGTGTCCTTCTCAGGTTCTCTACCAGCAGTTCAAGTTCTTTCTCAATCTCTACTTTCTGGTGGTGGCCTGCTCCCAGTTTGTGCCATCACTGAAAATCGGATATCTGTACACATACTGGGCTCCTCTGGTAAATGCACTTCAGTTTTTGTTTTTTTTCAATATTTTGGTCTTCTCAAAGGATGTCTGCCCTGGATTACACGACAAATGTTCATGTGCATTTATCGGCATTGTTATTGTTATTTAATACTGTCACAAACATTTATATAAATATGCAACAAAAGCCAGTTAGAGCTGAAACAGTTAGTTGATTGATCGATTAGTTGATTGTCAGAAAATGTATTGGGAAGTATTTTCTGTTATAATTTCAATATTTTTCATGAAAAAATGCAACATTCTCTGTTTCCATTTTCAAATGTGAGGATTTGCAGCTTTTCTCTGTTTTATATCTTTGCAGATTGAAAATCTTTGTGTTTGGGACTGTTGGTCAGGCAAAACAAGTAATTTGAAGACATCACATTGGGCTCAGAGAAATTGTGATGAGCATTTTTTTTGCAATATTTTGACACTTACTGGACTAAACAATTAATCAGCAAATTGAGAAATTGATTGATAATTGATATAGAAAATAATTGTTAGTTGCAGCCCTAAAGCCAATAAATCACCTACATATTAACAGACTTCGAGCTTCATCTTTTCATCCATGGAGGCAGTTGAAATTAAACCATTTTAAACTGGCTTGATGTCGAACTAATTCTCAAGCTGTTCAAGACTTTTCTTGGGGAAAGAGGTGAAGACAAACAATTTGAGTTGCTGTAAACTGACTAAAGAATAAGCTCAATGTTTTTTTCAGTGATTAACCATGATTGTAGTCCTACTTAAGGTTCAGAATGTTTTCAGATAAAACCTGCTCTAACGTTGGTTGATATTTAACAAAATACACTGTTATACTTGGATAAATGAAGCTTTCTAAATGATTGTGCTGTGATTAATGTGTTTTTAAAACACTCTTTTGTTACTCAGGGGTTTGTGTTAGCCGTTACAGTGGTGCGAGAGGCTGTGGATGAAGCGCGACGCTACCAGCGAGACAAAGAGATGAACTCCCAACTCTACAGCAAGCTCACAGTGAGAGGTTAGTGAGGGGACTGAAATGTATCTATCCACTCTCCTCCTCGTGCCAGTGACTGTTTGCTGACATTATGATAATGGATATTTCAGTGCATAGTCAAGCTGCTCCTGATGCAATTTAGAGACAGCACTCCACTGGATCTACACTTGTAACTCAAGTCATTCTTCTCACTGTCATTGCATTGATTTTTTTTTCTCTCAGTCTCTCAAGACTGTATGATCTAAGATCTGTGTGGTAAAATCCCCCTGTGTGATATTTGTGACTGTGGCTGAGGATGCAGCTTTCACACCCCGTGTGTGCTCATGTGCTCATGTGTATGTACATAGTCGTGTGTGCTTGTGAGCGCAGTAGAAGAAGAAGGAGGGTCGTAGCGGATATTGAGGCAATATAATTGAGAGTGACCCTCTGTGCCATTGTTTTTGTCTAAGCCTCAGACCAGAGATGAAAACAGAAGGGTATTACATTATCATGCTGGAGGTAATCAATCTGTTAGAAGGTGAGAGAAAAAGTAGAGCAGAAAGTGGGTTGTGGTTTTAAGAGTCAGCGTGACTTTCTCAGGCCAGAAATCAATACCTTCATTTTATATCACTGCTGTTTAAAAACTCACAGCACATCTTAAAAATGAAGAGTCTAAATTTAACGTGAAGTTATTTTATCATTGCTGTTGATTTTCACATTTTGCTTTTTTTTCATCCTGTCTTTAGGTAAAATTCAAGTGAAGAGTTCAGACATACAAGTTGGAGACCTGATCATTGTTGAGAAGGTAAAACCTTCTTCCTTCTTTGGCCAAAGTTTCCTGCTACAATTGTTGCCACCCCATATATGAATTTCTATGTAAATAGCTGCTTATGTGGATCCAGGTTCACTCTTGTTTTACCCCGGTTTCTGTCAGTCTCCCTCTTTACCTTCTGTCTTTTTCTTCTTTCAATCAACATTTACTTCACAATAATAACTTAAAACAAAAAGTTGAATGAAGTGGGCAGTTTAGAATTTATTACATTGATTTTCAGGTAGCCTAATCAAGAGCCATGAAAAGACTATATCTGAATGCGGCTGTATTTTAAACTTCACCTCTGTGCATTACTAATATTGTGATGTGACTGCACTCCTTCATTCTAATGCGAGTTACGCAGCACAAAAAAGTGAATGGGTGCAATGCAGAAACTTGTCACATAAGAGTTACTACTGCATTACTTCACTCGCTCCTCGATGTTGAGTTCATATGAAGAGTATTTTCCTCCTCCACTTAATATAATAATTCTGCTGTTGTCTTGATGTGATTTTTATTGGTACACGTTCTCCTAAAGAAGAACCCGATGATTTTAGGGCGTCTTTTTCAGTGGCTGACAAGATGTTGTTGAATAGACAGAATGACACATCTGTGTTTTAAATAACAGTCTACAATGTTAAATACAGTCATACTGTAGCTGTGACTGAGACTGATGACGCACTTTTGAGACTATGAAGCTCCCACTCACCTGTTCAGCCTGTGATCTTGGGTTTCAGCTCAGCCAACATGAAATCTAGCTGCTGCTGGAAAGTAAATTTCCATTACTGCATTTGAAAGACTTTAAAAATCTGATTGTCCTTCACCCTCTGGTCAAGGTATTGACCTTGTTTAATTATTCAGGAAGATTCACAGGGCTTTTGCCATAGTGCTCAATAACACACTTCCATTTGCACTCTTTTTGTTTTTTCTCTTTCTTTCTTTCTGTAGAACCAGAGGATTCCTGCAGACATGATATTCCTGAGAACGTCAGAGAAAACTGGTGAGCAGGCAAAGTATTTGTGTAGTTCAGTGTGAAGCAGGACAGTGGATTTGCCACTGTGGATTTAAAAAAAAAAAAAGATTTTAAAAGGGTGAAAATATTTAAAAAAACATTTGTTAATTCAGTAATTATTTAAGTAATTCCTGGAGAGATAATGATGATACAGGGCTGTAAAGGTGAACTTTACAAGCCCTGTGACAGTTAACAAACTGTGTCAAGATCATTTGGATGAGAAATGTTACTTTTCCCGACACTTCCTGTGCTTTTGACATCATCTGATCTGGACAGTCAGTGATTCATATGATTTATGTCACATTGTTCAAGTGACTGATGATGCAAATTCCAATTAATCAATGAGCTGCGTGAGATCCGGGCTCTTTTCTGAGGGGCATCCGGAGGAAATGTTCTGAGGACATCATTTCCATCAATCTTTGATGTGTCAATATGCTTGGCGGGGAGTTGTTGATGTCTTTATGCCTCTAACACACACACACAAACATACATAAACACTCTTTCACACACACAGTCTCATATACTTTGTCTTTCACACACACACACATTGCAGCGGTGTTATGTGAGGAGCTGAAGTGCCATTGCAGCAGAAGGAAAGCATGAATCATCCTCCTTGTGTTAATGTTTTCCATCATAGTTAACCCTCCAGGGATGGTTTATAGCTGCCCTTTACCCTCTCTGTCAAATAGTTGCTCTCATCCATCAGTTTCATGTGTAATATTACCTCAGATCAATGCAGGTCACGACTGCTCAACATTTATCGGACCTTGTCGTGTCCACAACGGCGACGGTCTCTGTGCTACAGGCTCTGTATTAATGCACGGCGCTGTTAGGGATGCACTTTGACATATGCCAGTTTAGTATGGTAACATAACTGTTACACAGTAAATGTGTTTTAATTCTGTAGTTTACAGTGTCTCCCAAGGATGTGAGACATTTAAGATCTATATGCTGTATTTAACCTATTCAACCACACTAGCTCCTTCTAATTACAAGAAAACAGTCTCATATTTCTTGGCTCAACATTATTTAAACCTTTAAAAAGTGCTTTAAATTCTGGTCACTATGCCAGAGTTTACAAAGATGCAAATATTTATTGCTGAATTTCACTGAAATGTTCATAAAATCAAGCAAAATCATCGACTGTCTGTCTGAAATAGTGATAGAAGCACAAAAAGGTTTGTCCTTAGTTTTTGAAAAAAAAAAGGAAATAGTGTTGCTGTTACAAAAGAAAAGTTGAATTCATTAGCAATAAAATGCTCTCTTGATTAATTCAGTGCACTCAGGCGTTTTCCTGCCACAGCCTTCCTCAGTTTGGTCTGAGCCGTAGCTTATAGTGGCTTACATTAAGGCTAAATAATAATAACAATAATATCTATCTAAAGCAAACTTTAGATAGATATTATTGTTTAACTGACATTAATGAGTCAGTTCACTGACACCCCTTCTAGCTCTACTGTTAGCCTTCATCTTAGCATTTACATTTATCTTGTAATTTTAATTTATGGCCAAAGTTGTTGCTACTCAGCTACAGTTATATGTATTTTTGTTTATAAGTGTGATATAGTTTAATATGAACAGGTTTTGGCCAAATAATGAATGAAGTATACAATCAATGTTTGTCCTACAGTGTACTTTATCAGGGTACCATATATTAATTTAAGGGAAGCCTGGGGACATGGGTGTCTACCCTTGGATACACCTGAGACACTTAGTTAAGAATCAGATTATATGTATTTGGTAAATGGCATGGGTGACTGTACAGGAATGTACAGTACTACATGGTGACAGTGAAGGAGCAGTACAAACGACGTAACAGACACAACAACCTGAACAGCTTCCTCGTCCTTTTTTCAGGTTCGTGTTTCATCAGAACAGATCAGCTGGACGGAGAAACGGACTGGAAACTGAAAGTTGCTGTTGGCTGCACACAGCGACTGCCAGCAGTGGGGGTATGGATACATTACAATGTGATGAATCTCTTTGTAACAGACGAATGGACTGTGAATGAGCGAATGAGTATTCTGTTATCACTAAAAGCACTGCTCATTAAAAGAAGTTGTCTGTGCTGTGATGGAAACTTAATCACTGCTGACAGACAGCAGGATCAGTGTGGACCTGACAACAGTTTCCTTTAACTGGAGGCCACACTCAACACTTCAGATTTAAGTTGATTTGATGTTTTTTTTTTTTTGTTGCCACTTAATTTGATCAGAGAATTAAAATTTCAGCAAGTCATTTGATGAAAGAGCCGTGGTATCCAGATTGGATTTCAAGAAAGCTGAAGATAGCAAGAGTTGTCTTTTTGTTCAGCCAGTGTTTACCATGTTATTGTTACCATGTGTTGTGACCATGTTATTGCGCAATTTTATACCACAGAATGGGGAGTCAAAATTCATCAGTTTGATGCACAACACCAACGTAGGACCCCAGATTATTATTTTACTAGATTATTTTTAGATTAGTCAGAGTCTGATGAATGTGAATAATCAAGGACCAGGTAATAACTGAGTTATATATTCAATAACAACTGATTTATTCAGGACAGTTTTGCAAAGAGTTTCTGCACCAATTCCACCCATCAAGCTACTTTCTATGTACTATACTCCTGTGTCTACTCTCAGCTACTGAAAAAGTCTAGTTTGCTTGAGTGTATTGAAACTCCAGCAACAGTTACAGTATAAACTTTATCAGGGTCGTATATGTCCATCAGCCTCATTGCGCTCTCTCTGAGTGCGTCAGATTCTTCAGGGTCTCTGAGGCTTTGTCTGTAAAATGCTGGAGCAACACGACTCTCCATTGGGGTTTCAGTAAAATAATCTTCCCTGCTCCTCTTTAACCGCTCTGCCCATGTTCTCACCAGGAGAACACTATCTGAGCATGACTGAGGGCCGCCTGGTCGCTGCAGAGCCACAGCCTGCCTGCCTGAATAATTTAATGTTTACAATCAATTTTGTTCCACTATGGGGGGTGGGAGGGGTGGGGGTGGGGGTGGGGTGGGGGGGTGGGGGGGTGTTCATGGTCATCTACACTTACATACTTTAACACATTTGGTTAACACTTATAGTTTAAATGGTTTAAAATTACTGCAGCAGCTGAATGAGCATGAATATATAGACTGCAAATGTGAAAGTATACTAAAAGATGACCACCACAGACACACCACACTGTTAAAATGTGTGTTTTCTGCTCAGAAGGAAAGAAATCCTGTTTGGTAAAATGTAATTTAGTTGAATGATTCTTTACAGTAGTTTATCAGGACTGAAGACGTTTATCTCCTCTGTTTGTGTCCTGTCTCCCTGTCTCAGGACCTTTTCTCTATCAGCGCCTACGTCTACGCCCAGAGGCCTCAGCTGGACATCCACAGTTTCGAGGGGAACTTCACAAGGGTACAGCAGCCCGTTGACATTTTTATAACCTGTAAAACAAATCTTAAACACATTCAGATTTTTCTATAGAAACTGGATTGACATAGAAGATGTGTATCACTGCAACATGTTGACAAGTGGCAACAATGAGAGCTTGTGTGTCCATCCAGGCCCGTTGTTATCTCCAGCAGGCATGCCTCTTACATCACATGCAGGTTCTCGCAGCTCCAGCTCCTTCCATCCCGTCTTGCTTGTTGCTCAGTGATTTTTTTTTTTTTTTTTTTTTATTAATAGCAGATTAGCGCAGCCCCCACAGAGAGGAGAGCTCCAGTACAAAGGGAGGCTTTGTGGCCCGTCTTCACTCTTGGCCACACACCAGGCTTAGTGAGCGAGCACTTCCTCCGCTCATTCATCCTCCGCGGCCTTCCTTTGCATAGCGTGTGCTTTTAGTCTGAGCAGGATGGGAAAAAAATGGGTTCCCACAGATCCGCAGCAAATGAACTTACCTATGTATGAGGGTTTCTTTTTTCCTTTTTTTTTTTCTCCAGGCGGATATTGTGGCTTTGTTTCTGTGGTCTCTATTGAGACCCTCTGCAGTTATGAACATGATAGTATGATGCCAATGTCAGAGCGGTCAAGCATTCTGCAAACTGCCATTTATTTTTCATGCACCTCTTCCCATTTTTGAGTGGACTGACAGGATGTGGGTGCTTAGGTATCATAATTATCATATCAGGAAAGCTATTTGAGCTGAAACTGGAGCCTTGACTCTGCACTCCTGACTCATGCCATTTTCAGCATTTGACTTTATTTAAGCGAGCCGGGTAAAACGGGGGGGAGGGTGAGAAACAGGAGGCTCCCCAGGGGCTTATTTATCACTGAAATCTCATCTATGTGCCCTCTCTATACTGTTTTTAAAAGGAGCCTCTATCACCATGCCAAATCTAGTCAGAGTATTGATAAAAGGACTACTGTATCGCTACAGTCTGCACAACTGTGTCAGGTGCTTGTGAAAATTAATGGCACAGCAGAGTCAGGCTGTGTATACTGTCTCAGCTGAGCTCAGTTACCTCACTTCTTCTCACTTCAGAATAAGTTATTTCATTGTGCAGTTTTTAGTTTAGTGTGCAAGCTCAGAAATCACCACCTCAGTATACTACACACACTGCTGAAAGCATTGGTCCTCAAATAAAAGATATACCACTTGCCAGATTTACAGCAAATATTAACAATATCATTGCCATATTATTTTTGAGACTTAACTATAAATAAGGGCTGATCGATATGCAAAAAAAAAAAAAAAAAATCATATTGCGATTATTTTTGGCAGAAAAATGTAAAAATTATGCTAATGTGATTTTTGGGGGCACATATACAAAACAAGCATCCTTTGGTGAATATGATTCAGAGGTCATAGTATCTCTGTAGCACCACAGTGCTTCATTTATTGTCAAAAATTTCCTGCAATTTGTATATTGCACTTGGCCACATTGTGGTTTTGATAATATTTTAATATTTTCTACAGCCCTGCTATTAATACTGTAAACAAACAGGTTGAATAAAGCCGAGAGCAGCTGTATGGATGAAAACTTTTTACCATCTTTATTTTATAATAATTAATGTACCATCAGAATTCAACTCTACCAAAAAGTGAAAACCAAAATTGGTTTCTGCTACAAATTTCTGTTTTCAAATTTTTTAAAGAGTATTTATTGTTTAACTGTACTGATGGTCTTATACTGTCTAAAAGCAAAATTCATGACCTCCTGGTCTTGGTTTTGTTTTTCTTATCTGCTCAAGGGCTGCACTGAGAAATACTAATTAGAAGTTGGCTAATTGCAGAAATAAATTCACAACATTGAGACTTTCCCTCCAAGCAGATATCTCTCCTTTACCACTTGGTAGTATTCATTGGCTACGATGACAGATTCAGGGACACACTGACAGTGCCAACACATTTTCAGTGTAAATATAGGGTTTGATGCTAATGCTAAAAAACAATGCTTTACTGCCAAGGTTGAACCAATAGACTAAACTAGCTCAAAGTAAAGTTTCTTGTTTTTTATTTTGTCTACAGGAGGACACGGACCCACAGATCCATGAGAGTCTGAGCATTGAAAACACTCTTTGGGCGAGCACAGTTGTTGCATCTGGTAAGTGAAAGACAACTTTTATTTAAAGTCCATTTTTCTTTTTTTTTTAATCTTGAAATGAGATTTAAGATTTTTCCAGACAATGTTTTGCAGCCACAGTGTGTAGGTTCCCAATCACACAGACCATTCAGTCTAGTAGAGACTAACAAAGAGGAGTAGGGGGTGCCAGGAGTGTATGTAACCTCAATGACCTTGATTCAAGTCCAGACAGGGGCCCTTGTTGAATGTCAACCCCATCCAGTGGCTCACAGCAGCAGAAACATGGATCAGAAGAGAAAAAAAATCTATTTAAATAATTGTAGTTGATGCAAACGCTCACTGATTCACATTTTGTTTTGTCTAAATTTTAGAAATTTGCTTTAAACTTGTGCAACATTTCAACAGAAACAAAAGCAGCCACCAGCACCAGCCCCTGCTCATCATTGTACTTTATGATTTAAGTCATTCTGTGTGGTCTTGTTCTCAAGTTGCGTTGCCCAAAGGATCCATGGCATTGAACCTGGAAGGGGTTTGATTTGATACTGCTTTGTGCTTATTTGAAGAACTCTGAGAAAACCCACAGTTGAGGTAATCCTCCCTCGCTTCAACCAAGCTATTCCCCACAGAAACAGTTGTGTCAGTTGAGAGTGTTTGTGACGCTCCCAGTGATGGCCACGCCATTGATTTGCGGTGTTGCTCTCCTCTCTGGCCTGACCTTGACCAGAAGAACAAACACACAGACGCGCACACACCCGCACTTGCACAAAAAGCCTGACTTGGACCCCTTACCTCATCTCCGCTTGGGAATGTCATTGTCCCTCACAAGCCTCTTCTTGACAGACACTTCATTGCCTCTACAGTGGCGTTCTGGGCACTTGAACTGGCCCGGATCACCATGCATTCACTCTCTTACGGGCTCCAGTCCAGCTGTGATGAGAGAATTAGTTGCTCGCATATTCAAATTGAAGCCCCGCTGCATGCTGAGCCACACACCATTTGTCAAGCCGCTCAATATTTCTGAAGTTAGAAGTCAGCGAGAGCAATTTATCACCATTCTCCTCAGGTCCTGTAACCACTGGTTGCTTTTTTATTTCTCTCTGTGTCTGCACTTCACTTTTTTCGTATTGTTTTCTGCCCATTTTTAACTTTCTTGCCATTTTTATAGTTTGGGGATTTCAGGGGCAGTATTTAGGTTTATTAGTGCCTTTGCTTCTCCCATTAAGCTCATTTAATATTAATGACTCATTAATCCTCTGTAATAAGGCCACCGTAATGAATTGGCAAATAAAGATGGAAGCATATTGATCAGGTTTTATGAGGTTCCATAGGGCGGCTGAAGGCCCTGAGAGTCTAAGCGTATTAAACTCCTGTCTGTCGGCTTGAGTGGCAATGAGACAAAACTGCCTCAGCTCAGCCTTATTGTGTTTCCTCTCATGCAGTTCATCTTACTTGACCAAGATGAGTGTGTCCATGTATGTTTGTTTGTGTGTGTGTGTGTGTGTGTGTGTGTGTGTGTGTGTGAGAGTGAGAGATGGGGGGGGTGAGGTTCCGTTAATGAGCAGCATTACTTTCTTTGTCTCCCCCCTTGGCAGGCACGGTGATAGGGGTGGTGATCTACACAGGCAAAGAGACCAGAAGTGTACTGAACACGTCCTACGCCAAGAACAAGGTGAACACTTCGTTTTTGTATTTCTGCAGGAGAGTCCAAACAATTCTGTGATTTGTGTCGAGAGCTTTTGGTTTCTCATGCTGTAAATCTAAGGATATTTTTTTCTTCTGTGTATTTTTTATTCATAGCAAATCTTGGGATTAGGAGGATGTCATGATAATATACTGTGATTATTGTCATTATCATCTATTAATCTGCTGATGAATCTCTCAATCAATTATTAGTTTTGTGTATAAAATGTCAGAAAAATGGTGAGAAAAGCCCACAGCAATTTACTGAAGTTCATGATGACATCTTCAAATCGCGTGTTTTCTTCAGGTAACACCCAGAAATATTCTGTTGTCTTTCACAAAAGACACAAAAAAGCAGCAAATGTCACAATTTAGAAGCTGGAACTAGTTAATGTTTCAGATTTATGGTTAAAAATACAGCTGATCAATTACTAAAACAGTTACTGATTAATTTTCAGAGGATTGACTGATTGTTTTTGAACTGTTTAAACCACAGTGTCTACAGCAATTTGATTGATTTGCCTGAATTTTGAGAAAAAAATCTGTAACAATTGTCTTGGTTTCACACCTGAGAAATTAAGATATTTTTCATGTGTTTCCTAAAAATATGAAAGGCCTGTGAGATGATACCAGAATAAACATGATGATTTTGTAGAAACTGCAGAGGGTGAAACACATACACACAAAGTAACATCTGTTCTAAGTTTCCCTCATGCCATTTTTTTCCCCCTCCTCCTCTAATCACTAATCAATCACTACGACAAGGTGGTTTTTTAACCTTGACTTTCTAGATAACGTTGGACCTGTCAATGCTAAAGGTCAGTGCCAGTTGCTAATTAACCAAAAGGGAAATTAACTAAGCGAGGATTTAAATGACATTTTCAGCAGAAAGTTAATCCCACAGAATCCCCATCGAGCGTTTTGTCCCCAGATTGAGGAGATTAATGAAAATTTGAATCTAAATATAAGATTCTACCTGGAACATGGTTAGTTTACATAGACACGGGTCAGCTGATAGAGGCAGGCATTAGCAGGATCTAAAGGCTGTGTTTTGGCTACGGTGCATCTGCCTCGCAGTGACTTTTACACACAAAGTTATCACCTACAGCTGTCTGCACCTCTAAAGCTCCCTTTGGCACAACATGGTCCCTTCCTGCTGCAGCACAGTTTTGACACCAGTGTCTTTTATTGAGAACGCTGATGTGGCCGGTCGAACGGCAGGGGCCAGTGTTTTGTGTAAGCTCGCCAGCTGAGAGGAATTCAATATTTCAAGGAGATGATGTCAGAAGTGCCAATATGGAGACTGGAGATTGCGGGAGAAAGTCGATACAGTGCGGCTAAAGTCGCAGGAACGTTTTGGCCTCATATAATCTGTTGTGACACCGGCCAGGACAATGCCTGTACTTGATCAATCTGACAGGACGTGAGACACAGACTCACTCTTTGTCTCAGTATTGTTTGACAGACCTCTGTCTGAGTGAAGAGACAGAACAATGTCATTTGACAAGAGGCTGCTCTTCAATAAAGATTGTTTGTTTGAAGTACGTATACCAGTCCCAGTGCACTGCTCTCTCTGCATCTCTCAACCATGTTACTCTGAAAAAATGGAAACTTAAAGTTGTTTACTAAGACCTGAAAAATCAATTTCAGTTTAATGTCTTGACTTCCTCCATTTGCTGGTGTCACAAGCACTAAACAATACACTCCTTGCTGACTGAAGTCCTGATATTCTTTGGTTTTAACTCATGAATATTCATGTCCCGGAGCTGCAATTCTTCATCAGATTTCACACAGATGCTAAAATACAAGCCACACAGGCAGATTGAATCATTCCTTTCACTTTTAATGGCTTGGAGATGAATGGAGTAAAATATGCACTTTTATTCATTGATAGCATCTTTAGGTTGAGGTAATTGAGTCCTTTTTTCCCCCCTTGACTGAATGAATAATGACTTCATCTGATCCCCAGCAAGGCCTGGAAAATTTAGACTAGCCATTGTTCAAGCAGAAGGGGATCCTTTGCTTTTCAGGCATGCACTGTGCTCTCTGTCTTAATTTTTCTTCATTTTAATCCACCCAAACCCCCTATTTTTCTCAATAGCTCAACCATGAACCATGTAGCGAGGCACTGGGGAGGGGAGATGCCACCCTCTCGTTCCCCTAACCCTTCCCCTTCTCCACACTCTGCTACTGGGAGTTTAACAGCAACTGATAAATCAGTCACACTGGTCTCCCAGCTCTCCCAGTCCTCAGGGGAATGGGCTTGGTGGGGGTTTAGGCAGTGGAGGAATTTTGCTGCTTTTTATATGTGCTTGCCCCCTCCCCTCCTTTTCAGAGCAGTTCCTTTATTTGAGGGAGGAGAGATGTTATGTTCTTCTGTTTTTGTAAGCGTGGTGCGTCAGATGAAAGCCCTCTGTGTACAGGGCTTTGCTGTGAACGCTGCCAGAAAGGGGAAGGGCGCTTCTTTATTTGACATCTTTTTCCCACATGCTTCATTGGCTGGGAGGTACACTCAAAAAATAAGACAACTCTGACCCTTTTTTTGTCCTTTCTTCCAGAGAGCCATCTCAATATGGGAACTTTCTCTATCTTTGAGGCCTTTTGACTTTCTGTTGCGTTCAAGGAGAGTACTTCAGCATTACATGTTTAGAATTTACCGCAAAATAATGCCACCAATACAATTCTTTATGCCGTACTCACACAGTTTGCAAGAATGTCTTTGATTGGCTTTGTTTTTCTGCCTGTGTAGTATATTGAGAGGTTTTAGGACCAGATGTGAAAGATAAAAGGAGACTTTTGTAGAATTAGTTGTCAAAAAACGAATAAGATGTTTACTCTTAATATCGAGTCTGGACTTGATATTGTGGGTTTATGAATTGCGTAAGTGCTTTTCAACGGAAACACAGCTGTCCATGATCTACAGAGTGCAGAGTGGATCAAACATAACACTTACCCTCCTCAGATTTTACTCAAATTGTTTTCACAGTTTACAAATCACTGGCTCTAACCAGGAAATATGTAGCACACTTACTTTGTAATACCTGCTTGCTTTGACCTCTGACCTCTTGTCCCCAAAGGTCGGCCTTTTGGACCTGGAGCTGAACCGCCTCACCAAGGCCCTGTTCCTGGCCCAGGTGGTTCTGTCTGTTGTCATGGTAGCGCTGCAGGGGTTTGTGGGTCCTTGGTTCCGCAACCTTTTCCGATTCATCGTGCTTTTCTCTTACATCATCCCCATCAGGTACTTCACTGTGCTGCTTTTTGTTCTCTGTTGATGAATATCTACAAGTTTTCCATCTAACTCTTTTTCAGCTTTTTAAACTGTACTGTCTTTTATATGAACATATCATCTATTAATTCAGTGTTTGTTGCAGTTTTGCTTCTGTTTTATTGTTGCTGTTTTTGTTAAGAATTACAGCTCGTCTTTTTCCCCTCACGTGTAGCTTGCGTGTCAATCTGGACATGGGGAAGTCGGCCTACGGCTGGATGATCATGAAAGATGAAAACATCCCCGGCACTGTTGTGAGAACCAGCACCATCCCTGAAGAACTGGGCCGGCTGGTCTATCTGCTGACAGACAAGACGGGTAGGAGTCCAAACATAGTGAAGAAAGATTACAGTTACACAAGATTTTTGGTACTACAACTATAAACAAAATTATAATTCACTTAACTGGTTTGCAAACGAATACAGGCTCTGCATGTTCTACTTGATAGCACAGTGATGGTGGGAATATGCTTCGCATCATCATACCATAAAAGATCTGTCTTTAAATGCACAGGGTGACAGTATTATATGTGTATACTGAGGGTTTCATGTTCAGCAATGATTCTTTTGGGAACTCAAAAAACTGCAAAACACATTGTCCAGTTTTCCGCTCCATCTGACACTGCCCTATTGTGTAGCACTCATTCAACCCCTGATCACAGCTGTGTTAGCAAGCATATACAACATGGTACTCTGTACCAGCTATGATGCATATCATGTGATCTTTGGAGTTAATTTCTTCAGAAAGGTTGAGGCACGGTAACGCTCAAAAAAGCTACAACTTCATAAGAAGTGGAACCTGATGTTCTACTGACATAATGTATTAAAATGAAGCACATGATAAAATAATGTGATAAACCCAATAAAATGCACAGCAAATCACCACCACCTGCTGACCAGATGGTGAGTTAGTTTCACATCAGTGGAGAATATGAAGGTTTATATGTAGCCACATCATTATTTTACATTTAAATGAAGCCACTTTAATGCAGCATAATGATGAGCTTACATTCTGAGACTGTTGATGTTGTTAGATAAAGAACAGAACCAAGGACCGAAGTTTCCAAAACTCTTAAGAATTTCCAGGTGTTATTTCGGCCTCCGTCAGCTTCCATCATTTCACTATCACGGCCTGATTCTCTAATAACAAATGTAACACAGCGTGTCAGCGTGATTAAAAAGGTCCTAACATGCTTCTTTGTCTTACCATGCTGATTTAGGTAGGAACAGATTAGCTTTACAGCCAATTTATCCAGGTTGATAGTTAGAGAACATGGAAAGAAGAACAAACAATCAATCCATTAGAATTGGTTAACCCTGTGGCTCTAATGTTTTTGGAAGTTAGATGCCCTCTAATCAGCTTCACGCTCTATCAGCACACATTCTGGCAACCGGCATCCATTAAACTAAGCCAATGCCCTCGTTTTCCTTTTTTTTTTTTTTTTTTTTTTTGTTCTTTTAGTGTCTGAACATTCACTCAGTCTTTTTGTATGCAATGTTGTGTCTTGTCTGTTAATTAGAGAGGACATGCAGTCCATATTGGTAATGAGATTAGGTCAATGAGAAGGCAGTCACACCACCCTGCAGGTCCCATGATGCATTGTAGGCAGTCCTCTGAGGACACATGCGGTTCTTTCTGTGGGTGTGTGTGAGTGTGTATGTGTCTGCCTGCTGTCAGAGATAAATAAATATCTTTTGTTTTTTGCCATGAAGTAGTAGTGACATGATTAAGACTCCACTGGCTTAAATACTACTCCACAAAGCTTTGTGTTTACAGAGCAGAAGATGCTTTTGTTGTACGTCGATTTTAAATTTCTTCATTTCTTGTTAGTCAGAAAGTGTTTGAAAGCAAATGAAAAGATTACATTTAAATGAGGAACTGAATAAGGAATCCAAATGTTATTGTTTCAGGATTGGAGGACTTGACTATATATGGCACATAAATTCTTGATAGACACAGCTTTTTTCAGCTAGGCCAACAAATTAGCTTTACTGATATATCGGCTGATAGTTTATTCTTCTTATTATGTATTGGTGTCTATGTTGGATGAGAGGGAACAAGAAATTGCAGTACAGTAATGACAAACTAGATATGAGGTATATAGTTTGTTCTCTAGAGAGGTTGGTTTTTCAGCTGTGAAATATCCCACTTGGTATCTATCATGGTCACAGTTATTTAAAAAATTTTAAAAAAGATGTATACAATAGTTGTTTAGGTTTAGTGTTTATGTCAGAAAATTTACTGTTGAATGATGTCGTTTTTGTATTTTTTCAGAATCAGCCTTAAATATCCACTAATGGTTAGAGTTATGCTCTTCATGCTTTTAATGGGTCTTAACATTAGGACATATGTACCATTACACAAATAAGAGCAGTCATCATATGAAAAAGAGTAATCCAGCAGTAAAGTATAGGTGATGTCTTTTATTTATGATTTGTTGGTTTGTAACACCTAAAGTGATGTTTTGATTGCAGGCACTCTGACACAGAATGAAATGATCTTCAAGCGGCTTCACCTGGGAACAGTGTCCTACGGCACTGACACCATGGATGAGATACAGAGCCACATAATCCAGTCATATGCACAGGTGAGTTCTCCTCTTATCCAATATAAAATGTGATTAAAGAAGTCAAGGTTTGTCACATGTTGTTACAGATGTGTGTATCTAAGGTGTTCACAGAAAAAAACTAAATCCTTGAAAAGAAGTTGAATTCTTAGAGTCTTTAAACACTTTGAGCCCCCTTCAGTTTGAATTCTCCTACACTGCCTGATCAAATCTTACTTTATTCTGTTTTTACGAGGATTTGCAGTGAAGTCCCTGACAATAAACAGCCAGCACCCAGACAGTTGTGTGATGATGTTTATGGGAATTTTTATGCTAATTTGGGAGTGGTCCTTTTGTGGTCTTTTTCATGTCTTATAACAATGAAAGGTCATTAATTATAATTAGTGATATAAAATGTAGCTGGTCCAGTACAAAACACTGGACAGAACCAAGCAAAGTAAAGCCAACTCGTCACTTTCAGTATGAACATATGTGTCTAGTATGGGAGTGAATACGTTGGAACACAAATATGTACTATTTTTTACTCCATGCTTTTCCTGCTTATTCCAGCTTGTCCCTGTAGATCAGTTTAATCAATTTTTATATTTAGCTAAGGACAAGTTTTCCAGGAAAGGAACCCATATTGTTCATTCATCATGCAGTGTCCCTGAGCGACTCCCTGTACTGTAAGTAAGTGTTTTCCTCACTGGGTGGCTCAGATCTGGCTGCAGTCTTGACAGAATGATATTGTTTGCTCTCAGCCAGCTCCAAACAGCTGGTCGACACTGAAACCATCTGCCCCACACCCTTATATGTAATCTCAGCTAATGAAAAATGACTGGTCTTTTTAGCGCTCACAGCCGAGCAGGGCAGAGCGGCAACATCTCTGTACATCTGACATGTTTTTTCAAACTGTACTGTCACAGTGAAATGTAAAATTAAAAGTGCGCACAGGGTTTTTATTTACCTTAACATTTGTATGCAACCAGGAATATTTACATAATGTTACCAGATTAGTTTTATTATTAGATAATTTAGTGATTAGTCGGTTTAAATATCAGTTTCAGATTTTTTGTTTTATCTGACCAACAGTTCAAATCTAAAAATTATTCAATTTACAGTGATATAAAGCAGAGACAGTCCACAAATCCTCAAATGACAGAGACATGAAACGGCAAATGTTTAGCGTTTTTCCTTAAAAAGCGACAGACATGAAGAATCGATTAACAAAATTAATTTAATCAGCTGATCATTTCAGCACATCTGTTATCTTTATTTGACTCTTTAGAATAACAATAAAACCAGTGGAATGAGAATAAATATCAAATTCAATGGTAATGATGCAGCATTGTATTTATCTGCTGTCTATCCAATAATTCTGCTAATTCATGCAAACATTTCAGTTTCTACATATACATGATATTTCATGTACATAAGTTTTTAAAAAGCTTAGCATCCCAGTGCTCTTTCTTTTCTAATGACACAATATTCACTAACTCTTCTCATGTGTGTACACTGCACTGAATTTGTCTGACAAAGTGACCAAATGATCTCTATAGATCACTCTGTCGCTCTTAATGAAGGTTGTCATCTTGTGTCCTCACTGTTCGCTCCTCCCTGCTTGGCGGGATTGAAGGTTAATAATAAGCCAATAGCAAAATGCTTCAGCAGAGCGCGTCGCCCCCATCGCATGCAGCTGGCACTGTGGGCTGTCTGCCTGCGCGCTAGTCACCACGCAGTTAAAGTGATGGCTGATGTCAAAACAGCGGAGCACATGAAAGGCCCTCAAACCAGATATGACATGATAAAGATCGTGATACACCATTTCCCCTCGCTGTGTCAGAGTGGATCAGCTGCAAGTGTGGGATTAGATCTAGTAGTCAATCACATGCAGGGTTATTATAGCACAGGAAATAACTGCAATGGTCCTAAGATCTGAAATACAATTTCTAGGTCTGAAGAGGTTTTGTAACATATTTCTGATTCAGGTTTTAGAAACATGGATAAATTTGATTTGTTAATTTAGATTTGGTTTGGTAAGTTTGGTTTGTCATACTTTCTCTATATACCTTTTTGTAGAAATGGAAATGTTAATCAATTATCAGTAAAACCTGCTAGGTAACCCTCCTAAATAATTAGTTTAACTGTACTCAGGTCATACGTGCAGTTTTTTTAAAGTCACAGAGCATTTGCAGAGCCCGATGCGCACACTGTTTGTTGTTCCTTCAGGTGTCTTCCCAGCCGTCTAACAGCAGCACCAGTGGCTCGACTCCATCGCGGAAGACCCAGACGTCCGCGCCGAAAGTTCGTAAGAGCGTCAGCAGTCGCATCCACGAGGCTGTGAAGGCCATCGCCTTGTGCCACAACGTCACCCCAGTATATGAGTCACACACCAGCGTAAATGGAGAGACGGAGTCTGCCGAGGCCGACCAGGACTTCAGCGATGATAACCGCACCTACCAGGCCTCCAGCCCTGATGAGGTAGATATGAGATACAGTGGACATTTTTTAGCACCTCCATCTTGGATAGATATTTCAAAAGGTTTCATGTCATTTTTATTTTCAGTCTTTGGTTGCCACCCACATCTAGCAGTTCCTTTTTTTTAGCCGTTGTGTTTTTTTTGTGAAGCAGTTTTCACACCAGGGAAACAAACTATAAACAACCATATGAAAGTTACGTTTTTGCAAGTTGTTGACAGCTGTTCAATGGTGACCAATGGTTTTGCTTTCCAAGTTAATTCTTTATATCTGGCAAAAACAACCAGGAGGAAACCCTGTGTGCTGGCCCCCCTCCCTCTACATTTTTCTCCCTGTCTTAATGTTTTATTGGTGACCCTAAATAACCCTGGTTTGTCAAAATAGTCATTTTAGTCATTTCATGGACAGAAAGTCAGAAGTCATGAACTGCTTGTAGAGGTTAAGCTATTTAATTGTCTGTATTTGCTTCCTGAGAATTTACTGCTCCAGCCGAAGGAAGAATGCAGCACAAAAATGATCCCCAGAGGCATCTCCATAGCTTCCTTTCCTCCAGCCGTTTCTCCGTGTAACCCAAGAGTTAGAGCTTTTATGACTGAAGGTCCTCATGACTTTTAGTATCTTTGTTTCTAATGGTTCATTAGAATTTATCAGTAAGGAAATCCAGGGAGTTTATTATAATCGAACACTGGTAAAGATTCTGATCAGGAAAAGTTTTTGTTTAAGGGTTGTTAAATGTATATTGAGGGAGGGTTCGTCTTCCCATACACACCCAGTTCAAGACCGTTGACATGTTTATCACCCATGACATGTGAGGCTCCATAAAGCTTTTGTGAGACTTGCATACTTTGTGTCAAACACCAGCCAAGTCCAGCAGTCAAAATGAAGATAAAAAGGTGTTGAAAGATAAATCTCTGTTTTCCCCCACTGACTTGATGTATATATTTATTTATATATCTGCTCTATCTCTCCTCTCTCCTTTGTCTCTCACTGCTTGGATTGATCAATATTTAATTTTCTCTCAGAGACGATGAGAGGTGGAGGTCTGTGATTGTTGGTGGAGCTCTCCCTTCCCCTTCTACTATATTCTTTGTTCTTTCTCTGTCCTTTTATTCCCTTCATCGCTCTCTCCTCAGTCTCATCGACTGCTGCAGCAGATCTTGGCCACCACACCTCTGTTAGTGATAGTTTGTTTGGCCCTGGCTCTCTCCTCAGCCTCTCTAATGTAATGAGCCGTCATTAAGGAGATGAAGTGGGCCAGTCACTGAGGTCAGAGCAGGGGTCATCTGGCAGTAGAATCCTGCTATAACCTTTGACCCTCGTAATATAAGACAAGAGCATTTGACTGTAGCCTTTAATGACTGCCATGTCCAGGAAAGTGGGTGCTTTATCATTTCCAATTGGATGTAACTGGCAGCCTCAGTGAGTGTATCAGACATACAGTGTGAACCATAAAGATCAAGACAGTATCAGCATCAACTAATAAAATGGTGCCGTGTTTTAATCATTTATCAGTAATCAGTAATAATGACCCAGTGCAACAAGAGCCTAAATTTCAATAACGACAGCTTGACATCAAATGTTTAAAGATGACTGGACACACGTGTGCACACACACACACACACACACACACATACACACACACACACACACAAACTTCATTTCACTGAGAAGTGGCAGAGCTTCACAGGTGACGCAAAATAAAGCCGATTATGTTACATATAGATTTGAGTGTTCTCAAGGAAACGTCTTGATTAGAGATAAATACAACAGGGGGAATGATTGCCTCCTATAAATGTAACCAGATCACTAGCTCATCAGTTGTGTTGAATCAGAACCAGTTTTGATCTGGAGATGTGGTGTTCAAGATTGAGGCTAAAGAGGATTTAAATGTCACTTTGTTTTTGTCATAGTTAGCCAGTGTTGGTAACAGAATATATAGTAGGAAATAAATCCCTATAAAATAAAACCAAAGGTTGAAATAACACAAAGCTGTATAACATAGAGAAACAAATTAAAAAGTTTTCATAATGTATTAAACAGTGTTTAAACATTTTGCCAGGATAGCCTGATTTTCTGCCTACTCCAAGTGACCATACCAGTTTTCCCTTGTGTGCTCCTGTTGTCACATTCTCTTCCTTCTCATGTTTATTTTTCTGTCATAGACTGAAATAATGTGCTCCCACAAATATGTGAACTTGTTGTTGGTCAGTGATGAAAGTGTTTGTGCACCATTTATCAAAATATGTCTGACATACCAGATACTTTGCCTTCCAACTCTGAAGTTTCTCTTGCTTTTTCTTCTCTGCTCTTCAAGTATCGTCACATTGGTCATCTGTGATGCTAACAGGTTTATGCTCGACCGCTTCATTCCTCACTCAGAAGATTTAGATTGTTTTGCTCTTTGTAAAGAATAACTCAGTGTGGACTCTTGTAAGGATGAAAATTGTATTTATTTATTTTTTAAATAACAGTGTAAGTAGTTACAAACAGATGCAGGCAGACTGCTGTTCCAGACATACTGTCAACATTTAGCCCTGAACATTGAGCAAAGCAGAAGAAGAATATACAGATTATAGTTTCACAGACAGTATTACTGCTTCAAAAAATCTATTGTAAAACAATGTCAAACTATTTCAAAATAATTTCAGCTCTTCAGTGCATACTACAGAGGAAGAATTTAACTATTAAGAGTCCATGCTGTTAATTTTAAAGGCAGTGCTGCCACTGTGATTTACATGATCACTGGAACGTTGTGAACACAGTTGAAATGATTGATCGGGTTGTTTAAGCCAGTCTGCCACTGTCGTAAAGTAGTCAGCAGCAGTCTTTTCTATTACTGTCGTAATACATGATTCACGTGCAGTTTGTATCAGAGTTGACAAAGCTTTAAATAGTTTCACAAGAGCTGATAAAGTCGATTAAAGAACTAGGTTTAGGAACCACAGCACGTGGTGTGTGTGTGTGCGTGTGTTTCGCTATATATACACACACACACACACACCAGGATAATGACACACAGATGTGTGTTAAGTAAATATAGGCAGCCCTTTTTACGGAGCTCAAAGGGGGAGCAGGAGAAATGATGGGGTATTACCAGGAAGTTCCAATTTGTAGGTCAGAGTATAATAACAACCTTTGAGTGAGCAAATTGAAAATGAACCCATTGAGAATTGAGTCGTGTGCAGCTGAACGCTCACTCGGGGGCTGCAGTTCCTGCTGAGGAGAAAAAGAGGAAAGAGAAACAGAAAAACACTTATCTGGAGCTGAATGAGAAGAGCTCAGCAGCTCTGGAGATGCCGTAACTCTCTCATGCCTTGTCAGAAGGCGAAATTAGACTCAATCAGCTTATGGTCTATGGGTTTACTCAGCTTTTTCTCCATTTCTCATCAAACTATTTTTTTCTACATCATAAATTTAGAAGTAAATTTGATTTGTAATGCAGGAGTGATTAACTGATAATATAACTGATAATTAACTGATATGCCAGGATACTGTGCAAAAATGGCTTTAATCTGCATCAAATGCGTCCTTCAGTCTTATCAGTCAGACATTCAGACACTAAAACCCATCACCCTGTGAACTTTTTGTTTTATTGAAGTTTTACTGTAAGGGTCAAAATGTCATAGTTTATGGTCATCTACAGACATGTGAGCCTGTTGTGTTTGTGTGTTTTCCTCAGGTGGCGCTGGTGCGGTGGACAGAGAGCGTTGGCTTGACCCTGGTGAACAGAGACCTGACCTCCCTGCAGCTGAAGACTCCTTCAGGACAGATTCTCTCCTACCACATCCTGCAGATCTTCCCCTTCACCTCCGAGAGCAAAAGGATGGGCATCATCGTCAGGGTGTGGAACTAATGCATAACAATATGATGTGTGGATGCTGCTTTCTGTGTGGTCTTTTTACTGCTGAATCATGTGTTTCAGTGATTTTAGTGACTGTGTACATCAGTCCTCAATTTTATCAATGATGTTTACATGCTGCATGGTGACTGGTGTAGAAATATATTATTCTGCTCTTTACATTTTTGTCCAGCAGCATATTTACTAACAGAGAAAATGCTGTAATTGTCACTTGAAATGTGATTTAGGAGGAGTCGACAGGAGACATTACTTTCTACATGAAGGGTGCTGATGTTGCCATGGCGAGCATCGTCCAGTACAACGACTGGTTGGAAGAAGAGGTAAAGGCAGTCAGTCTGTCCATCAGCAGTCGTGTGTTAAAAAACCCTGAAGATTTCTGTCCTGGTTACAGCACGTAAATACTAACAGCTTAAGTAGCTACTTTGTCAGAAATGCAACACAAGAAGCAACTGGTGTTTATATTTACAGCACAACCAAACAAAATCATTAGACAGATTCACAGTAAAACACATCTTGTGTTTTGCCAGATGAATGTTTTCAGTGTGAAGCAGCAGCAGTAGGAAGTGTTGGGTTTGCATTAGCAGTAACTTCACACAGCTCTGATACAACTGAGGGAAAACGATGAGATGTCCTGTTTCTGTAAAAACAGAAACAGGAATCCATTGTAGCGCAAAGTTGTGATTTGAATCCTGAGCTGGAATGACAATGAGAATTACTATCTAGGGAGGTAATTGCATAATGTACTGATAGTCCATTGCTGAAATTTGATTTGCTGAGTGGCGTGAAAACAAGAAGTTTGAAATCTGATAAAACAGCAGTTACACGGTTGTTCATAGTCGTTATTTTTCATCCAATAACCTCTAATCAGGACATTCATGTAGAGATCAACAGGCCGAGTCTACACCAGTTTAGTGGTGGAAGGTCTTGTGTGCATATGTTCATAATTATATTGGCATTATTGAGTCATTTAGCACTGGGGGCAGCTTTTGATTTAATTAGTGACCTAGATAAAGTTGAAGTAATTACAGTATGTCATATTCTTGAACAATGGTGCTAATGATGTCCTGTTGGCTGTAAAATCCTGCTGTCAAATCAGCCGGCGCTACGGTTACTGTGCTTGTCAATAACCAATCAACAGGACAGATTCGCCCCATTGCTGTTTCATATCAAAAATAAACCGCCATGCATGCCTTTGTTTTACTGTGTCCTCTGAATTTCACCAGGGGCTATGTTATTCAATATTGATTTCTTTTGGTGTTGGTAACAATATGCCGCTATTGACTTTACTGTACATGGTGTACTTATACAGCAGCTGCTCTGATAGAATAGATGATCTGCCCCATATTTGATTTAAATCAGTCCTGTGGGGGAAAGACATACTTAAACAAACATAAACATTTATTTTAAATAACATAAATCCTCAAATTCAAGAAATAAAGAATCCCAAAAGTGCTTGATGTTGAGAATTATCCTGTTTACTCACATCATCCTCTCCTTTCCATCAGTGTGGGAACATGGCCAGAGAAGGTCTGAGGACGCTGGTGGTGGCCAAGAAGTCTCTGTCTGAGGAGCAGTATCAGGACTTTGAGGTACGGATGAACCCTGATGTACACGTCTTTCCTCCTGCTCTCTGTGCTGTCTGCTTCCTTCAATAAATCTCTTTCATTTTTTTCTCTGAATTGGACACAGAGCTGAGTGATATATTAATAAAAATATCAACATCAGGATGTGTTTTATCTGGGAGTTTGTTGTTCCTAATTTCATAAACTAGTTTAAATTTTGTTTTTTTTTCTTCATCCTTAAAGATTTTACACATTGAAGTCTGTTTACAGCTCCTGGGGAGTAGCACTGCAGATGTGGATATACTGTCTGAAAAGACTTGTTATATGTTTCATTGATTTTGCTGTGTAGACAAATACAAAAGGTCTAGATAAACCCAAAAAAAAGGAAACACATACCCTCAAGCTGAAATGAACTTTAAATGCCTCTGTCTGTTTCACCATCAAATCCACATTACAAATAATATTGTCTTAAACATTTCCTCTAAATCTAAAACAAATAGTAATCCTCAAAATGCTGTCATCATCTATATCCAAGTATTTATCTTAAAAAACCTAAAAGTTTGGTTTTTCAACATCATCAGCTCGTGGGTCTTATTTCCTCCCCTTAAGTTGGAAATACGTTTTAAATTTTAGTTGCAGCATTTTTGAACAGCTCTGTTTAGTATTTGGTATTTTCAAACCCTTTTTTACACCACTTTTGTCTCATCTTTTTTCCTCCCTCTCTGCAGAATCGCTACAACCAGGCAAAGCTCAGCATCCATGACCGAACTCTGAAGGTTGCAGCAGTGGTGGAGAGCCTAGAAAGGGAGATGGAGCTTTTGTGTCTGACTGGTGTGGAAGACCAGCTCCAAGCGGATGTCAGGCCCACACTGGAGCTGCTGAGGAACGCTGGCATCAAGGTTAGCAAAGGAAAATAACAATGAGTTGGTTCTGTAAGAGAGAAATGTGATGTAAACCACTCAGACTTCAGTGAGGATTCAGTGAAAACACAGAAAAGAGAAAAATGTTATTCTCCCTCTTGAAATTTGTGGTAATTAGGAATCATTAGTATAGGTATTTGATGAAGAATTCTGATGATTATTATTATACGTAAAGTTCAAACGGCCACATCTTCAATCCACCTGCATCTTGTTCTCTTAGATTTGGATGTTGACGGGGGACAAGCTTGAGACGGCTACATGCATCGCCAAAAGCTCCCACTTGGTCTCCAGAAACCAGGACATCCACGTCTTCAGACCGGTACGTTGTCTTACTTGGCTCTCTTGTCTGTTTCACACGTCCCAGAACTTTGTGACCATAATGCGCCTCCTCAATGGGAGATAACAAAGACCCCTAAATGTTCTTGTGGCTAATTTGATTGTGTGGCTCTTGAGCAGGTCTCAAACAGAGGAGAGGCCCATCTGGAGCTCAACGCCTTCAGAAGGAAACATGACTGTGCTCTGGTCATCTCTGGAGACTCCTTAGAGGTACTACAGCACAACACAGCACAACACAGCACAACACAACACAGCACACAGTGACATTTTACTTGTACAACAGATGATGCTGAGGATGCAGCCAAAAAGGCCATGAGAGAATAAAAAGTACTTCTCAGCCAAAACTAATACTTTGGAGTTCAACCAAGGCCTTTAGTAAAAAAACAGCTAAGCAGGAGTTTTTATTTGAAGAAAACTGATTATTTTATTGGTTTAAAAGGTTTAGCAATGGTCTGCAAGTCAAACTGATCAAAAAAGTAACTTTTAGTGTCCAGTAAATAATGTTTTATATCCTTTTCTTTGTGGTGTTGCAGGTGTGTTTGAGGTATTACGAGCATGAGTTTGTGGAGCTGGCGTGTCAGTGTCCAGCAGTGGTCTGCTGTCGCTGCTCCCCGACTCAGAAGGCCCACATTGTCACGCTCCTCCAGCAGCACACGGCCAACAGAACCTGCGCCATAGGTGAGCGTTGACAGATACATGGCAGCAGCCCGGACCGATGCTGGCCTGGGAAATCCTTTCATTGGGGAAAAATGTCTGTGTGGATACAGCTCATATACCTCAGGGAGGACAGTATTTGACAAAGTGTAAAACAATCCATTGGACAGATTAATTAAACAACCACTGCAGTGGATTGTTTGATAGTTTGTCTGATGGCTTGAAGAAGGTGAACTGGTAATCTCTTTGAAAGTGCTCCAGAGCACGCCGCTTAATTGACCAGCTACTGATCTGTCATAGCACAGATGTGTCTATTTAACTGCAGGAGTGTTAAGCAAGGTCCTGAAAATGTCTTCAGGCTCTGATTGGTTGTATATTTAACACACAGACACACACAGATGTAAAAATGCACTCAGAAAGACAGACACCAGAGCAAATATTATATACAGTGTGAGTCTTACATCACTTCTGTTACTCCTTTGATCCACAAGATGGCAGTCAAAGCTCAGTAAGATAGTCACCTCCTGTATCTCTGTCTGTTCCTTTCATAACCTCGAGCATATGTTGTGAAATAACGTGTAGCTTTTTTTTAATGTGTTTTTCTGTTTTGTGTCAGGTGATGGAGGAAATGATGTCAGCATGATCCAGGCTGCACACTGTGGTATTGGAATTGAAGGAAAGGTAATGACTTCCATAAACACACAAGTGAATACAGACCTCAAGTGTTATCCTGGATTAGGCCCTATTACCTGATATAATCAGAGGAGCTCTTGTATATTTAAATGAACATAATAAGCCATCAATTAAATTACCAGTGAAATAGTTTGTACTTGTTCTACTGCAGCAAATTGTTTAGCAGTTTGATGTTATTTTTCTCTGAAGGCCACATGTCTTACTTTGAGGACACTGAAACAGTATTTAACAGCATGAATACATATCTATAGACATGTCTATTGCTTCCTTTGAAACTCAGTTCACTCATTGTATTTGCATTTGTTATCAATTTTAGGTTTATATCAAGTGTTTCAGGAGGATTTGACACTGATGTGGTTGCGTGCGCTGTGTAACTCAGCAGAATCACTGTGTCTTTATACTTGTTTGTTTCTCCAAACAGGAAGGGAAGCAAGCGTCTCTGGCTGCAGACTTCTCCATCACTCAGTTTAAGCACATTGGTCGCCTGCTTATGGTTCATGGCAGGAACAGCTACAAGCGCTCTGCAGCGCTGGGTCAGTTTGTCATGCACAGAGGCATGATCATCTCCACCATGCAGGTACAGTGTTCAAACACTGACAAGGGATTTTATTTGTTGAATTAAAAATCAGTGTCACCTCATGATTTAACACAACTTTTTGAGAATTAAATTGTTTTTTGTTTTTATCACTAAGTTTAAATCATGTTTGCTGATGTTTAGCTCTTGATGTCTGTTCTTAATTAGTTGTCTTGTTTTAATTTGTGCTGTGTGGTGAAGCCAAAGACAATTTTCCACATTGGTGACAATAAACTTCCCAACTCACTAACTTTGTGACACTATTTTTTTTGTTTTCTATCCTCAGGCCGTCTTCTCCTCCATATTCTTCTTTGCCTCTGTGCCGTTGTACCAGGGTTTCCTCATGGTTGGGTATGTGCCTTGTCCAAAAATCTCATGTGGCCAGAAACTATACAGCAACACAGCCCATGTGAATAATGTAATGCATGTTTTTTTTATTGCACATCCTCTCCATCTAAACTAAACTTTGTTCATTTCTCTGCACACACCTCTGCTCTGTGCAGGTATGCCACCATCTACACCATGTTCCCAGTGTTCTCCCTGGTTCTGGACCAAGATGTGAAGCCTGAGATGGCTCTGCTCTACCCAGAGCTTTATAAAGACCTCACAAAGGTATGTTCCCTTTTTGCAGTTTGTGTGTTGTCCTTTGTTGTCCTTGTTTTCTTCCCCTGACAGCTTTTAGCTGTGTGAAAGTAGTTTTACTCACTGATGATGATTCTCTCTTTCAGGGGCGTTCATTATCTTTCAAGACTTTCCTCATTTGGGTTTTGATCAGTATCTATCAAGGTAGGTGAACAGACTCTTTCTTAAAGTTATATCTGACCATCATTCACTGTGATCTGCAGATGAAAACATTAGTATGTTTTTAGCAGAAACAACCATAATGTGACCGTAGCTTTAAAGAACGACCAGTCTGGCATAAGCAACTGTCAATGCAACTCCTCAACCACCATTTCATCATTTCTACTGTGTCTAGTACCACAGTCCCCGGGCCCCTCCAAACTCTCAGATAGTCGGTTTCTCAGTATCTTAGGTTTCCAACCACCATCTGCTTTTACATGCAGCCTTTTGTCCGTCCAGTAAATCGATATTTCTGTAATCGCTAAGCCATGCAGCGTGAGAAAGATCTATGTTCCTGCTCGAGCGTGACTTCCTGACAGCTCGAGGTTTTTAATTAAAGGCCAATACAGAGTCTGTGGAAAAAAAAAAGAAGACGATATGAGAGGACAACAGCACAGGAGGAAAATATTAGGCACCAATCTGGCTTAATTTATTACAGAGTTTGACTCGCTGGAATGCACTGTAGGAAGACTGTATGAAAAAGTAATTATGCGATCAGTTATAGGCTGTTAAACTCAATTTGTGTAGCGTTATGATAAAATGAAAGACTATCAAGATACAGTTGGCACCAAGAGATGAGTGAGTGTCTGAGTGCTTAAAGACTTTTACTAGACTGAGACACTAGAGCACATTGTGCATCTTTTCTCATAAATAGTGTTATTGAATCAGTGCTTATCTCCAGACACAATAATCCTCAACTCAACGTCCCAGTCAAGCAGTTCTAATTATCCCAGTTGTACTGGGCAGAACTGACCTCTTGCTGAATTATATTTTAAAAATACTTTTTGGGATTTCTCACAGGCTACTTGGGCAACACTAGTCCCAAATGGATGATAGATGGCACAATTTAAGTCTTAATAAAGTATTTTGAATAGTTTTTGTGCACTTAAGTGTATTTGATTTCTTGTTTCTATGTCAGTTCTGAGTTGTTAAAACAGGTTAAAACCAACACGAACTAAATGGTGCAGAGCCACTGTTGACAAAGATTCTCAACTCAACTCCTTGACATTGATTCAATTCAGACGTTTTTATCTTCTCAAAAGCGAATAAACTTCATTGGTCCGATTTGACGTGATTTAGTCGATGTGTTTCCTTGGGCGCCACCAGGTGGCATCCTCATGTACGGTGCAATGCTGCTGTTCGAGTCGGAGTTCGTGCACGTGGTCGCTATCTCCTTCACAGCGCTCATCCTGACGGAGCTGCTGATGGTGGCACTGACGATTCGTACCTGGCACTGGCTCATGGTGGTGGCCGAGTTCTTCAGTCTCGGCTGCTACCTCGCTTCACTCGCCTTCCTCAACGAGTACTTTGGTAGGTACTGCATTTTTTCACAGGTTTTGTTGTACTTACAGTTGATATAACATTTTACCTTTGAAGATAACTTTAATAATTTAGAAATAAAACTATGAGCAAGGTTGCACAAGACCAGGTTTTGGTACAACAGCAGTTAACTTATTCTTGTTTTGTCCATAAAATGTCAGAAAATAGAGAAAAATTATCAAGATTCCCCCGAACACAAGGTGACGTCTTCACATTAGTGTTTAGACCAAACGTCAAAAACCCAAAGAAATTCAGTTTACTATCATGCATGATGAAGAAAAGCAACAAATCCTCACATTTAAAAAGCAGAATACAGGAAATATTTGGTATTTTTACCTGAAAATAGAGGATCAACTAATGGGTTTATTGTTTCAGGCTGTCTCTCGTGTTTACTTACTACAACTGGCAGTGAGCTTTCAGTACAGTGGAAGGATAACTCTGCTTTGTAGCCCAGGATTGAACAAGCTGAACACTTCAAGGGGCCTCGGTCTTCTTCACTGCACCTGCTTTCAGTTGATTTTGATGTAATTCTATGTGGCACCTGTGTGTTGTGCAGTAGTTCAGCCTTCAGCTCTGTGCTTTTACTGCCTCCCTCCCCTTCTTGTTCTGCCTGTCCCTCTGTGTTTCTCTCTTCACTGCTGTTGTTTTTGCACTGCACTCACTCTGTTTCTGCTGCACCTCTTTTGCTTCTGTATGTTGGCAACAGGCATAGGCAGGGTGTCGTTTGGAGCTTTTCTTGGTAGGTGTGCAGCCTGTAAATTAAATTCATCCCCTGAGCCATCACTCTGTATCAGCTATTTCTGTATGTTCCCATGATATTTAATGTCATCATGTCAATTTCATTTGAATGTTTCAAAGTCGTATGAACTGCAGGCCTTTTTGCTGTCATGTCATTTGTGTCATATCATTTATTCCACTGTTCAGTTCTTATTTTACTGCTGTGACAAACACACAAACTCCAACACATCAAGACCAACATCTAAATTTGACTTCCTAAGCTGCATCATGTTTTTATCTTTAATCAAGTGATGATGACTCTTTCATCACTTGACTGAACAATTATAATCCTGTGCAATCACAACACAAAACCATGACACGTGTAGCTAACTAAGTGTATCTCTGTTTGTTCTCCCAGACCTGTCGTTCATCACGACTTGGCCTTTCCTGTGGAAGGTGTCCGCCATCACGCTGGTTAGCTGTCTTCCTCTTTACATTATCAAATACCTGAAGCGCAAGTTTTCACCACCAAGCTACTCCAAACTGTCCTCTTGAGTCAAACTTGGAGTACCTGTGTTTGTTTTGTAGTTTTGTGCTTCTCTGAGCTTTCTATTTCCAGCACTTTTTTTACTCACTGACCCTCAGTGATGGACCCATGGAGGTCAAGGAACCACTGGAACAATCAAGAATGGAGAGCAATTGAATAATCATTCTTTGGATTTATTTCACTGAGACTTGGGATTACTTGAAAACACAGAGCACATAGCAAAAGACTACAAAAGGATGGAATTTGCCACAAAAATTGACTGCACTTAGAAGGCTTGAAACACATGACCCCATTTTGTCAGAGAGGGTCGATCTGCCTTCTTTTGTTTTAAAGCAATTCAAACACATCAGCTTCAAGTGTCATTTTATACAGTTCTGATGCATTTCTGTAAAATTTTTATATGTGGAGTTCAGATTTTTTTAAGTGTTATTTTATATTACAGGTATTAATTGCAGTTTCTGGCCTGCGTCCTTGAACAGTGTTGAGTTGCTGTTAGGGATAAAAAGATGATTTACTTTAATGTTATTGTAAATAAAGCCTTTACTACTGCTGTCAATGTAAACCTCACTGCATTTAACTCTTGTACAAATGTGCATTAACCAAAAATAAGATCATCTACAATGACATTCAGAGTATGTACTTGTCCTGGATACTAATCTCCCGGGACTGGCTTCAAGCTGAACCTATGTGCATTTGCTGCTGTTTGTCCTTTACATTTTTAAGACGGTGAATGACATCATCAGGCTATCATCTGTGTAGTATAAAACCAGCACTCCAAAGCAACATTAAATGTTGTGTTGTCTGCGTATTTGGCCTTGATTAAGTCTTGTCGGTGGCCACCAGTCCTCCTGCCAGGATATGGCAGCTCGCTTTGTGCCTCATTATGATATATGTTCATGTACAGAAGCGTTGCAGCATCGGATGTTCAACAATCAGTTCGAGAGTTTGTTTAGTGTTTGATTTGTTACCCACTGGGTCAGATCTGAACTTGAGGAGCTTGAATCCTGCTCCTCGTCTCGGACAACATTTTCTGATGGTAAAACTACTTTAAAAGTCACAAGGAAGGACCCTGAAACACACTGACGGCCGTTTATTTTTAGGCCTTTATTGACAATTTGTCTCCACTGGGCATTTGTGTGACTTTGGCCTGTGGTGGACGTTGACATTCAGCTCTTTTTTTTTTTTTTTGAAAAGGGAATGAGTTTTATCATTCACTCTGTGTACTCTAAGTGTTAAGCAGGTGTTGAGCACAGTGGGGAAAAAACAAATGGGAGAAGGTTAAACTGATTAGTTACATGTTTGTAGTTTAGCTATGTTTGTTAGTCAGGTTGTCATTTTTTCTGAATCATAATTGAGTTAAACTCAGGTTGATCATTCCTAAACATAGTTGTCTTTTTGCTTAAATTGCGACAACCATACTGTAAAATGTAGCTAGACTGAAAGAGAAGAGACAAACAGTGGACGTAGATATTTGGAGAAGAGTCACTGCGACTTCAAAACTTTAATGCAAATTGCATTTAGGCTTTGAATTGATTTAAATTCTAACAAGAAGCAATTCCAAATGTTGTTTCTTGTGTTTTCTGTTCACGTCTGTGTTATGTGTACGTGCTGTTGTATAAACTGTTCTTTCTTGTGAACTTGCTCTCCATGTCCTACACTGCAATTTCTAACTGTCTGTTATTTATAATATTGTTATTGATTAATGAGTAATAAAAAGAAACGACAGATGCCAAAAAGTTTTCATCCTCTGTATTTTCTGACCATTGAGGTTTTATCCAATCTTGAAATTCATCATGTGGCCACTAGATGGAGGAACAGACCAGGGACATGTTTAGTTTAGTCAGTGAAAATACTGAGAAAACATGGAGCATATTCCTCTGAGTGTATCATATATGTATATATACTCTTCTGTTGCTCATGACAGACCATGACCATTTTCATATAATCCCCATTAAACACTGCTTTTCATGCATTAACACGTCTCATCAGAAACGTTTGTGACTTCCCACGGCTGTAAATTGAAACATTAGGGCCGCAGTTAAAATGATTTCTGTAAGAGTTTAATGTTTTAAACCATATAGCAGTGTTGAGTCAGGCTAAGATATGCAGCAATAATAATGATGAATAGTTAATGACCCTCAAAATACCTGTTCACATTTATAACTCTCACATGTTGTGAGTTTTTAAAATCTAAATGTGTGTTAAACCTTACATAATGAAGCCTTACTGTATGCAGAGAGGGCCTCAGTAAGAAAATCATTGTAAAATAAGCCCAACCATATAGTAATTACAGATTGTGCCTTTAAATGTGACCAGTATGGAAGAAGACTTAATGTATGCTGTGAGAAAGATATCTTCTACCATGTAATCTAAGGCAGCCATTGAGCAAAACAGACAATGTGTTATCAATTTCTCCCCACAGAGGAGGAAGTACTTTGTGGATGAAAGGTGACCCAGTGATGGATGTGATGGTCCGATGGCTTTAACATGTTAAGAAACGTTCGCTTTCATCTCCTTGTTTTCACTTTGTAGCTGCGCGTCCACAGGAGGGAAAGAAGTGCTGCATTATAGGTTGTATTTAACTGTTCCTGCAGCATTTGCATCTGTGGAAGATCACTGTGGTGTTTTTTCCAAACCGGCTGCAGTTATTGTGCCGCATGAGGAGCAGTGATGGGCCGGATAATGTTCATGTGACTAATGATTTATTCTACTAACACAGAACAGTTTGTCTTTGTTGGAATGATCTTCTTCTCATGTAGATTTTCAGCATTAATTTATGGTTTCTTGACGAAACTGTTTAATGTTGAGATCAGTCTAGGTCCTTCCTTTTATGTTTATTATGAAATATGGAGAAGAAAACTAGATGATAATTAGAATTTATGTCGAATTAACAAAGAAAAAGTTATGATTGTTTTGAAGAAAGAAAACTTTATTCATGTCAGGGGCAGGAATGAAATACTATACCCAGCCAAGAAGAAAGATAAATGCACATTTTTTGAAGTGGCTCCGAAAATAGTGGGTTTTTAAAAGACTTCAAATTTAATACAGATTTGGCTCATATTAGTTCTTCATGAAACTTATTTTCATAGTTTCAAAGACTGACTTTTTCTGGCCCTTCATTTAAACCTTAGAGACCATCTGGATGAGACTGTTCAGGTCCACAAACAGGACCATAGAGTTGGGCATTAAAAGATAAACCTATATGCAGCAGAGACACTCCCAAGCTGTACTCTTAAACTTGCAGAAAAACATCTAAAATTGAAGATGCCAGCAAAGAAATGGTGTGTTTGTGCTTCTTTACAACCATGATCACTCTGACCGTGGCCTTTAAGTCCATCTAAAGGCACAAAATCTGTTCCTGAGTGAGGCAGGAGAAGAGGGAGCTGAAGTGTTTTGAGTCATTAGTAAATAACTCTTTATATAAAGAGGAACGAAGAGGCGAAGTGCTCAGGTAGTTTCACATGTGGTCAGTCCAGGGAAACTTAAAGTGCTCTTAAAGATGAAAAGAAAAAAATTAATGTTCTTCAGATACAGAGAAAACAGCTACACAATAATATCACAATAATATAAGAATCTTACTATCATAATAATAATAATAAAGAAATGCTGCCCTAATAGATCATGTTACTCATTATCATATAGTTTCAAAATTATTTACGAAAAGGGTTTATAATCTATTCATTCAGTCAGACTTGGACATACTAAAGGATCAGATTTCTTTCTTCAACATGCAACATTTAACACACAGGGATGATCCAATGACCAAGAATTAAGATTATATCATTATTTCAACGTGATATTATGTAGCTCCTGTTTCATCATAAAAAGGTTATGAAGAACTCTTATATTTCAGTTACATTTTCATGTGTTTACATACATGCAGTGCACACTTTACGTAAAACCTATGGAGTTCAAACCTCCACTGCAACAACAGACAACAACTCTGAGGCTTTTCTCTGCAGGAGAAGTTGCTCAAACAGCTGTAAATTTAATTGTGTAAGTGCAGGAACATGACAGTGGAGCTGTTACACTGTCAAAATGGAAGTTAATAATCTAATGTTTCATCTCTTGTACAACAAATTATCTTATGTCATAAAAAAAACAAATGACTCCATAATTTAATTTGAAGCCCTCCAGGATGAGGCGTTTTTGCAAAACACTTCTCGACTAAACTAGATTTTATCCAGCCCATAAGTGGGATACAAAACACTTACACAGCAGAAATTTCAGATGCATGGAACATTTGTCAAATTAGTATATTTTTTTTTTCACATTTTTGCCGCTTTTTTATATGCTGGAGGGAGACCTGCCATTATGCCATTATGCTATCTTGTTACTAAGCGGCTAAGTGGCTTCTGTAGCCATATTCCATCTGACTGGGCTTGTTATAAAATTCCACAGCACCCTGTCTGAATTAAGGAACAACAACCAGTAGAGATAAAGTTACCAGTAATGATATTCCCTGACTGGCTTGATGGGGAAGAAGAGTTTAGAGATCTTCAGGAAGACAAGACTATTCCTCATTTCAAGGGTCCAACTGGGGGAGTATTTCAAACATTCAATTATTTATCCATACACAAAATGCATCACAGTTGCAACATCAGCTACTGTTTTTTCCAAGCAGCGAGCAGCATCTTCATCTGGCAAGTGACCAGTTATTTAGTGCAAGGTTTTTCAGTTGTTTAAGTGCGGCCGCCTGGTGTTCTTGACAAGGGCCACACTGCTGTCGGTGAAATACCCAGAATAAACAACACTTTAGTTTCTTACTACTTCTTTCTATCTTTTGTTTGAAGTGCTTTAATTTTATTTTACTCTTTCAACAGTTCAACAAGTTAATGTTTCAAATGCATTTAGCCTCCACACATCAACTGACACTTCAACAGTTGTTTACTGCAGCCTGCATTTAAACTGAAAATGCATCATTACACTTCAAAAAATGTAAAAAATAAATATTTTTATACAATTTTCACCAGATTTTTTTTACAGTGTAGATCATCTTATTTAGTGACATCACAGGATAGTAATGGTCATGTTGGTTTTGGGGATATACAGCAAAACACAACTTCAAAAATCCCAAATGATGACATAGACGAACAGTGGTCTGTGGTGGGCTCCAAAGGGTTAAACGCTTTCAGTGATTATCACTATTTATATGCTATCTGGTTTCGTTTCTGTGTTGACATATTGTTTCTGCACTTGTGTCACTTTTACTCAGAATGTAAATTTGTTTTTCTAACCAGAGTGAACAAATATGTACCCCAGTAAGATATCTTTACTCTTGCTGGGGTTGATGTAATCAATGAAACTGCTTGTAAGGATGTTTTTAGACCAGAATGATGTCAATAGAAAACTTCCTCATGTCAACAAGCTACTTCACAGGCCCACCTCAGTGTGTACCACAGCAACAGACTAGTCTTTGGTAACCACACTTCCCTGCAGTTACACTAGCTCTATTCTTGATTTATGCAAACGACCTTGGGCATTTGGAGCCTGCGCAACCATGACCAACGGCTGAGAGACAGTAAAGCGCTGTGTGCCTCGGGGAGCTGTTGCTCAGTGTTGTGCCTGAGCTCCACGACGTCTCTGAGACCGTTAGGGAGAGAAAATGAACCTCCCGGCCTTCAGCAAACGCTCCCTCGGCTCTGAAAACTCCTCCCCCGGCCGTAGCCAGGCAACGGGCCTTCACAACAGGAAACAGAGCAGGGGATTCCGTCACAGCGGCTGAGAAAAAAGGAGAACATTGATGGGAGACAGGAAGTCTGACTGTAAGAAAGAGCAGGGATGTTGGTGGGGTGTGGTGTCATGTGGTGGTGGGGGTCACCACTCCCCTGACCGGGTGAATAACACCAAAACATCCAACACAAAAAAACAGGCATTTTTAATGTTACAAAAAATGTTTACTCCCTCATAGATCAAACTGACAATTATAAAATGATCAATACCAATGACTCATATGTTATATTACCAGGTGGTGAGACATCTGGAGACATTTCGTTCTCAAGCAGTGGCAACAGCAGCATTATTCACGAAGTATTTTTACATGGCGATATGATTCTTCACCACTGCACATTTTTGTTGTTCTCACTTCTAACTACCTTCCTTTCATGTGCCATGTGGCTTTTTTCAGGCCACTGTAAGCTGTGCCAAAACCCTTTGAAGTTTTTGCAAATTTTTTGGTTTCCAATAGAGGTTGTAGATTACTTAATTCCCCCCGAAGCCAGTTTTCTGGTCACAGTCTGAACTCAATTTGTGGTCATAAAGTTTATTTTTAATGTTTCATTATTCTACATCAAGACACACTCTATAAAATACCAGTTATGGGTGCACATATGGTGAGAGGGATGTGCGAGAAGGCTCAATAACACAAAGAAGTACAGTAATCATTTTTTTCAGTTTTCTTCCAATTCATTTTTCCAAAACAAACAGGTGATTCAGCAATGGGAAAGCCAGCATTTTGGGCCGGTTGTTTCTCAGTTTATGAATAACTTATAAAGTCGTCCAATGTTCCATCGTGTTTTTGTTCAGACACAAATAAAGCCAGGCACTGGATTTTGAGGGTTAGAACTGTGGAAAGAAGAGCGAGTTGAGGTCTTTTCCACCTCACTGTGGCCAAACCACGTCATACCGGGCAGAGTATTCGCAAAGTTTGGCAGTGGCCACGTAGGGGATGGCAGACGACAAAAATGTGTGGGTTTGTGACAAGAGAGACCACCCCCAACCTCAGATACTTTACCCCTCCCACACACTCTTAAAATGATGATACACCGGGCAAAACTTTGGGAAGCGCAGTTGGGCAATGCTCCCGGGAGCGAGGATAACAGTGAGACGTGGGGTCAGAATGTATTGGAAAAGTTGTGATTGTGTCACTCATTATGAAAAAAGATTGCACCAAAAGGATGTTGTGTTTAGTGTGTTGCTGTTTTGCGAGGTCCTCACTAAGCTGCACTGTTAGCTCACAGTGAAGGTCACAAATTGGCACAGTGTGAAGGTCTCACTATAAACACAGGCACTGAAACCTGCTGCAGTTATAATGTGACAATCCTGTAAAAGCAAAAACACATTGTCACATGTCAACTATATTGAATCTTGTAACTAAATAGATTCTCTTGGGAAAAACAACAAAAGTGTGTCACAGAGTCTGATCACTTGTTTCCCAGTAACAAGATTTTCCTGTGGGATTAAAGTGACAGATCTGAGACAGCTGGTTGCCGTCCATCCAAGTTGCCCAACAATTGGCCTGTGTATCACTGCCTTAAACCCTAAATTCTGCGTGTGAAAGTCTGTCTTTGTATTAAAGAGCGACTCCTCGCTTTGCTTCAGTGATGTAGACCTGCACTCAGTACACTGTGACATCACTGTCAGGTGTGGCTGCAGGTACAACAGAGCACACTAACACACTTTCAACCATAAAGGACATTGAAACACTGCTTTTAGCCTGGTGTTAAAGTAAACCTGCCGTCACAGATTAGATTAACATATGGTCAGTTTTTAAATTGAATTGAGTTCTTAGCAAATATTTACACATCTAGCAAACATGGAGCAACATTAATATTCACTTGGAGTCATGTTTCTGGCCGATCAATGCATGAAAGTCCAATATTCACTCTCCTTTTAGCTCTGTTTTGCTCTCCATCTTCTCCTGCAGGAAATATCTGGCTCTTTAGCTGTTACTTGCTCCACTGTGTTCACTATCTAGTCGCTGCCTTTTGGTGGAGCTGCAACAGCTGCCTGCTGCCACTTAAAACAAGCTTGTTGAGAGTTTCAGGCCGTGAAAAATAAAACTGTGAGATAAAAGACTCCAAAACCCTCTGTGGAGCTGAGGGAAGCTGCAGTCACATGCTGATTTTTTTCTCCACTACAAATGATTTTACATTCCACATAGTAATTTGATTTGTTAATAACAAATGATCCATTAGTGCAGCTTTCAGTCGCAAAAGTAAAGACTTCAATTTGATTTCTGTGAGACTTGACTCCCTGAAGACTTGATTTGACTTTAAAGCAAAAAGAAAAACTTAAATCTCAAGTTTTGACAGTAATAAGCTGGATTTCGAGAGACATACAAGCCAAATACTTTATTATTAGGCCTGTGGTTTAACAGGACAGTCCCAGACAGTTATGTAAAAATATATTTTTTTAAAAAACACAGTTAATATGACTTTGAGAGGAAAATGTCACTGTTTTAATAGTCAGTACTCAGAGACCTGGAAAACATGTGACGTGACTTGGACTTGCCTTAAAGAACTTGAGACCTGAGACTTTACTTTTGACAAGACTTGACTTGAGATTTTACAGGGAGTTGTCTCAGTTGACTTGATGCTTGATTTAGACATGCCCAAAAGACAAAAACACAGCTCTGGTATTAATCACTTCAGCATCTGTTGTCAGTGTCAGTGAAAAGCAGCTTTGTTGATATCAAAGTGAGTCCTCTGTTCACTCTGCTGTGTCTGCGTTATCAACACAGGACATTGGTGTTGTTTCTCATTATCTACTGTGCCCTTTTTTCAGTTGTGGCTCTGGATCCATCCGGTCTGTAGTGGCCTGTTACCAAGGTGTCCACTAACCAGCACCAGGCCTGGCTGGAAAAACTACGAGCCCCAGCACCGCCCTGACGTAGACAAGTCCACGAGTCAATCAGCAGCAGGGCTATTTATTAACTGCAGACGGGTGGAAGTGTTTACTGCAGCACATGTTTCAGTTACACATAACTGTGGAGTGGTGAGTCCCCCTCCCTCTCTTTTGCCCCCCCAACTCTGATGAGAGATTTCCATGAGGTCAAAGAAACAAGTGGGGTTCTTTAAATGACTGGGGAGCCACCGAGCCACGTCCCCATGATGAAACAGACAGCTAGGATTTCACAAGTGTCGTCACTCCCTCAGATTCTCTGTTGCAGAGGAAGCTCGGCCAAAGTGAGATCCCAATGGGTGAGAAGAGAATATTGCTTTGGATGTAGGGCATGCATGCCATCGAGTTGCACAATGGAGACAAAGGTGGATTAAAAGCTGATTTCTGAAACTGTTTTGCCAAAGGGGAGGAGGTCACCCTATGAAGACAAGCATGCAGTTGGACGAAGAGTTATATGTGTAGTACAAGAAGTAGTTTGCACCATGATACTGATATAGTAAGGAGTCGGACACATGCACACTGTAGCGATTTGCATTTTGTAGAAATACATCTCGCTCTTATATTTCTTAGTCCTTTGCAGGTTTTTCCTTTACTTGCTGCTTCCCATCATGCCACCCAATGAAACACATCGAAAGGTGCTTTTAGGTGAGACACATAAGAATTTAAACAATGACCACAGTGGTCGATTCAATATATGTAGACTAACATCTAACTAACGACATTTCCATCAGCCTCAGCTCTTTTGTGTTTAATGCTAATTAGCAAATGCTAGCATGCTAATACGCTAAACTAAGATGGTGAACATTATGACTGCTAAACATCAACATGTTTGACATGTCATTGTGAGCATGTTAGCTCAATGGTTTTAGCATTTACCTCAAAACACTCCTGTCTTTAAGTGCAGCCTCCCAGAGCCACTAGCGTGACTGTAGACTATTAGTCTTGGTATCTTTTTCTTCTTCTTCTTCTTCTTTTTTTTTTTTTAATTGGGATCATGAATGATGTCTAACTCTTGTGGAATGAAGTCTGTGCTGCATAGTCTTCAAATGTGCCGCTGCCTCTTTGCAAAAGCCTTTGAGCTTGTTCCCTGCCTACGATGCCAAACACCTCTCAGTGTAGTAAGTGTCTTCAGTTATTACACTGTTACATCTGTCAGTAAATTCAGCTGTGCAAGAGAGGCACTTAAGATATCTGCTCTTTTTGACCGAGGACTCAAATTCTCATGAAGGTTTTCAAGGACTGCAGTTGTGGTTTGATGTTCTGCCTCATTAAATGTCCTAAATGCAAGAGCAATTTGCAGGAATCACCTTTTGCACAAGATAATCTTATTTTTCTGAGGGAAATAGTGGATGTACAAGTCATTCCTCTAATCCATTCAGCCTTGGAACATACACAGGGGAGAATGCCCAAAACAAATTTCCTGAAGCACATGGCAGAAAATGATTCCAAAACAGGAAACAGGAAGTAGACTGTACTGCATGAAAAAATTACTTGGACACTTGAGTTTAAAGGCAACCAGGAAATATGACCTCTAAATGAAGACACACCATAACACCCCACCCCAGCTGAGAGTGGCTGTGGCGTGACACTCCACCACCACTAAGGATCACACCAACTAGGGCCAGATGATAAGATGCTGCAGTGCTGCAAAGTAGATTCCCACCTCCAGGGATGGACAAGACTCTTCAAGAGCCACCATGTGACTATTGTCATCACAGAAACCACGGGCCTGCTGCCAGCTGCTGAAAGGTCCAGACCCGCCAAAGATAGCAACAACCCGGCCTGCTGGGACTGAATGCGCTGAGGAGAGAGAAGCCGAATAAGTAAACGCCAACCGCAGAGAGCGGCCTATGGAAAACTCTATGAAGATTCTCAGTTCAGCGTGTCAAATGATGGGGTATGGGACTTGATTTTTATATAGTGCTTCTATGCAAGTATGGATAATTATGTGTTTTGTGCCCCGCAGACGTGCAGTCTGTCAGGAAGAAGTGGAAAAGGAATTATTTGCCTTTGCAATAACTTCAAAACCCCATGAGACGCCTATACAAGATCTGAAGGAAGTTTTATGTTCTACACATGTCTCGTGAATCAGGGCTTGTGCTATATGTTCTGGCATGTCTCTGCTCACCTGTCCTTGTATCTGCCGCTGATCCAGCTGCAACCTGACGACCCAGCACCCTTTAGCTGAGCATTCATCTGCTGTAACCAGTTGATGAATAGCTCTTTCAGGGTGAAATGGCAGCAGTTTCATGTAAAATGCTCGTGAGGATTAGTCTGCACATAAATCTTGATTTAGGAGATTTCATGTGCAGCGCATTGATGACTCCTTTGTAAATGATGCCAGGGGGACAGATATTGTAGAGAAAGTGGGTGGAAAGTGCAGATTAACGCTGTTCATGCCCATTAAGTCAGTCACTGATCATGGGTACATGGTTTGAGTCAGAAGATTTCTTTTATCATCTGTCACCCGGCAGATCCTGGTGTTTTATACTGCGCTGTGTCATTTTAACTCCAGTTATTCCAATGTTTATACTCAGTAGGATGTTCACTCTGGCTCTAAACCTGCTGGATTAGCTTTAGCAGGATCTGTATAGGATGTTTTTTTTCCCCAAACACTGGAGGATTGCATTTGGCTCTCCCGGTGCGAGGCTTACTTTACTCATCTCGTAGACTTCAGGCTTCACTGCCAGCTCCGCTAATCGGCCTCCTTCGCCTCTGGAAACCCCAGTGTTCAGAGAGGAACTCCATTGGACCCATCTGGTGGTCGGACGCGTACATGCGTCAGAGTTGGTGGGGCGGTGCGTCGCCGCCGCCGAGGTGATCCCCGGGTTTAAAAGCGCAGAGGTCCTGTGTGCGCCGGAGCAGTGCGTCACAGCGCCCAGCGCAGCCAGGATCCCCCGACACCGACCCAGCGTCAGATATCTCAACACGGCGACGAAAAGAGCTTCTTGTGAGAGAACTGCTCCGCACCAGTCATGACTTTATTCCTCATGTTTTAATATTTTTCCCCGCAACTCGTTCAGACGTTTTTTCTTTTACATTTTTTTTACTTCGGATGCGACTTTTTGCTTGAAATCAAAACAGCTGTTTTTTGTTTTGTTTTGTTTTGTTTTTTTCAACCAAGTCTTTTTTTTTTCTCACTCTGTTATTTCTCAGTGTGGTTGTTTGTTTGCGGCGACACAGCGACAGAGGATCCTGAGCAACAGCTGGGGAATATATACACACACTCCGCTATATGGATAAAGAATCGCTCCCATCTGCAGCTGCACTCAGAGTTTGATCTCAGACGTTTCTCTCTGCTCAAAGACCAAAATGAAATCAGCTGAAGAGGGTGAGTTTGACTTTTATGAACTACTGGAGACTCCCTGTGTTCATCACAGTGCAGTAAAACTATTAACGTGGCGATTATTCACCTTCTCATCACTGTCTGACACTGTGCGCCCGGATGTGGCACATTGAGGCGCGGTATTATACTGAGTTGGGGTCTGAGCTGCACTTTCTCCCGCCTGTGTTCAGCCCCGGGGTGTTGCAGTCAGTGTTAGTATTAAAAAAAGCAGTGGTGTAGATACAGTGTGCGCCCCTCCCTGCTGATCAGAGCAAGGTGGGCGTGGCTCTGCTGCTGAGAGCCTCTCATGACTAAAAAGTGTTTCCCAAAATAGTCAGAATTGGACGTGCGCTAATGACTGACATGGCATTGTGGGTAACATTGTGAGGGATTCACAGGCCAGTATTGAGCCGAGCAGCCCCCCCTCTCCCACCCCCCCACCCCTCAGGCTACCTGTCAGCTAATTCACAGCAGGCTAATTGCAGAAAACAAACATTTCAGTGCTACTGTGTCACACACCGCAAGCAGCATTAAATGTATTTTATTGCAAGGAGTCATATGGTGCAACACTGACGTCATGGTCTTTATGGTTGGGGCCCCTAATTCTCTTTAATTTACAGCAGACAGGAGCTGTGGTGACTGCAGGCTGTCTGGCTGCATCTGCCTGTCGTCTCCATCCGTATCAGTGTGCTCCACTGTGGTCACATTCACCCAGCCTCGTGCACCATAGAACCACAACTCTGGTTCCCATGTCCCCCCTCCTCTGCCCCTGCATGTGACCTCAGCTCTGCGCCACAGACGGGCAGAGTTTCATATGAGCCAGCAGGAGCGTTGGCACGAGACCATGAGCTTCCCTCCCGGCTCAGTGCGGCGTGCACCTTTACAGCATGCAAATAAACGAAACACGTCCCTCCTGTGTTTATTTTCGAAGGCAGTTGGAACATGAAACTGGCCAACAAAAGCATCGGTGTGTGTTTTCATAACGTTATAGTTTACGGGCTGCAGCATGCGCATTAAGTGGCATAAATCTGGCAATGTGAAATGGAAAAAACCCACCTGGTCTTGCCTTTGTTTATTTTTAGACTGGAGTTATTTCTGACACCTTTATTCGTGTCTCCCACCTAATTTGCTTTGTACAATTTGAGCCATGCAGAGATGCTTTGTGCCACTGGCCTCCGTGTGTTTGGGGAACCCCGTTAGATGAGGCGTTAAGATTCAACTTGCAGAGTTTCTGCACTGGGAAGTAGCTGGAGCCAAATGCAGTAGGCAAGCTGCTCTTTTGCCATTATAGGCAACAGCTCTCACAAGACTCAACTTGGCAACTGTCTCCTTCTAAGTAAAGGGGCCAGTGAATGTGTGTTTGATTATCATGGTAACAAACTCAATCTGTTTGCTTTCCAGATGCATATGGCTACACGCCAAATGTCAGCCTCTCCCTCCCACTGGGCAACCCTTGTCTTCCCTCCCAGTACCACAGCCTCCAGTCCAGCCCCACCATATCTGTCTCTGTCACCGAGCCTCACAGTTATGACACCCAGGATGACATGAGGGCGGCCGGCTACTATTCATCCTCAAGCACCCGTCCAAACGGAGCCCCGACCCTGGAGAGCCCTCGTATCGAGATCACAGCTTACGGTCAGTTTCCTGAGGATGAGGTGGAGGAGAGCAGCCTTCCTGTTGCCAAGCGTGTCAACTCTGTAGTGACGCTGACCCTCCCCAGTGCAGACAGTTACCGTGACCCCAGCTGCCTGAGTCCAGCCAGCAGCATTTCATCTCGCAGCTGCCACTCTGACGCTTCCTCCTACGAATCAGGCTTCTCCTACAACTACGACAACTCGCCCCAGAACTCCCCTTGGCAGTCTCCCTCTGTGTCCCCCAAAAGCTCCACCCTCACCCTACCAGGTGATGGCTGTGCCGCTGGTGGCTCCCCTCGCCACTCCCCCTCCACCTCTCCCCGCACAAGTATAACAGATGACACCTGGATGGGTCAGCGTGGATCCAGGCCCAACTCCCCTTGTGGTGCAAAGAGGAAGTACAGCTTCAATGGCAGCGGGGCGCCGCACAAGCACTACCCCTATTCGCCCAACCACTCCCCTGGACCGTCCCCACAGACCTCGCCTCGCCTTAGTGTCACCGAGGAGACCTGGCTCCCAAACACCAACCAGTACACCAATTCAGCCATCCTGGCAGCCATTAATGCCTTGACCACAGATGGAGTGGCTGACCTCGGGGAGGGAATCCCCATGAAGGCCCGGAAAACCAGTCTGGAGCACAGCCCCACAGTCAGCCTGAAGGTGGAGCCAGGGGGTGAGGAGCTGAGTCCAGGGCAGCTCTGTGAGGACGAGCACCCCTCCAACCGCCTGTCGTTAAAGAAGGAAGGCTACTGCGGCGGGTTTCTGGATGTACCACAGCACCCATATTCCTGGTCCAAGCAGCCAAAGCAATATGTAAGGTAAGCAGACGGCGACAGTGAAGATTTCAGCCTTGAACAGTATCTAGTCAAACTTGAAATGAAGCCTTTAGAGTATTAAAGCATCAAACTAGAAATTTTTCAGCATGTTTGGGAACTGAGGAATTAAAGGTGAAGTTCTCCACGGATGCTTAATCTGCATGGACACACTGTATATTTACTAACAGGAAGCAGGTTTAAGCATATTTGCAATTTCATAACAGCTTTATCATAACGTCTGGCGCATCACAGTGTTCACATTCTGCACATTCTACCTTGATAAGTGCCTCTAAAATAAGCTCTCCTCCCTCCTTGTTGAGTTGACATGTTGGACATGTTTTCGCCCCTGACAGCCCGTCCCTGCCAGCTCTCGACTGGCAGCTGCCATCCAGCTCGGGGCCGTACAGCCTGCAGATTGAGGTGCAGCCCAAGTCCCACCACCGAGCCCACTATGAGACAGAGGGCAGCAGGGGAGCGGTAAAGGCCCTGGCAGGGGGACACCCAGTCATTCAGGTCTGCTAAACCAGTGGTTTTTAACTTAACTAATGCCTCCAAACTAATCATTGTCTTCCTGAGACACCGTATCACAGGTTGCAAATTTCTACAAGCTGTGAGCACTTCAACCAAATGCTAATTTTTCCCTCTTAGATTGTGTCACGTGAATATTTTAGGGGCCAAATAATCTATTTTTTCTTTTTTTTCTACATTTATCTTTTCACAACCCCCTCAGGGGCCCAGACCTTATGTTTGGAACCACCAAACAAGGCTGCTCAGTTTCCTGTGATGATTAGACCAACACACGGTGCAGCCATGAGGCCCATTTATCCTCCTACCCCTTTACCTCGTCAGCTTTCACCGCAACAGTTTCCCACTTCTGCTTTCTGCCTAATGTGTTAAAATAGATGGGGGTGACATGTGTTTCATGACTTGGCTGTTATGTTATTCAAAGATGTCACTATTCTGAATGGAATACCATAGGTATGCTCTTAGACAGGCCAGTCCACTCAGTCAGTTCCTGTCCAGACAAGGGTGAGTCAAACTTTTCCATTGCGTTCTCAAGTGCAGCACAGACAGTTACAAAGTGATGTAGCATGGCCAGTAAGAGCTTAGTCATGAGCTTTAACCACAGTAGCTCTGGTGGTCGAGTCTAAAGAAAAAAAAATGTGGATAACTGCAGATATGTTTTGGTTTTAAACCCATCTGGTCCCCCAACCATTAGTCCTCACCGCTGACCTCAGTCTCTGAATAAATAAAGGGTCTGAAGCAAGAGTTGGGCAATGTGAATGGTAAGCAGGGCTGTCAGTTTAATTAATACCTTTTGACGTTTTATTGATACATTACAATAAGTCTACAAGTTAACCAGACATTCTTCACATATAGAGGCAGAGTTTTCTGTTTTTGCCTTTCAGGTGTGATACATTTTTAGAATGAGTTGTTTTCCCTTTTGCCACAGAGGAGCAATTAGCTAACATCGCTGTTTAGAGTGAATGCTAACCTTCCTATGCAGCCACTTTAAGGACAAACATAAGCTATGCAAGTCCATACTACATACTAGTTCTAGATAGTGTGTTCACACTGGAAAAGTAGCCAAATTGAGTCTCCCTACTACAGCCTGACTCACGCTGGATTTTAGAGGCTACTGTGAATATTGATAAACAACAGAATCAGCTAACGATAAATCGGACAATAGCTTTATGTTTGATATTTGTTTAATATCATAAAGACATAAAATAACTTGAAACAGTTTTTAAAAAAAGTTAGTTAAATTTGGTTATTAATGAACTGTGACTAATATACGTAGAATAACGAACCAACAAGTTGTAGTTGAAAAGTTGTCAACGCCCTCTGGTGGACAAACTACATAAAGGTGACATAGTCTCTATTACTGCACACATAATATAATTAGCATTTCTGTTGGCAGTTTCTTTTTCTTTATCTGTTGACGTAATCATCTTGATAAAATCAGCTGATCATTTTGGCTACAGGTGAGTTTACAGGCTGAAATGCTTGTTTTTTGAGTTTACCATGGATGAGGAGGAGCTGCTCACAGTTGGAAAAAAATTCAAATAAGTTGCTGATGGTGATGAGACAGCCATGTTGAGGGAACCAAAAATAATAATTAAATGTTAAGACAAACCTTCTAATTAACATAATAAAAACATTTGGCACAATAACCTGTTAGCACAAATAGTAAATTGATTTCACATATACATACAAAAACCGTGTACTATGACAGTACTGTATATTGTCAGTATGTAAGAAATTTGGCCATAACTATAGTTTCTCTCTGCAGAATGACCTTTAGATCTCCAACCAGCTGTCATTAAAAGTGCTAAAAGCTTTAGTTTAATAGAGCTGTGATATATTTGGATGGAATTCTCCTCATGTGTTTTGTTGATCATAAAAAAGTGGAATAAGGAAACAGAAATATTATATTTATATGCAGCAGTGGAATATAAAAAAAAAAAACTGGAAACCAAAACATTTTGTACCATCCAGTGTGTCGCAACTGCAGCCACACATCTGTGCAAGACGCTTGTATTTGTCCATGAGAAGGTGCTAATGATTTAATGACAGGGGTCTGGGTTCACCCCAGCTGAAATAGAGAGTGTGTGTTCTCTTTAAAGCTAAACTCAAACCTCCCCCTACTTTTCCGCCAGCTACCACCCCAACCACACAGACTTCCCTTTGTTTAGGAAAGTTCCCGTGTGCACGGCTGACATCATTGCGCGCTGCATCCTGCGGAGGCGGCAGCAACTAAACCACACACGTTTCTGGCAGGCTCTGATGGAGATGTTGGAGGGAGCCTCAGACAAGGCAGCCCCATCTCTGTGACTTCCTGATTACATGGTACACACAGCAGCGCTGCAGCCTCTACTGTGGACGCTGGCTGACGAAGCCTCTGTGGCTCGTCCCGTCGCTCCTCTGACTCAAACCCTGCCCAGACTTTACAGAGTTTATTCTGGAAGGCCCTGTTCTGTGTGGTACACTTTTTTTCTCCATGTCTAGCATCCAGCACAGCTAAGCTGGCTGTTTTCTGTTCTTTTTCAATGCCATCGCTGCTGCCTGCCTCAACCACACCCGCCCTTACGCCAGCAGCAGACTGAAGTATGCCCCTCTGAAGTGCTGTGTGCAGTCCTCACCGCAGTTAATGCTCAGGCTTTCATGCTGTACTTTGGTGGAGAGGAAATACACCAATTCAAGTCTGTGAGGTCTTCTTTTTTCTCTGTTTGAAGTCAACTTTCACAGCCTAGATTTAAACATTATTACTTCAGAATCATGTGCCTTTTCTTGGCTTTGATCCTTGTGATCAAATTTAGATTTCTAAACAAAGTGTAATTAATAAATATCATGTGAAACAAAAAGCATGACAGGACAAATTGCTGGTCACACTGAACTATCCCTCTCGGTAAGAAATGTGTGTGTTGGTGTGTGTGATCCTCCTTTTGGAGCTGGAGGTCGCAGTATAGGAATGGAGAGTTAGCTTTGGTCCATTCCTCACCCCTGTCTCCTCCTCTTTGGTGCCTTGAGCAGCTGGAGTCTCGGCATTCCTCTTGTGGGTGATAATATGAACTAGGGAGGGGTGGCTGCAATGCCAATGTCAAACTGCCAGGCTGGAGGAGCGGAGGGTTTACATGAAGTGGTATCATAGTGATTAAATTGTAACAACAAATCATAACTATTGTCTGCTGCAGCTGCTTTACAAAACATGTCATTCAGATCATAGAGGGAAAAACCAAAAAGGAAAGGTTTCTTGATTGCAAGATTGCAACTTAGATAATTTTATGTATTGAAATGATGGATGATGATGCTGACAGGGTTTGCAAATTGTTTCTACGAATGCAAGCTTTGTCAAATCTTGGAAGCAAAGCAGCCAAAAACAGCTAAAAGCAGTCAGATGACTTTACTGAATCTGATGATTTCGATTTGTCTGGACTTTGTTGCTGATGATAATTCAAAGCTGATAATCAAGAATCTGGTAGTAATTATATTTCGAAAGTAACCACCTAAAGTTGCGAGTGGGCTACCTCACTTCATCACACTCCTTTCTGCTGCCTAAATAAACAGCATTGCTTGGCAGCAACCCATTTCCTTACACAAATATACAGGGCTTTTGCAGGCACTTAACCCTGACAGGGATCCTCCTCCAAATCACATGTTGTGCCTCCCCGGTCTGAGCCTTTCACTCTCGTTGTGGGCACTCCTCGCCTCGAGTGCTCTTCTTATGTAAGTCAAAACTGTGGTCTTCATTTCAACATTTCCCCACCGATTGTTTCAGCTGATCCTCTCATCCAGAGAGGTTATGATTAGCTTGGGTTCAGCGTCTGCTCAACAACACTTTGACAGCTTCTTGGGATCTTCTTCATTTTCACTCTGAGGTTTTTTAAAGTTCCCGTATTGCATAAAGTGAGATTTCCATGTCTTTGTTTGATTATAAGTAGGTCTAGGTTTGTGTTAATACTGAGAAAGCGCTCAGTCCACAGGGATATGCACCAATCAGAGCCTGTCTTCTGATTGGCTCACCGACCCATTGTTTCTAGAGAGAAGCCTGGGAGAGGAGATATAAAAAACTTAGATGCTTTTGGTTCTTAAAACCACAAATATATCTTCTTATGGATATCAAAACTAAATTAACTCCACATAGAGAACAGTCATAATACTTGACCCTTACTGGCCAACAGTACTAGTCCCTCTAATTCAGACCTGATAATTGGAGCCGCTTCAAGTGCCGCAAAATTGCTCAACTTTATTGAAAAGGATGGAAAGATTTTTGACCGTTGAGTCAAACAGGACCAAGTCCATTTTGTGGTTTATTGACTGATCAAGGGAAGGGTTTGGGGAAAAGGCCATAACTTGAAGTTTAAAGCTGAGCATTAACTTTTTTTTTTTCTAAATTAATGTATCATTATTGTGTCAATCTTTATTGGAATGCAGTGAAACACCAAAAACACACATTTATTGTTTTTTAAAGATGAAAATGTTGCCTAATCAAAACCTTTCTGGTTGACAATGACAATGCGATCAAATATCATAAAAACATAGATTTGGGTTCAGTTACCTGCACAGATGATGACATTTTTACAGTAAAGACTGAACGAGATAAGCAAAACAAGAACACGGTGGAGAAGCTTCACAAATGCAACACCAGATGCTCCGCCATTACAATTTGTCCATGTAATCTCTACATTCAGTACATTATATTTCGTAGTATAATCCAACATCAGGGCCCCTGTTATCTTATTGTCTTAACTGTGTTTTTTGTCAGTTTGACTTTAAACTGACAAAAAACACAGTAAGTATTTTGCTCTAATTCCTCCCTCGTCACACTGTATGGATAACATACATAACTCTCCGACAGCGTGTCAGTAGTAGCCGCTGTTCTCATATTTCAGCCTGCGGGTTTGGGCTTCATGCCTGCACTCTGCAGTCTGGGTGGTTGAGGTCATCCTGCCTGGAGGCCTCCTGTCAAGCAACACCTATGGAGGTCTGGGAGTACTTCAGAAGCTGTGGGTCGAGTCCGACAGTTACAGCGAGCAGTACTTCCGCACTGTCTCCAGCTCCATTGTGCCGGGATCATTTTACTGATAATAATCAGAGCTGGGTCATTAGTGAGAGTTTTTCTCGACCCTGATTGGCCCGGGCTTGGTGGGACTGACGTGACCTCGACTTTTCTGAAACACTAGCTTAGTCTTGTCACAAGTCGAGCACGGGGCTCACAAATCACAGCGCCGCTCACTGTAGGTGGTTTTACTGCTCTTTGGCAACGGCCGCCCCTGAGATTCAGCTACTGTAGGATCAACATCTTGGCAGAACTTCCATGATCTGATGGAGGAAGTATATGCAAGTCATTGGTAGTAAATTAAAGAAGATGGAAAGGGTGATTACAAGATCCTAAATGGGTACTTTGTTTAAAAACCATCACGCTGAGAGCCTGACCTCCGAAAGACCTAGGTTTGCTTTCGACAGACTGCAAGTGGATGCTTTTTGAGGGTTTAACCACAACCGTGTCTTTTCTTTCTCTCTCCCCCTTTAGCTCCATGGCTACATGGAGAGCGAGCCTCTGACCCTGCAGCTGTTCATCGGCACAGCTGACGACAGGCTGCTGAGGCCCCACGCCTTCTACCAGGTCCACCGCATCACCGGGAAGACGGTGTCCACCCCGAGCCACGAGGTTTTGCACAACAACACCAAGGTGCTGGAGATCCCACTGCTGCCAGAGAACAACATGCGGGCCATGTGAGTATCAGCGGGCATACCCACTCAGTGACGGTTGATTTGATGATATTTGTATGTTGAAACTGATAAAAATCTGGTTGAAATTATTTTGCTTTTTGGGTCCAAGTTAAGTTTCAAGCTATTTAAGACTTGTCTTGGATGTCAAGTTTTTATTCATTCAAGAAATGACATGGAACTGGACTTGCACAAACTTGGCTAAATCTGGTTGAAAAGTGAAGTTTTTTAGATATTCAGAATTATATTCAAGTCCACATCATTAAGTCATTTGAGGTAAGTTCACTTTAAGGTTTGAGTCAGTCAAAACCTTAAGACTTCAAGACAAGTACATGTCAAGTTAGGAGTCATTAAAGTCAAGTCCAAGAGAAATCTCAAGTCACACAAGACAAGTCCATGCCCAGGTTTTCTCTGTTGCTGAATGTGGTTTCTTGCCGGGTGCGGGTGGTGGTGATGGTTGGTTGCCAAGAGCATCAGCCATTGTTGTGATTACAATACAAGATTTTACGGTACGCCCTCTGAGCAGTGTTACTGTCTCTGGGCACACTGGACGCCACAGTGACAGTGATGAGACGGGCCAGGCCAGGGCAAGGTGGTTAGCGTGCTAACAATAGTACAAAAAAGAAGTGATAGAAATAGAAGCAAAGCAATAGGTAACGTTGGTGTCGCTCTCCACCAATGGAGGGAGCTCTTGGCGAGGAAAGTTCTTCTTTTTTCTTCTCGACTGGTAAGTATTGATGCTAATGTTGGATATGTACCAATAACAAAAACTTACATGTAGCTCCTTTAAGAGTTATTTTAGACAAGTTTATGTCATGTCTCAAGGGGAAGTCCAGGTCAAGCCACAGCCTAATAATAGGCTGATAGATAAACACGTTAGATCTGCGTCAGATATTTGTTCTGGTATTTTACCAGGTCAAAACTCGAGACTTGAATGTTTAAGCACAAGTCAAGCATCAAGTCTTAAGTTTGGTGACTTCAGTCAAATCTCAAATCTGTCATGTAAAAACACTATTAACAGAAAATGTATTGCTTGACTTGAACCTGTCCTCAAGGGTTTCAGACCTGATTGAGACTTGGCCTGAAAGACCTGAAACTTAACTTGAACTAATCCCAGATGTTTTAAAAATAACTATGGCTCTTGCTGTGATAGCATGAACATCTGATGTGCTACAGTTTGTCCGTTACAGCCTTAAATTAAACCTTTTCAAACCTGTTAGATTGCTGCCCAACTAAAAAAGATAATCCTCCGGAGATACAAAGTTTGCTTGTCTGATTTATCTTTGTACAGTGGGGTCCAAAAGTCTGAGACCACTTTACTTTTGGACCCCACTGTATGTCTGTGGGCGAGCACGCCTCCTGTAGTGTTTGGGTTTTGAAAGCGTTGCCCTCTGTACTCAGACGGGTGGCTTTCCCATTTTATAAGCCTCAGAGATCAGATTACTGGGGAAGCTCAAAGCTGCTAACAGGGACCTGGGGTTTCTGTCTGAGCTGCAGGCAGTAGCAGCCTGCTTGCATCAGCACTTTCTCTGCGTTTTAATGGATGTAACACATAAGCTCCCCTTATACAACTACTTTACCTCGGGATATGGTTTCTCTTTTCTCACAGAGGATACGCCTCAGAGTACTTAAAGTTTAGGCGAGGGATTTGTGGGAGATTTATTCATTTTGACATGCGCTCCAGTGTGACATATCGATGTTTTATTATGTGGTATAGAATACAGGCGTTATTATATATCTGAAATAGTTACTCATGATGATTTAGGGGGACATGTCTTCAATTAAATCATTAATCAACATCAGTTCAGATTTTTTTTTAGCCTCAATGAAGCCACATTTGACGTGGTATGACTCCACTTAACTGTTAATAAATTCAATGATAGCACTGGGCCGACTTAAAAAAAAAAAAGTACTGCCCTGCTTCTTGGTAATGTCCTTTCTTTCTAAAACGTTTTCTCAGGCACTGAACGGACGCCTCAGTATGTGGTTTTGCACTCAGCCTGTCTGCGTAGGCGGAGAGCTGAACAGCTGGGGTCCTTAGCATCAACACCTGATTACTTCGCCAGTGAAGCAGACCCTAGTGTCTGGCGGGAAGAATGTTAGGGAGTGTTCAAATGTGTGTAAAAGTTGACATTAACTAGGCTTTGAGGAATGTGGCATCAAGTAGCACGGCGATGGAAAAGCCAGAAACTGTTTGGAGAGGCTCAAAGTATGAAAAAGTTAACATGAGTGCAGTGCAGACAGAGAGGGTTGTGGAAGAGGAGGAGAAGTGTCTGATGAAGACTCTGACACTGTAAAAAAATATTACCTGGGTTGTAAGATTTGCGGAACAGTATTTTAGGAACCATCTCTTGTGGCTCATAACAAAAATATTCATGATGTAATAAACCCTCCCATGCATTGAGGTGTAATAGTTCTGTTGGGGGTGGTGGTGTTAATCTTCTCTTGACGTGACTGCAGCCTCCTTCAGGACTTTGTTGATGGAGTCCAGAATGAAAATCACTCTTGATTCGGCTGCAGTACTGTAGCAATCACCGCTTGATTAACTGTGAAAGTATATCTGTCACAAATGCTCGTGATAATGTGCCTTGTGGACAGACAGACTTTGGCAGATTCTTCATCTTGTGTCTCTGCTAATAGAATCGACTGCGCAGGGATCTTGAAGCTGCGTAACTCAGACATTGAGCTGCGAAAGGGGGAGACAGACATCGGACGCAAGAACACACGTGTGCGGATGGTTTTCAGAATTCACATCAACCAGGCCACAGGGAGAACGGTGTCCTTGCAAGTTGCATCCAATCCCATTGAGTGCTGTGAGTACATCCAGTATTTGTTTGCCCCAAAAATCCATCCATCCGTCTATCCATCCATCTATCTATCTACACAGTCCCAGAATGCCTCCCAAATAGCGCTTAAATTGCTTGATTTGTCAACTTACTGACTCAACATGGTGGTTCTTTAAGAGGTCAGAATATAAATTGTTGGGTTTGGAAGATGAGCAATGGTATAAAAAAAAAGGAAAAACTTTTTCTGCTACACAAAACCAAATTAAGTAAACACAGTAAACTCAGATGGCAAACGTGGTTAACGTTATACCTGTTTAATATTAGCATGTTAGCATTGTCACAAGTTAGCATACTGATGTTAGCGTTTATCTCAAAGCACCATGCCGACAGCTTCACAAACCAGCCAGCGTGGCTGTAGACTCTTACTCTTGTTCTTGTTCTTGTAAAATACAGAACAAGTTTTACCATTTCAGGCCTCTAATGATGACTCAAATCAAACAATCTGAGGTTAGAAGGAAAAAGAAAATTATGGTTTCGCTGAAACTACTCAAATGAGTATGACGAATGAGACAAGGGGTTGCAGGGAAAAGTTGCTCCATTTAAAAAGATCACAAGACAAGTGGGAAGCGGGAAGTCGGGAGCCAATGAATCAATCAATTAGGAAGAAACTTTGATAATCAATTAAAGGTCATTTTGGGGTTTTCAAATGTGAGCTTTTGCTGCTTTTCTCAGTTTTTTATGTTTCAAAATGAAACGCTGTTGACTTTTGGGCTGTTTGTCAAACAAAACTATCTGAAGATATCACACTGGATGATGGGAAATTGCGAACGAACGTTATCTTTTTAAAATTTTTTAGACTTAACAATTTATTAATCACAACATAAGCAATAAATTCATTGGCGGATGTCTGTGATTCTCAGTCATCCAGGAAAACCAAGATAACCATTGGATTTATTGAGAGAGATGAGAATGATTTGATGCAGCTCTGTAGAGCTGTTGCAGATATGGTCCATGTGATTGTGTGCTCCATTTTAACTTGACAGTATTTGTCTGTGTAAAGGCCATTTAGTCCTTGCTCGATAAACTCCATTGACTCTCTGTGCTGCACTGGAGTTGACCTTCCACTGGACCGGGATAAACTCAGGCAGATCAACCACTTTATGTGGTTCTGGCACCGAGAGCTGCCATAGAGATTAAGTCTTATGAGGTAAATGAAAGACAGTAGTTAAACCATGATCTCAGCCCCTTGAAATAGACCATTGTTAGTTTCTGAACGACTGCCACAAAGCAATTGTTTTTGACCAAAATTCACTTTGTGTGTGAGTGAGGCAGAACGACAGACGGAGGCAGAGAAACACAGAGATATGGGAAGTATCAATGGTTTCCAGAGAGCGAGAATTAGAGTTTGATCAAAATCAGAATGCAGCAGCATCGAATAACAAAAAGATCCTCATAGGAGAAAAATACTCAGGTTTTATTAAACCTTTATTTATGTTTCCCGGTCAATTGTGACAAAATTACAGATATCTTTCATGAGAGAGACCTGGCGAGGACATCAGCGTTACATTTAGACAGAAAAAAGTTTTCAAATATATCGCAGCAAGTAATAGACCATTTCAGAAAAAGTGAAAACAAGCAAGGAATGAGAGGAGCAGGCCAAAAGGCAAGAGAGACAGGGAGAAGAAAGATATTCTTAAACCAAATATTTGAGACAAAACATCCACCCTAATTTGAAGAAAACACAAATAAACACAAGACGAAGCCTCTCCCAACTTACTGGCACAGAGGGAGTTTAATTCTAACATGAGGAGGCAGAGGTTTACAGCTGTGCCGACAGCTCTGTGAAAGCTGTCTAGGTAGTGATTCAGCCTCGGTCTGGATGCTCAGGTCTGCATGGGGAGTGGGTGTGTATTAGCTGAGCGATGAGTCCGGTTTCTCCTCTCCCTCCCACAGCCCAGAGATCGGCCCAGGAGCTGCCGCTGGTGGATAAGCAGAGCTTGGAGACGTGTCCCGCCCCCGGAGGGGAGAGGATGCTCCTCGACGGACACAACTTCCAGCACGACTCCAAGGTGGTGTTCGTGGAAAAGGCTCAAGGTAAAAGAGGAGGAGATTTGGAGTAATGGCTGCAGCGTCTCAGTACAGCTGTGTGTATATATTTGTGTGTGTGTGTGTGTCTCTGTGCGTGTGTGTGTGTGTGTCCCTCTCTCCGTTGTTGGAGAAACCCCAAGACTGCTCCCTCCCTTCACTCCCCCCGCCGTCAAAATATCCTCCATCCTGCCAGAGTGCCACATGTGGTGCACATTAATGCGCTGTATTTTTAACCCAGCAGATTTACATTTGCAGAAGTTTCCATTGCCTGTTCAGCAGAGGAATGGATCACAAATGCAGCATGTGTTGTGTGTGTGTCTGTGTGTGTCTGTGTGTGTGTGCATGTGTGTGGGTTGGCCGTGCACGTGGTGTGGAGGCATACACATTTGTGTGTGTATGCCATGCCTCAGTATTTGTTTCTCTTCTTCTTACTTTAAGCTGTTTTGGTTTGGAGGGAGAGGGGACTGCTCCCAGATGTTGATACGAGGAGGTTTACAAACAGCAATTTCCTTGATTAGCTTTAGCGAAGCAACGTGAGGCACAGTTTGGGCCAAGGCTGAGCACTGTAAACACATGTGATCCTATCAGCCGTGGTGACTCATTCAAAGAAGAGGGAAGCCTTTTCATTGTTCCACCTGTGAAAGGAAGAATTCAAGGCTGCCCGGGCACACAAGCAGCAGCCCCCCCTCCACCCCTCACCCCCACCCTCCAGCACTGTACAATGGAGTAGTGAGATTGTTTATCAAAACAAGAAGTGATTGTATGAGCCCAGGCCTTGTTCCCCTCTTCCTGACCTCTTTGATTAACCCTGATCTCTTCCGGAGAAAAGGGCGGATCAGAGACGTGAAACGTTTCTCAGAGGCAGAAATAATGAATTAAACTTCTTTCGACAGAAGAAGCACTTTTTGGAGCACAACCAGCAAAGATGGAGCTCCAGTTAAAAATAAAATAAAAATAAAACTTTACCATCCCCTGCTCCTCTATTCTATGTTGGTTTAATGTTCTCAAACTTGGACGGTCAGCAGCATCTTAAGTCTGTCATGAGATAAGTTTAAACATTGAAGTTATGCAAAGGCTCACTAGCTTAAAAATGATTATTTAGTGTAGTTTTGTAACTTTTTCACATCATAGTTAGAGTGCTATATTTCAATATAATGTATAGCTGGCTACTTTTTGGTAGTTTAACCAAGCAAATCTATATATATGAAATAACTTTAGGTAGTGAATGACATAAGGAATCATTACTAAATTACTTTTGTCTGTGTGGATGTTTGCTGAGATGAAGCAGCTCCTAAAATCAGTAGATATCAATAATTACACATTGAATTATTAAAAATATAAGATGAATTTCCTTCCATTAGTAAAGTCCAGTGAATATTAATGAATTTGAAATATATCCACACATTTTATCCTGACAAATATAGATCTCACCTCGCCCTCTCTTTATTTGACATTCCCCTCATTTCAAAGTGTAATAATCTTATCTCATCAAAGTCCAACCACTCACACTGATGAAGACCATGAGATGTAGTTAAAAGCTGTGTAAGATTTTTGTATCAAACTCTGACTTATACCACTTGTCTTTTTCATAAATACTTAATAGTGACTTAGCCACGATAGATAAAGGGTTTTAACCCCGCCCCCTGAAGTTCATCCCGACCAATGAGATTGTTTCTGCCTCCAAGAAACATTTGATTGACTAAAACTAAAATCTGAAAGACCTCAGAGAGAATTGTTCCACTTGTTTTGGAAAAAGGAAAACGCACAACTTCATAAAATGTCATGAGAGTTCGGGTCAGCAGCAGCTCTGGTTCTGTCTCAGCTCCGAATCAGACTGCGTTTAGGGCCATGTGCAGCTCTGGACTGGTGTTGATGGGTGTGCTCCCTTGTTTTTGATGAGGGTTTCCCCACGTCTGGCACCAGCATCAGATTCCTGGGCAATCCTACCATGGAAACAACCCTTAAGCCAGGCTTCCACAACACTGCCCCCCCTCCTGCTCCCCTCCTCCTCCTTTCACTTCCCTCCATCCTTCCACCTCTCTATCCAAGCTGCCTCTGTGCCACCAGCTCTCAGTTCATTAACTCTGAGAGCTGTGGGCTCCCTACGGATCGCACTTGGTCTTCTTTACAGCTGCTGTCTGTATAAATAGATGGGTAAATAGATACAGTAGATAAGTAGAGACGTCATTCATCTCAGGGGTGAAATGGCGTCATTGGTATTATAAGATACCGTATAATAAACTAAGAAAGATACAACACACAAAATGACTAATGTGCATTATTTAAAAAACATGCAGCTCATCTCTGCTTTCACATCGTCATGCAGAACTGATAGAATTTGGAAATTTCATATGCTTTTATTGTTATTTTACCCGCTCCAAAGCAGAGCTCTGAGAAACAGTTTAACGATCAAACTCATAAATCCACAGCGGTGGATTCGGTTGCCATAAAGAGCTTAAAGCATTTAATTTTACCAATGGACAATTTTCCTGCAAATTCTCCAATTAAGCAGTCTCACAAAATAACGTTCACAAAGCTGCGGTAACAGAACATGTGGGCATTGACAGATGCAGATATTCCCAGTTTGTGAGTTTGCGTGTATCCTCTCCTTACAAGTGTATGTGTGTGTGTGTAAGTGTGTGTGTGTGTATGTGTGTGTGTGTGTGTGTGTGTGTGTGTGTGTGTGTGTGTGTGTGTGTGTGTTTGTCAGAGTTTCCCCTGCAATTATAGACAGGATGGGTCACCCTGTCTTTAGATGCTGCCAACAAACTAAAAGTTTCATTTGTTTTGGTTTCTGTTTTAGTGTCCGATGGTCTGAATGATATTTCCACTCTGCTGACAAATGAGAATCTGGGGAAACACTGGTGTGAGTGTTTGAGAGGAAAAAAAGGGAGGAAGAGGCAGTAACATGTGTTTTTGTGTGCATGTACAGTGTCATATTCATGTTTCGGAGTGTGTTGTTGTTGCTACCCATGACTCACACTGAAGGAAATCCTTATTTCCCCCAAATAGAAACACACACACACACACACACACACACAGTCACCTGCTCCTCAGTCAGAGCACGGCATCTGAAAACAGTAACAGTGGATGTCAGCTCTGCTTTATCACGCCCACCTGCCCCTCCTGTTTCCTGCCTTGGTAGAAAAACCCAAGATAGCATCACTTCACTTGTCACTTGTAGTTAGACCCAATCAGTCATAAGAGATTACTGTACGACCTCGGTGCTGCAGACATCAGCCTGTAATCTAAACCTGACTCAGTCGCACCTTACTTTCATTTGCCCTCAGAAGATGCTGCCTCTGATAAGTCACTCAGTCACTCCATTTGGGAAATTAAGCCCTGCTGTCCTTTATTCACCTCTGTTTTTTTTGTGGTTTACTGTTGGAGGACTTCTCAGATGTCATTTATTCTCTATAAGTAGAAGCTCAACTCCAAATTGAAATGAAAGACAGAGTAAAAAGAAAACTTTTGATCTTTGCATTCTTTAAAGTACATTTGATAAATCTAAGAATGTAACATGCAGTTCATGTAGAGGGAAACCTTGTTATTTGGAGTATAGTTATATTACACTGTAGTATTATATATAATAGTATCCTATAGGAAAATGTAGAATGAGACAGAAGCTGAACTTGAAGGTTGATTCTTGACTTTGGAAACAGTCTGATCATTGTAAAAACGTGTGGGTTTCGTCATGTATAACATCATGTAGGGTTTTATTTGTTTGGTTTCCTTTTGTGAACCTTTGCCTGCTCCTTTATAGTCTTTCATCCACTTTTTTACCTCCCCTCAGTGTTTTTTATTAAAGTGTGTTTTTCTACTCAGTATTTCCCCACCGTGATTGATAATAGCTTAATTTGAGCGAGAGATCCTGAAGGAAATCCTTGCCGAGGAGAAACCCTCAAATGAAAAGAGCACTCTAACATCTGGTCAGTTGCCCTGGAGAGCTGCCTGCTCTGCTGGAGTCTGTATCAGTGTCACAGCATTTCCCCGATCCATCGCAGCCCTTTGTTGCATTTTTGTTGACCCATCTCCCCCACATGTCCGTCTCTCTGTGCCCTGATGAGTTGGCGCTTCAAACGGGTAGAGAGACCAAGGTTTCCACATCTGCCTGGAACACCCAAGCAATTCTGTCTAATTGTTGTTGGCCGGAGCAGCTGTACAAGTACGAGGACCTGAAAACTGAACTGTGAGAGGATTATAATGCTGCGAGGCTGCCAGATGGCGTCTGGAATTACCTGCAGAAAATTACAGATAACCATCCTCCTTTAAGCCCATGAGAGCAAGATGACAGTAGAGCAACAGTGGAGGGAATTAGGTTGTTTTTAACATGTACACTGTGCTAGCTCAGTTAGCTTTGCTAGCTTTGAGCTGTGGTTATATTTAGTGGGAGGGGGTTGCTTTTCTTTGGTGGCGCGCATGGTCAGCGGGCTTCGGATTTGCTGCATTCACAGAACAATGATTTCCACTTGAAGGCGTTCAGTGGTTTGGCTGCCTCTGACACTTCTGAGAACAATGGCTGTTTTCATAAACAAATCAATTACAGCCACATAAACAGCAGGGATTATGTTTTCATAAATTACAGTGTATAATCCATAAAAATTGCAGGCCCCTTTGAGAAAGTCCAGAGGCTGATTTCTTGATGAAAGCGCTGCCCTGTGTCCAGATGATGTTGTGCAGTGACAGGCGCCACCGCCACTGCAAGTAGCTCGGCTGGAGTTAGTGGTATCTGCTGCCATTTATCAGCTCAGAGTTTGCTTGAGCCGCCACTCCCCTCCACACCGCAGCAGACTGCATGCAGCTTCCCAAATCTGTCGTGTTTTCAGGGAGGTAGGAAGGAAGAAGTTTCAGTCATCAGTCAGAGGACAAGGGAACTCTTTCAGCGTGCCACATGGGCCTGGGCAGAGCATGTGTTTATATTTACTGTACGTTATGAGGGCTTGGGCACACGCCACCCCGCTGTTTCACTCTGGGCACCAAAGTTTTACTCCACCCAGCCCCAATTAAGGAGCACAAGGAGCTGTTTGATTCCCTTTATAAACCCAACATGACAAATAACTGTATTGTATATTGTTTGATCCCCCTCGGCTGCCATGACTCTGTACAGCACACCACTGCTGTGTCATTGACTGCTCTGTGTTATGTCTGTTCTGAGAAAGTAATGATTTGTATAGACCATTGCTAACGAAATGTGAATTGTAAGACTTCTGCACGGCTGGGACGCTGCCAAGGCGAAAGGAGCTTGGGCGTTGTGAGAGTTGGAGAGGGGTACTGGGTTTCTATGGTCGGGGTGGTTTCTGGGGAGAGATTTTAGCTTGTTTAACTTAGATAGTGGGCCAGGGAGTTGGAAACCATATTGTGCTCATTGAAATTTGGTAGGAGGGGAGCTGGAGAGTAACTGCTACTGAAGTTTTTCATTGGATTGGTGCAGGCGTTGTGCAGATGTTGACCTATAACTCTGGAACATTCTGTGGTTATCAATTACATTCTGTGGTTATCAATTATCTGGTGCACTCTTTTCTAACAAAGGCATCCCATGCATTCAACTTTTCAAAGCTTACTCTTTTTTTTTGTGGCTATTGAAAAGTTTCCTGGCAGTAGGTAGCCGGGCACAGAAAACAAATTGCTCAACTGAATTTTTCTATCTCTGGATTGATGTGAAAAATGATGTGAGTATGAGTCAGAGAGAGGAAAGCAGACAAGGGGAAATGGAGAGAGAAGATCTGAAAAACATGTTTACCTCCTGTGGATTGACGTAGACAGCGAAGGCTTCCCTTCTGGAGAGGTTCCCAAAGTGAAGAGAGGCAGCGAGAGGCTGAGTGGAAGAGGGAAAGAGATAGAGACACAACAGAAGATTGCATTTTGTAGTCACTTGGACAGTTGCTAAAGTTTGAGCTGCTCTGGAGGAAGTTGAGTCACTGATTGAGTTCAAGTTCAGTGGATAAAGTTTAGTTTTGTGTGACTGACGAAATTTTCGTTCTTTTGGGTGAATGAACTGAACTGAATCACTTCCTGAAACAATCTGTGTTTAGTCAATTCGGTCAGCTGTGAGCGAACGTGCAGGGATACACTTACTCTCCGAGTGTGTGATTCATGTCATCACAAGGGAACTTTGTATGTTCAGTGATTCGTTCACCGAACGTCACCTGTGGGTGATAGATGGGTGGAATCAGGCCGAGCAAGTTCAACTGTAGATCAGTTTAAAATATTGATATAATAACAGTCATTAAAAACCAGCATTAATCTCAGATATTCAGTGAGGAAACTTTTAAAATACACACTGTTGAGACTAGACGCAGTCAGAGGTCAAGTCAAGCTCTGAAGGATCCGGGGAACGAATCTTGTGAATGAACCAATTCTAGTGACTCATGACACTGAAAAGAACTTTGCACATAATGAAGTCAAACTTTTCTGGGGACATTTTGCTCAGTGTATTTTAACTCATTACTTTAAGTCATTGCTGTCTGGTAGGAATATGTCTTAAAAGTTTAGAAGTGAGAATATCCACTGGACCTGATATACTCCTCACATACAGACATCCCCCCAGCAGAGAGCCTTTCTGCAGAGCATCCTGTACAACTTCCTGTATGGCAAGCTGTTTTCCTTTTAATTTCTATTGTTTACACAGGGGTTTCCTCGCAACACGGTTTGCAAATGTTATGTTTGATTCACAATACCTCACACTGGTGTGTGTACATGCATCAGAGATGTCTGCGTCTTGCTGTGCACCAGGCACCAGGACTGTCCCTACAGTGCTCACAGAATGCTTACATTTGTTATCTCTGTCTGTGTAAGGTTTTCTTCTTTGTAAACATCTGTTAGGGTCAGGGTTGAGGCTGTAGTATCTGGGTTATGAGAAAATCATGGTTACAACACTTTTTTTTCCTTTTAAAATTCAGTTTATTGTTTGTTTTTTTTAACATACCAGTATCAAAAACATGCACATACAGATGCAACAGCAGTACAACAATACAGCAGAGAGATGGGACAAAAAAAACAGCCATATTTTGTTACATTTTTCAAGGGAAACCATGAAGCACATACTGTACCTGAGCTTCTCCAAGTAAAGGTGCTGCATCACTTCCCTCACCCACAGAGTGTGACCAGTTTTTTCTTTCAGAGCTTCTCTGGAAGTTTAATGGTCTGAGTTGCACAATCTCAAGTGTTGAGTCAAGTGTTATCACACGTCATCCCGTTGTCTCTCACCTAAAACTTCATGTCTCTCTGATCTAATGTATAATTAATGAAGGCATATGAAAGGGCAAATATGATATATCATCCACCAACCTTTCTTCAGATTGCTATTTATTGGATTGACCGATTTTCACCCGAAAACCCCATCAATGTATTTGCAGTATTGATGTGCAGTATTGCATTATTTGATTTTTCTAATTTCTAGCTGCAGCGCGTCTTTAGACCCTTCCTGCAACGCTCTGCAGCCATTTCCACAACTTCCATTTATGGCTTATATAATGACTGTCATAAAACTAAGCATTATTTGGGCAGAAGTTGGAGACTTTCTGCTTTGAAAACCAGTGCAGCCATAACACAAGTTATTATAAATAACAAACTGCGTAGATAACTGTGTAAATAATGGTCTGAGGCACAGTGAAACATTCGAACGGTTGCAGTGGAGGCCTCTGTCACCAGGTGCTGCTTGAAATACTCAGTCTAGCACATCAGGCTCACAAAAGTCTGGAGAAAATCTTGGCAAGAAATGAGAATACTAAGACCACAGCCATGTCCCGGTTCCACAAAATAATTTTCAGCAGGTGCACTGGAAAAGTGACCAAATTAACTATAATCAAAAAAGTCTGCAGGCCTATGCATATTCAAAAAAATGTCTGAAAACATGTCTCCAGAATTGACAGCTCATTGCTCAGCCTCTCCCCCCGCTGTCTCTCATTGCACGACAGCCCACTGTATCTCTGGCCTTTTTTTTCTGAACAGAACCTTTGAGCACACATTTATGTTGTTTTGTCACAGAGATGTCATTCTCTTTTATGCGATACACATGATTTTACTTCCTCCTGCAGAGCTGCAGCTAAAGCTCCAGTCCACAAAGTGCCAGACAGGGAGGGGAAGTCAAGGGAGAAAGGGAAAGCGAGATCAAAACAGAGCAGTGTCTCCTCAGACATAATAGAAGCTGTCAGTGCCTAGCTGCACCTCCTCCATCTCTGCCACCTCACAACTCCCCTCCACACAAACAAAGTGGTACCCCATCCATCTACACAGTGCTGTCTGCTCAATCCAAACCCTCCACTTATCAAACTGCAGACGGCCTGTTGAGCAACGCAGCGCTTATCTCACTTAATCTCCTTCGAGACAATCTCGCTACAGCTGACCTTTCTTCTGTAAACTGCAGTTTCCTTTCCACGTAAAGTCATTTTCACTCATTTCATGTCTCTTTAGGGCCTTGTTAATGAGTCAGGGGGCTAAAGAAATTGCAGTGGTTTCCTTCTGTGTCTAATAAATTGGTAAAAATATAGTTTTACTCACACCTCATTGGGCAGAATGACAAATTAAACTTACTTTTTTAGCAAGGCTGTGTTTTCCAGCAGCTCGTATGATGCCTTCGTTTTATTGCCTGATGGGAAAACCTCTTTATTGTGGCAAGTTTAAGGAGAAAAAACACATTACCAGAAAAGGAGAAAAATACCACCACCATTTAACAATCATTATATGGGGATAACAGAAAGATTCCTATGAGAACACAAGAAATAAGGGGTTACAAAAAGCCGAGGCGAGTTGTCAGTTTCCAGTCGCTGCGTATTAACGAGCCAACCAGCTGCTCGAGCATGTTGGGATTCCACACGGCGATGAAGTCAAGGTTTCTCTCATCCACCAAAGATGTCGCTCATCTCTCTGGTATGACTCTGGGTTTTTTAGGATTGCATCAGATTTCTCTCGCTCTCTCTCTGTCTGTGTCTGTCTCTCTCTGTGGTTTGTCGTCTCGTTCTCTCTCTCTCTCTCTGTCTCAGGTTTGTTAGACTGAGGATATGAGCTCATGAGCTGCGGGTCAGACAGGATGACGTTTGTGATAGCCTCAGCTCTGTAGCAGTTTTATATATCACTGATGTAACAGATGACAATAACAACACTCATTCCATTTCTTCATTACTACTGGGAGCCAAGTAGGTGGATTTTTTCTGATTTGTCATTACAAAACAATTTTTTCACTTTCTTTTTTTTTGTTTTTTTTGTTTTTTTTTTTTAGATGGTCACCACCTCTGGGAGACTGAGGCCAAGGTTGAGAGAGACGCCTCAAAGCCTGTAAGTGATACATATGACACTATTATCATGATGAATCTGGAGGCAAGGCTAAAGCAGCTGTTCTCAGTCTTTTAAACTGAACTAAGTGGCAAAATATTTTCAGTCTTCACATGAAAACAAATTGAGTTTAAATAAAGATTCTGAATTATCTAGAACCTAGAACCTTATCTTGATTTACAGCAATTCAGCCCTTCACTTTAAAGGATCAGTTCACCCTAAATTTAATGAATGGCCTTTACTTTAAAGGGTCAGTTCACCTGAAATTTAACTATTGTCCTTTACTTTAAAGGATCAGTTCACCCTAAATGTAAATAATGACCTTTACTTTAAAGGATCAGTTCACCCTAAATGTAGATAATGTCCTTTACTTTAAAGGGTCAGTTCACCCTAAATGTAGATAATGTCCTTTACTTTAAAGGGTCAGTTCCTCCTAAATGGTGGTAACTAAGAATCTAAGTTTCACTGTTCCTGCCCAGCTTTTGAGATGCATCTCTGAATTGTTTTTGCTTCCACCCCAATACGGCACAGGATCACTGGAAGGAAAAGTCAATACAACCTACCTCTAAAGTTTTTTTGTAAATAGGTCGTAGATATCTCTGAGGTGAATATCTCATTCTAAAGAAACCACTGTACACCACTGGAAATAAATGAAAAAATAAGTTTTCTTGTAACTTGGAAGAACTAATACTTTATTAACCTTCTAATTTTTATTTTAATCATTTATATTCTATATCTTTTCCCTGATTAGCATAAAATATTCATTTTGTGACATTTTTGAAACATTTTGTTTGACTGTTTATAAGAAGAAGATAATAACAATGTGTGTGCAATAGAAATGTAACTACAGCCAGGATCTGCTTAGCTTAGCTTTACATGGAATCTAGGAGCAGGAGGAAACAGCAAGCCTGGCTCTGTCTGAAGATAACAAAATCCACCTAAAGCTCACTACTTCACATACTAAATCTCGTTCATTTAATCCCAATAAAAACCAAAGTGTATGAATGGCAGTTTTATGGGAAGTTTGCTGGATATTGTTGCCTTTGGACAGAGCCAGACTAGATGTTTCCCCCTGTTTCCAATCTTTCTGCTAAGCTAAGCTAACCAGCTGCTGGCTGTAGCTTCATATTTATTGTGCAGACATGACACTTTGGTGTCGTGGCTTCTCATTTAACTCTCAGCAAGAAAGCAAATGAGCACATTTCCTAAAAAGATATCCATTTACACCGCACATACCGACCACAAAGTTAATATGAATACTGAATGCGCACACTTTGGTCTGCAGACTAGAGAACACACTCACAGAAGTGTGACTGGAATATGACTGTGGATTTTCTTAGCCTGTGGTGGAAGCCCCTGGGGGTGAAACAGCAGTGTTGTGTTTCAAACGTGTGGAAAAGGTTCTCGAAAGTTCAGCCTTCAACCTGTGGGAGTTTGAGCTTGGCAGTGTGTCCTGTCTTGGCCTGGGACAGCGAAGAGAGAGCGAGAGAGAGAGAGAGAGATAGTGGTGGGAGTCTGGGAGATAGACGAGGGGATTAGATGGTGTCTATATGTGAAGCGCTGCACCTGCTCCCTGTGTCTTCTCATTGCAAAACGCACTCGCTCTCTCTCTCCCTCCCTCGCTCTCTCTCTCCCTCCCTCTCTCTCTCTCTCTCTCTCGCTCACACACACACACTCATACAGTGACTGCTGGGACACATCTGTCTGCTTGAATAGACAAAGGGCCTCTCTCCCTCCCTCCCCCACTCAGCCCAGTCTGCTGGATTGATCCCATTTTAAACACTGACGCTGCCTTGGCCAGGTTTGACCTCTGCTGTTGCGCCACAACGCAGACCAAACCACAAATTCAGCATACCTCACCGCCTCCGTCACCTGCACACACTGACCTTCCCCAAGAGCGAAGCAGATCTGGGACAAGAGGCGATGATTTAGTTTTGATTTTAGGAATCATTTACAATGATATACATCAGAGTATTCATAACAACTCACTTTCAGTTCCAAATGAGAGAAATTACGTCTGTCAGGTAAAAACATCTCACTGCTAGTTTTGATGATTTTCATGCTTTTTACACAAATTAAACGTCCACTCGCTCCTCTGTGAGATGAGATGACTTTACACTACAACACGTGTGCACATAAAACTTTCAAACGCAAATGAATGATTTCATCTGTGCATGGTTTTTGGATTCAAAATTAAGCTTGTTTTTCATAAATTGTATAAATTGACGTTTTGGACATCTTCCACACAAGTGAAATGCTGAAAATGTTTCCTGTTCAATCTGGACACAATTACAGCTTCCACAGCGCAAATGGTGAACCGTTTCCAGAGGTTTTTATCAACAAATCCTCTGAAGGATAGATGGATCGCGGTGAATGAGACAAGTCGAAAAAGCCTCATCTGGCTTCACTTGACTTTACGACTGAAGTGATTTAATAAAACGTGTGTCAGCTTTCACCTGTACATGTCAGGGCCAGCCATCCTCCAAAGCACAGTTTTGTAGACAGATGACTTCCTCCCTGGCTACCGAGCAGCACCTCCAACACACGCAGACATATAAATTCACACACACACGCACACACGGGCAGAGTAGCACGCACATGTGGGGCTGATGTGGTCACAGGCTGAACCCAGAAACGTGGTCGCTCCTGGCCTTCGTTCCCTCCTCAGACAGCAGGAAGCTCTGCTGGGGAAATAAACTATCTGGACACTCCCGAGTTCAGTTCATTCAGCTGAGTTATTCACTGTTCAAACAACCAGGACTCTCTATAAGCTCAACTTCATGGTCTCTTTGTGGCTCTCTCTCTCTCTCGTTTGGGATTACAACCAGATTTTCAGATTTCACTCACACACAACCACAGGCTGCAGATTTCAAGAAAAGGAGACATTCGCATCTCAAATCCCGTCTGCTGACCTGCACTGTCTCTCCCAACCATCCCCACCAGACAAAGACAGATACGATGCAAAACACTAATAATAATTATTGTAAAAATTCATTTAAAAAAACAGTTACAGCAAAAGAACAATAAATACATAAGAAAATAGTTTTTCCATCTTAAACTACAAAACCCTCCAGGGTTAATTTGGATTTAATCTTCATATTTGGCAAAAACAAGTGTTTGCTCCTCGCACATAAAAATAAAGGACCCTCCTGTTGTCCTCAATAGTTCAGTCTCTCTTTTTCTTCTCCTTTTTTCACTCATGGAGCTGTATGTTTATGTATGAAAACAATTACCAGAACAGAAATGGTTGTGTACATGACCTTTTTGTCGTTGCTATTTGCCACAGTACAAAGCTCTTTTTATATTTAAGATAAGATAAAATTACACTCTGGTTCCCGGGGAGCAAACTAAACACATGAGACCAGATAAAGATATGAAAACGATAAAAACGGAGCAAAGGAAATAAAAATAATGGATTGTACAGATTAAGTAGATGCAATCAAAGAGTCAGTAGAAAAACAAAAAAATACCATGAATCAAATAAGAAAGTTTTATTCACTACAATAACTTTGACATTTTCTCTGCCTGTTCATAACATTTCTTCATTTCAGTCAAATTGTTAAATTTGTGGCTTTGCAGAACTCACTCCTGGTTGAAATCCCTCCGTATCGGAACCAAAGACTCTCCGCTCCGGTCCATGTGAACTTCTACGTCTGCAACGGCAAGAGGAAAAGAAGCCAGTATCAGCGTTTCACCTACGTCCCTGCCAGTGGTAACGCTCTCCTCCTCATATAACCACTTATTGTTCTTGACCAATCGTGAATGAGCCAGTAAAGGTTTAGGGCCCAGAGTTAGATCTTGTTATTAAGATAATATATAAAAGAAACACAAGGAAATATAAACAGAGAAGCAGGCTTGTGAGGGGAACAGCTGCAGTTTGATTCCTAGATCACAGGATAAATCAGGGTGGAGAAAGGCAAAGAGCAATGCTCGCCCCTCCCTCATTAAAAGGTGCTCTTGAGCAAGGCACTTAACCCCCCCCCCCCCCCCCCCCCCCCCCCCACCACCACCACCACCACCACCACCACCACCACCACCACCACCCAGCTGCTCCAGTGAAGACCAACAGATCAGACTGTGGTTGCACCAGGGTGGCTCTCAGCAAAGTCTGTGTAAATAAGCAGGATTGCTTCACACTTTGATGGGAAACAGAGCTGTTGTGGCGGGTCAGCATTTCAGTTAAAGCACAGAGGATATTATAGAGATAAAGAATTGTCTTGTCGGTGGGTGGATTTGGCAGCTGTTTGCTTTTGAAGGATGAAGCTGTTACTCTTCATGGCCTCATTAACTTTCTGATGAAACTGCATCATCTGAACAGGGATTTTTCAACTAATATTACTGCTGCTGATTTAACAGCTGGACAAAAATTTGGATGTACAGTTTCTAACATTATGAATTCAGGATGTGAAGAAGGTTAGAAATAGTGTTTCTATTGGAGTTTCATGCTGGTGAAGCTTTTGTGAAAAAAAATATCACCAGTGTTTTTCACAGACATACAGTAGCCAGGCCAGTTTGAGGCTCTTTCTTGCTTATTCTGCCTTTTCTTTTACTTCCCTGTCAACACTGCAGGACTTTGACATTCATATCCCAGACTAATTAGAAACACTTTAGCCTGGATTTTATATCTGAAGACGAGAACAAACTGTTTGTATTCCCCCTTGTCTGGTGGTTTTGCAAGGGAGGAACAAAGCAACGCTAATATTCCTTCATTGTAAAGAAAAAAAAAAATCTATAAAATGTGTTATTTTCCCTACCTGTCGCTACATGAACGCTGCAGTGACTGGACACACATGGGTGGGGAGAGGGGCGTGGGAAAAGCATGTTATTTGAATAGAGAACCTTTTGCCAAGCTAAATATAAACACTGACCCACGAACTGAAAAGTAAAAAACCGCTGCTAATTGCGCTCTGGGCTCAGAGTGAAAATCCAGTGGGTGGTTCAAAGCTGTGATTCAAGTGAACTGGCCCAGCCCTGTACGTGGGCGACGGAGTGCCCCACTGTGAAAGTGGAGCATTGTCCTCGGGATGCAGAGGGTGTAAGGGAGGGGACAGACTGGGGGGACAGCGAGTCTGGTCAGTGTCTCCTAAAGGGTGAGTGCTGCTGAGGCAACAGTCCAGCTGAGGGGAACAGTCTGATCTGTCAGTCTTCGAGAGGAGAGAGTCAATAAAAGTTTAAAACCAGTGGGCAGAGTGAGTGAAAACAGTAGGTGGAAAAAATTATTAAAAGCTCAACTTTTTCTGGGGTTTTTTTTACGTTAATTTTTTTTTTGCAGCAGCAGCAGGTGTGAGAGCAGAAAAACAACAGATTTATTTTGGGACATACATTACACATGGCTGATTTTCACCCTCCGGAAGCCCAGGGGCAGGCTCTCTTTTGTGGCAAGACAAACATTTGCACTTCTTCTGCTCCTTTCTGTGCATCTGCCTATCCTCCACCGGCAGACAGACACACACTTCCTCCAAACAGGCCTAAAATAGGGGTGCGCGTTGCTATTTTAAGCGCTGTGGTTGGTGTAACCATCCCATCGCAGTTCCTCTTTTACAGTTGTTGACAGTGGAGCCTTCAGTAAGGCATGACGTGTCCCGGTTTCACTCTTTTTAGTATAATTAGTCCCTTTTTTAGCCTGGTACACCCTGTAAAATAAAAATATCTTTTAGAAGAGACATCCCGAAGCAAGCAGAGTCATGAAAAACACAAATAAACAACTAAACAACAGTGTAATATAAGAATAAAAACTGCACAAGGAAGAATAAGTATAACTTATTTACTACTTCAGCTTTGATTTCCAACACATGCTTCATTTTATAATCTAAAACAGCCTCGAAAAGAAGAAGTAGTTCCAGTTTAGTGATGCGGCGATGAAGTTCAGGGTCAGAGCCGCGCTGTCGTTTGCTTGTAACTGGACTGTAATGCTTGTTATATAAGAGTGATGTCGTGTCACGAGCTGCAGCAGCAGATTGATGGCCCACATTTGAAAATTCAGTGTCCAACATGTTCCTGCGCTGGAATCTGGTCGAGTGGCCAAGATCACAACGACTGAGAACAAGCCCTGCCTCGTTTGAACTCAGCACTGGTCCCCGCTTGTACGATAACCACAATCCATGAACGCGCCGAAGCCACCATTTTGTCTTTTTCAGCTAAATTTGGGCTTTAAAAGCAGCTTTGGTGCCCGCTTAAACTTTCTCTCTTTGTCTCAATGAGCTAGCAGTAATTTATTTTTAATGACTGAACCCTGCTGTGTATGAAGCTGCTGTTGGAGCGACATATTTCATATCACACATTTAATGGATATTAGCACCAGAGCAGGATCCAAAGAAAATAGGGCTTCTATTATAGAAGCTGCTGGATGTTTCTCGTGTTGATGAGTCATCCCTTTTTTCCTTCTTTTTTTTTTTTCTCGCTTTGTGAATATTTTCAGCAGAGTGGGAGAGCTCAGGCGCAGACACAGAGACTCATTGATGAGAGTGTTTGTTTGGCAGCGGGTCTCCTAGCCACAAACCCACTCACTCACTCACCCTCGCAGGAAGGTTGGAATATGTGTTTACTCATTTAGCTTTTCCTCCTTCTGTCCTGCCTCCTCTTCCTCCTCTTCCTCCTCTTCCTCCTCCTCCTCCTCCTCCTCTTCCCTCAGTTCCAACAATAAAGACGGAGCCACATGACGACTACGACGCCCCTCTGGTGTGCACTCAGCATGGTTCCACCCTGGCCTTGCACCCAAAGCCATACTTCCCCACACAGGTCATGCCCCCGATGATGACCTCTGACCCCAGGCCGTGTGTTGTTGGCGGGGTTTACCCTGTCAGCCAGCAGAGACTGACAGCCAAGCCTTCCTCACTGCCTTCCTCTTCCTCTCCGAGCACCAGCCCCAAACTGCACGACCTGTCGCCATCACCCTTCACCAAGTGCCTCCCTGTCGGCCCAGCGGTCCCACACCAGGGCCCCCAGTCCCCAATCCCTCACGTCTCCATCATCCAGGAGACCCCTGGGCGCTACCAGCTGCCCAGCCTCTACCCGCCCAGCAGCTCCTCCTCCTCCCCAACCTCGCAGCCCTCCACCCCGACCGACGCTCCCTTCTCTCCGGCCCACTGCATGACGCCAGCCCAGCCGGTCAGCGGCAGCACCAGCCCAGGCGCCCAGCAGCACCCCAAGGTGCCAGAGAGAGGGCGATCCTCCCTGCAGGAGGACGGCAGCCCCCCGACACTGGCTGTCAGCATCAAACAGGAACCACAGGAGCTGGACCAGATGTACCTCGATGATGGTGAGTGAAAAAAGTTTTTACAAAATTGTGCTTCTTTTTCTAGTGCATGGAAAAAATTATAAAGTGAGCGCCCGTCCAACACCCTAATTAACTACACAGAAAGGTTTTTATTGCCCTCCTGCATAAATGACCATAATATATCTGCAGGTGCTGATAGCATTTTTGATCAGTATCATATGTCTCGCCGGTCACTTTGCCAGGAGCCCAAACATTTGGCCTTCAAACTTCAGTTTGCAGCTTTTGTTTTGGCGGAGAGCTCTTCACCAATTATCATCTAAAGGAGCAGTCCAACATTTTGGGAGAACGCTTATTTTTTTTCTTGTTGAGAGAAGATTGATAGTTGATAGCTATATCTGCACAGTATATATGCTTACCTGGCTTTATTGTGAAAATGTGATGTTATTGTTTGTGTCAGTTACAGTTATAGGCCACTGCAGGAGAGGTAGATTGTTGTGGGAGCGATAACTGTGCCAAATCTTTTTATCACTGCTGTTGCAATTCCTACTTTACTGAAATAGATCCTGTCAAAAGTCCTGCATCTCACTTTTGTGGTTCTTCTTTCCTTTGCTGTCAGCGTTCTTCGTCATCTCAATTCTGAGGTAATTAGATCAAAGAAGCCTGGTGGTCTTGTATTTGATATATTTGGCTTTAAACCCTGCCCAAAGCTCCGTGATAAAATGAATGTGACGCCCTTTTATTTATCTCAGCGAGAGCAGGATTTTAGGAGCACAAACTTTATGATCTCACTGCTTTGGCCCTCTGCACTCACCACTGAGGTTCGGGGGCTGTGTGCTCTGCGCTGCGGTGATTTGAAATAAATTGGATAAATGATCTTCCTCTGGGCAAGAAAAAACATGGCCTGGCTGTGCGTAAGTCCTGGGGAGGAGAGGAAAGGAGTGCAGTAAATGAAGAAACACTAACCAGCAGCTATCAGCACACAGAGCAGCCGAGCTTTGATCCGTCACCAGAGCCCCTGCTGAACGGTCTGGCCGAGCTTCCTGACGATGGCGAACGAGACGCTGTTGTTGGGCCACAGACTGCAGGACTCAGACTATTCCCATTGCCACTTCCTTTGAACAGTCTGGGTAAATACATTAACACTTGTTAGCGCTGTCTGCAGGGACATTAGGATGGCTAGAGCTAGACATTTGATTTGTAATTATGTTGTAACTTGTGCCACCGCTGCTTACGTCTCTTGAGGATTTCTATGTTCAAAGGTAGCCTATTAAAGTACGCCACCATAGCCATAATGGATATTTCTGAGGTGCTGGGCCCACAATTACTCTTGTTTTCATTGGCAAATTGAGGGAAATTTTACTAAACACTCCAAACTAAATGCGGCTTCTCACTTCATTAAAACCTTTGGCAGAGTTTGACAGCACTTTTTTGCTTTTTGGCCACGCTCAGGTGTAGTGTTACTGTAATTTCTTGACGAGCATGCTTGTTAAACTCAGTCAATGATACCTGAGACTTTTAAGAAGCTGAGACCCTGATTGTCACTGAAATTTATTCATTGAATATGGATTGTGTGTGTGTGTGTGTGTGTGTGTTTCGGGCTGTTATAATAGTACATAATGATCTGTACTTAATTGTTGCCATTAACTTCTTTAATTTTGTGCAATTTCATTTAATTTCACAATAATTTGACACAAATAATTTAAGTGAATAATTCAAACGAAGGTTTAACCACTCTTTAAACGTGTCACATTTAAACACAGTCACGTTTAAAGATCTCCCACCCAAACTTTGTTGTTGCCCTATTGTCTGTAATCAGAGCTGATATCTTTCCTCTGTTTGCACAGCCCTCTCATATTCATCAGGATCCCCCTGTGTTTAACATTTTTATCACACCGTCCCCTGAGAGGTAGCAAACATGTCTGCTCATGGAAAGTCTGAATCGTATTCTCTCTGGCCTCGAGCCGGAGCTATAGGCTGCAGGGTGCACGGTCTAAACTCCTCTGCTGCTGAGACTGAGCGAGATGGAGGCCACGGCCACGCTGCCATAAAACTTGCTGACTGGAGAGGTTTGCATGCTTCCCCTTGGCTCACAGAGAGTCTGGGAGAGGTGGCCAAAGCCATACGTTATACTGCACAGTAGTGTGCCGAAGATTTTTGTCAGCGGTGAGGTAACATGAGCAAAACATGTGCATTTTGAAGTCAGAGCTGAGCCAAATAGCATTACGACATATTTTTTTTCATGGCGTGTTGTGGCCTTGTTAGATGTCAGAGCAGCACAATTGATGACCTGAGGCTTTAGATGATCATAGGCAAAGTATATGTGAATAAATTGTGAGTAGTAACTCACTGAATCTGCCTGATCTCTAAACAGTAAAACTCTCTTGCTTCCTCAAATTATTTCCAGCCACAGTTTGCAAAAAGAAGAAGAATTCATCATTCGTTTGTATGATCAAAACGTACGGCATTTTCACACTGACTTTACACAAGCTGTTACATTTATGGTTTGAATGAATTATCAGCTTCTCTTTTTATTAATTTGGCCTTTTTGGAGGATTATATTTTACGTATTCGTCAGTATCCACATCTGTTATGTATTACATGTTGCCAGTAACACATATTGATTCATTGCTAAATACAGTGAGCGGCCAGAGAAGAAAAAAAAAACACACAAAAAAAAACACCATCATGATGTAATGTAACAACCCTGCAATAAAAGGCAAGAAAAGTGCAGTTTTTTTGGAGACTTTTCTTTTACTTTACGACTATAATTGGTTGTCTTTTAATTTTATTCTTTGAGTTTTGAGACTTTACTTTGTGGTGGTCTTAATTATACAAATTACACTAAAATACACTCCAGTGCAGCAACAACAAAACAAGAGTCTACAGCAACACTCACAGCTCTGTGAGGGATATTGGACCATTTCCACCATCTTAGTTTAATATGTCGGCTTAGCATGCTAACATATTCTAGTTAGCACTCAACACAAAGTGCAAGGATGTTGCACATATTTGGCCATAAACCAAAGTACTTGACAAAATTAATTCTTGACCTGATGATAAAACGTCACAGGATGATCAAAGTCAGTAGGTTTCCTCCACTGGGGACCATGAATGTGCATATGCAATTTCATAGCAATCCATCCAGTAGTTGTTGAGATATTCCAGTCTGGACCAAAGCGGTGGACTGACAACAAAGACGGTAAATTTCATGAAGGTCATACATATTATAGGCCTGTTGTTTTGAGTTACAACAGCAGCTCAGCGTCTGAAAGAACATTGTCATTGTGGTAATATTTTGCTGAAGTCTTCTCCCTTTCTACTGTTCTTTTTTAAGGCCTACAAAGTCTCCTTCTTTCCAAAGCTCTATTGTCCAGTCATTTTCTTTTTGAATAATACCTGGGTTAAAAAAAAATAATTGGCGAAGGCTGTGGTGAACTACAGAACCGCTCTGTGGGACTGACTTGCAGTAACCCAGTAGGAGCCTCGTAATGTGGGCCAAGAACATCTCGTGGCTTGTGGCCTGGACTTGACGTGGCAGTACACGGGGGTTTTAGGGGGAGTTGTGGTATTTTCTGCCCCCCAGCCTTTTTCTCTCATTGTCTCTGTTCTGGTCTCTCAGCTGATTTATTCGCGGCGTTCAGAGAGGCTGTTTAGTATCTCGCCATCTGATCAGTTCCTCTTTAGTGTTGTGTTGTTACAGGCCGGATCATGTTGATGCGTTTCAGCCCTTAATGAGGCAAACAGTGGTGTCCTGCTAATTGTTTGGGAGTTCCTCATTTGTCGGGGGGTTTCCTGGTCGGAGCGCTGGGCTGTATCAGTCAGCTCCAGCTGCTGTGGACCTCCATGGGACAGGAAACCAGTTCCTGGATTATTTCATATCAAAAGCCACCTTCCTGCTCTTAAAAAACTGTAAAGTTAGAAACACAACACAAAGCAACAAACACAACAGTGCAGTGCCTCATGTTAAATTAATAACAATGCTCTCAGAGTTTGTCGCACACAGAATTCAAGTATATAAGATATAATAATACTGTTATTTCAGAGCCCAAAAATAATCTACATGCAGTATATTGTTACTATTCAGCCTGTGTTGTCACAAAAACAATCTCATGAGAAAACAATCTCACCACAAGGTCCATTTAGTAGCTGTTCTGGAACTTTCAACTGGATGGTTTTCATCAGCAGATGGAGTTCGTCTATTAGCCACAAAATGATAAATGTTCACATTTCCATTTTTTTTCATAGCACTTTAAGGACTCATCTGTGCTGGCTCAAAGGAGCTGTTTGTGAGTCGTGCTACTGCTACATAGCTAACTTTAGCATTAACAGCTGTTTGCTTACCAGACAAGAAGGTTCAGCATCAAACTTTATTCCTTTACTCGCCAACTCTCTTGTTTATAATTCTACCACTTCTTTTCTTCTACTGAAGTTAGCATGCTAACCAGCTAGCTCCGTCCAGTCTGCTCTGAAGAAGTACATCTTCTCTAAGGGCGTATTATAACCTCTTGTATTGTAAATGCAACAATGGCTGAAGCTCTTGGCAAGACTGGTATATAATCGGCTGTTAATCCTAACATTGGCTATGTAGCAATAGCATAACTTACAAATAGCTCATTTAAAAGCTGAGGTTCAAAGTTAACTCTCGACTTTAAAGACAGTAATTAAGAAAACAGTCTCACTTAGAAGTTTTGATCAAATCACAATCATATCAAGACTGGACCTCAGCTTTTAATCCAACATGGACAAGAAATCCTTAAAGGAAAAGTGTAAATTGGGCAACTGGGCAAACGCCATCTACTGCTGAAGACCATCTAAAAGCTCCAGAACACCTACTACAAGGTGTTTTCTCAAATGTATTTGTAATATTTTTTCAATTGAATCATAATTTTTCCAGAAACCGTGATTCCACATTCTACATCTAAAGTAAGAAAATCCAATAAAAAGCACAAATACAAAACAGTTTTCTAAATTAAAAAAGAATATCCCCTCCCTCGATGTGTTTGTTGATGTTGAGTTTGATGTTTGAACCATCTCTATCACATAAATGTCTCTCTTGAGCAAATCAATGTGGGCAAAGAGCCATGTGACATAGATGTCACACTGGTGCTGGGCCTATTTTTAGGCCTTTGTTGTAAACACACTTAGAGATCAATAGATTGACCCTTTTTTTCTTTTCAATTAGATCCTCAACATCAAATGTGACGGCACAATGAAAAGTGGGCCATGGCAACAGACACATAAACAGTAAATGTGGCCTCAGTCAGGCAAAAGATAAAGTTTAACTGCCTGGTCTTCCTTTGTTTTATGTCAGAATAAATTTCTCTTTTTACCATTTCATGATGTGAAAGCTATTCTGCCACATGTGGCGCATGATGTGGCGCAAGGAAAAATATCTGAATCTCATAATTCATCCGTGATTTTGATGGTTGCCAGGCAGGTGATGACATGATGTGCAGGTTTGACGACATCTTGATGCCCTAAATGTGCAGCCAGCGTCCTGGTTCTAAGTACGCGTTGAAAAATCCGTGTAATGACGTCTCCTTGAGGTCTGAACTTAAAGAATATATCCTTCCACCTCCAGATGCGCAGAAGGTCAAAGCCAGATCAAACGGAGCAGCGGAGGTCAGTCAGTTCAATCTGGGTCGGGAAGAGCACACATGGCAGCTGAAGAACAGACTGTAGGAGGGTGGAGATGAGGTCTGAGTGTTTATTTCTTCAGGTTCAAGTATGTCTTCTGGTAATGTTGGTCATATTCTCACACTCACGCGGCTGGTGGCAGTATGCTGTCCTGATGCGGCTCGTTAGAAAGCATCTTGCCTTACATATACACAAAAAAAAGCATCATTCTGATCTTACCGTTAACATAACAGCGCAGCTACTGACCCTGATGAAACTGGAGCTCAGATCTGAGGAGGACAGGCTTCATTCAAGGAAGAGATTTTATGGTCTCCACTGCAACATGGCAACAAGATGTCTTTACACTCCATTGTAAATAAATATCTAAGAGATGGCTTTACCCACTGACGGTCATAACATGTGGCTTGGCATTTAGCCCATTACTTATAAAACAGAAAAACAAACAGCAGACCACAAGTTTTTGGTCTTGTTTCTCTTCCTTCCAGGCAGCCTCACATGCAATCAAATCAATATGCAGAGACAAGAAACTTGTTTGACATTCTGTATTCATCACAGTAATGAACTTCTCACCATTATTTATTCACCAAAACTACATTATTGTTTGATAAAGCTGCTGCCAGCAGAGACCCCTTTAAAATGCTCCATGGTGGTGCAGTGAAGATTTGTCTAAAATCCAAGACTTGGGAGTCAGTTAGTAAAATAAAAAAAAAAGATGTGGTCAAATAATTGTGAGAAACTATTTAAATTGGAGATTAAATTGAGGATTATTTTCCATCTTATCGATTTATTATTTGATCTATTAAATGTCCAAAATGTAAAAATGCAGATCACAATTTCTCAGAGCCCAAGGAGACGTCCTCCAATCTCTTATTTTGTTCAGCCAACAGTCCAGAACCAAAAGATATTCAATTGACAATCTTTTAAAGAGGATCAAAGCAGAAAATCCTCACATTTGAAAATGTTTGGCAGATTTGCTTAAAAAATGACTTAAACAATTAATCCATTGTGAAAGTATTTGCTAAATGTTTGTGGATCAACTATTCGATTGATGATTTCAGCTCTATTCACAAGCTACAGTATGTTGTTGGAAAATTCATTCAAGAAGTCAAGTAAAATTGATGTATTGATTGATTGTTGTGTCAGTGATAATGAATGAAGCAATATTAAATCTTCGCAACAGGCCCTGCTCACATCTGCAGTATCGTGAGAAAACAAGGTGCAAAAATATTATAATGCACGACATACTTAAAGCAAATTTTGATACAGAAGTGAAAGAATGGGAGTGAAAGGTTGCCCTAAATCTATGAAATCAAAATGTTTGTCAGTGAAGTGTACATAATACTGAGTTAGATGCCTAAAAATGTGAAAACACTGGTAAGGTCCTTTAATTTTGAATTTTTGAACCTTGATGATGAGTCTATCCTTATTTCAGCCATCTGCTAAATCAAGTGCAAGTGATTTAGATCACCTGAATATAAATGTCACTGCTGCCTTGACGAGTTTTCTCCACGCTGCCAAGTTCTTCACAAAGACATATTGCTGTGAATCGCACCCTGTCTTCATAGTCACATAACAGGTTCAATGTGTCCATGTGTTTCTGTGACACGCTCATGTGAGATCGTGGTTATCAAACCTCTCAGGAGACCTCCCTGTTCCTTTATTAAGAGCAGTCAATCAACAAGCCGAGCGCTTTAAGGTCATGTCTAGACAGTGTGAAATCTCTGTATCACTGTGTGATAGCTTCAATCAGAGTTCAGGTGATTTGTTGTCAGAAACCAGATTTTGCACCTACATTTTTACAAATTTGTACTATTTTGAGTTCCTCCTCAGTTGTTTGTGTACTATCTCTAGGTGATGATGACACTTTTAGGTCTGGTTTTTTAACATGGTAGCCTCCCACACAGTCCTAACCAGCTCAAGATTATTTTTCATGCTCGGAAGTGACTGGTATTTCTGTGAGGAAGCAGCTGTGCCAGCGCTGGGTCACTGCCTGAGATGAAAATAAATGTTTAAAAGAATAAAATCCTTCCATTGTATATGTGTGTGTGTGTGTGTGTGTGTGGTGGTGGTGGTGGTGGTGGGGGAGGAGGGGGGGGGGGGGTCTCAGGTTTCCAGGCTGCTTTCCAGCGTCCAATCAGTCATAGGGAATTCCTCCCTCGGCCCACTGGCTGAGATTCTCGAGGCCAGCTCCAGGGGTGTTCCCCCCTCAGATTTCTCATCCTTGCGAGAGGGAGCCTGAAGCTGAACCTTGATGCTGATTAGAAAAGTGAGAAGCAGATTAAAGAGGGAATTGGAAGGGAAGGAGTTGTGGAGACTATCTCTTCCAAGTAATAAATGAGTTCACAGATAAGAACAGTAAACGCTAATGAAAAATGAACCATCTCAATCCCCTTTAGTGAGGCAAAAAATTACTGATCTGTCCTTTTCTCTGTTATCAGTGAATTGATATCTATATATTTTTCTGGTTTAGCTTCAGCCAGCTTGTGTAGTTGCTCTTGGCTCATCCCACCTTTGTCAGCCAAAGCACACAGCTGATTAAAACAGATAAACAAGTGCACCTGGATCCTTCAGAGACAGAAGGAGGTTGCATCATCTCTCTTGATAAAAGAGGTCAGGGGATCTCAGATATAAAGTGATTCTATTAGGTGGGCTCAGAGGAAAGGATGGATCCTATATAGCTCAGATAATTTTATTCTCAGGTGGAAAATTTACCTTAAAGCTGCACTAATAAATATTTGAATATTAAAGAAGACACTGTGTAATATGTAACATGATAGGTGTCAGTCATAGTGACAAAACCACAGTGAATTATAAAGCTAATCTGCAGTTTCCCTCAGTGCTATGAAGTGTTTTAGTATCTTTCAGCTCATTGTTTTGGTTTTCTGGCCCACTTGTGTAATGCACAGAAAGACATTGGACTCTAACGACTTTGGACAGACGTCACATTGTGGTTGGAAATTAAAATCAGGTTGACTTAAAAAACCCAGCGTTGTCTAACTGACATTGTGTTGTTTGAGTTTTGCTCACAACTAGAACGTCAGTATTTTATATATCAAGATGACATTTGGAGGACGTTGGATTTTGGTCACATAACGAGACAACTTAAAACCAACAAAATATCAATGTCATCTGTCCTCAGCAGTCCACGTCAAATTGACGTTAATATGAGATGTCCTGATTTAAAAGAAGAGCAAATATTGAAGTTTCATTTATAGTAACTGTTTGCCAACATCTTAGCCATATCCTACAATTTCCCGAAGGGATTAATAAAGTATTTTATCTATCTGTCTTTATCAACTTTTTAATGTCATTATATGCCAGTGTTGTGTTTACTGCTTGTTGCACTCGATTAGATGTTATGTACATTTTAAATACTCAGGGCTAAATGAGCTACAATCAAATTTACCTATGATTTATTAAGAATTTAACAGTCAAAAACTAATGAAAACGCTGACGATCTTCAACTTGATGTGTACGTGATATGTTTATGTTGACAGCGTCATGGCAACACAAGTCAACAACTGTCATCATTGTCATGGAAATATATGTCATTGCCTGCTCACCAGTCTGCTCACTTCAAACCAGTGAGATGAGCAGACTGGAAAACACAGAAATCTCGAATGTGTTGTAGCATTAAAACAATGTCATGTTACTTTCTGCGTTGTACTTTACATGCCAACACTCAGGATGGTGACTGACATACTGACCGTCTCGTTCTCTCTCTTTCCCTTTACAGTCAATGAGATCATCAGGAACGACCTGTCAAGCATCTCCGTCCACAGTCATGCATAGTTTCCTGTCACCTGCAAAAGTGACACAGAAAACAAACAAACAAAAGGGAAACGCCAAACAAAGCTGACTCTGTGCTTTGCATGTTTGGACTACAGCGTGCAAGAAGCAGCAAAAGCAAATGCAAGGAGAACAATTGTAAATGTATTGTCCAGATGACCAGGGTCCAATGTGTGCCTTGTTTTTCATATATAATGCCTTTATGCAGAAATTATTCAAGGAATAAATGACATGACTGACTTTTTTAAAGACATGTAAATTGAGTATGTAGCAGCCAAACCTGCCATCCCCAGCCCCCCACAACAAAGTATGCTTTTAGAGGACCAAGAATTGTTTTATATGTCCTTTTTGCTGCAGTTTGTAAATGATTCAGTGCCTATGTGTTATGTAATTTGTATATACTGTGTCTGTACTGCTTCAGTTTGCATATCTGGCTTTACACAGCGACAGTTTAACAGAGAAGTGCCTTTGACTGGAAATGGAAAGATGTGGCTTGAGTTTGGCTTCACTAGTTCAATGTCAACATTTTTAAATTAAAGATTTTTTTAAAGCGAGATAATGTAACTTTTGCTGAAGAGTGGCTACTGCGGCCGCAACTGACAATTATGGGGTAATGGTAAATGCTAAGAGATACTGTAACACTAGCACAAATAGAGGATTGTCATAAAGTGAACAAAGCGACTAAGCAATGTCCGTTACACAGTTATATCTGTCTGTAGTTCGCTAACATTAGCTAACATTAGCCACCATAAGCTACTGGTCATACCAGACCAAATAGAGTTGTAACAGCAAAACGTCTCAGTTTACTGAATTTATGAAGGGTGTGTTTTATGTCTTATAAATTCAACTCTTCATTTGTAACAGGATGAATGTGTTAGTTCTTATTTCAAAAGTTGCATGGTCTTGCTTTAAATCATATTTGTTTGGCATGCCACATGTAAGTTACAATCAATAAAATTTAATACATTTTCTGTATTCACAACCAACAGCAAGCACTTAACCACTAAACCTGTGGTATTAATTGTAGTTATTGGGTCAAGGCAACAGGTTACTGTCACTTGAAGTCAAACAGCAATGGCAAAACTTTCCAGTTGAAATGTTTCCGAAACCTCAAACGCAGTTCTTATGCCTTTATGCACTCTTACAGCACAAAAAAAAACATGTAGTCACAAGATATTGAGTCATTTTGTGTCATTGTTGGGATAAGAATAATATGGACTGCACACTGACTTGAAAATAGCATGAACTTTGGAGTGAACTGTTGGCTACAGTAAAACTAGTTGGACTTTTATCAAAGAAAAAATCATCTCAGTCTTGACAAAGCTTGACTTTTATTACTCCCTGGAAGCTATGCAACATGCAGGTAGCATTAGTCTGTCAAAGAATGTAAACAATCAGCGTTGTAACCGAGAAGGTCTCTAATCCAAAGAATACTTAATAACAGTGAACAGCAATACAATTATATAAATTCTCTAATGTTTGTTTTTGTATTTTCATATTTATTCTCTTAGCATGTGCTCTGTTTATCCATGTTTATCATACAGCTTCTTTTACATGGTTACCTACATACTGTGGTTTATGTACTAATTTGTTTGTGCTCCTATGAAACTGAATTGGCTGTTTCCAGTTTTATTTGTATTTATGAGTCTTAATCCATGTTACTGAAGGGCATGAAAGAAGCCATACTGAAATGTTTACCAAGGAGGTTATTGTTAGTCTGTAACGCATATTTCTGCTTTGTGATCTCTTTTGTGTATTTGTCAATAAATAAGCCTTCATCTCTTTCATGTGTATGGTGTCTGTCTCACTGTGGACATCAGTCAATACATGCTCTGTGTGGCTTCACATTATAAAGTGTTTGGGATAAAGCCTTTAGATTATATATTTAAAAAAACACATTTATGTATGTTTAAGTTCCTGCACCTGATCTTCAAATATACACAGACATAAACAAACAGCCTGCTTTACAAAGTAAGGTTCAAGCTGAGTCCAGCTTCTTTTGAAAATGTTGTCGGCAATGATGTAATGTTTTAGAAGCAGCTAAAACCTGCAGGAAACTCTGCTATGGTCCTTTAAAATGAATTTATCTTGTCAGATTCTCATGATACTGAAACTATTCAGAAGTGCGTTGGCGTTTTGTCAAGAGAAGGCTGGAGTCAGAGATGATACAGATGTTTACTGATGCAGCTGTTACAAGGTATCAGAAGTGTCAACATATTCAAGTCTTGCTGTTAGGAGTTTTTACTGTGTTAGTTGTCAACTGAACCCTAATGTGAGGTGTTTGCTCTTCAAAGAGCTGTGTAAAAAAATAAACCTCTTGTCTACAAACTAACCAATATGCTTGATTTTTAAATTCAATCTTTACAATTCAAAGTTTATTTTAAACAGTTAAAATTGTGCAAAATTGAATGAGAACAATGTGCGTTATGTGGAGGGAAGGACTAGAAACCAGAGGTTTCAGGGCCTCAACTTAAAATAATATACAGTAATATGATTCAAAAAAGGTTATGCAGATAAACCAACGTAATAAAAACACAGCAATCGAAATAACTTGCATTTTAATTCTGTGGCGGGATAGAGATAACTTCAGTGTTTCCAAACATAAGAAACCAGAGAAAACCAGAGGAAAAAAATAATAATTCTGATTGTTTTTGGAAGCAATGAGCTTTTGCGTTCAAGTACAGGTTTGATTTCTGCTGTAGCTCTAAAACCAGAGGAGAAATCAATCCCACATCCATTAACCCCACAACATTCACCAACATATACATCAACCCACTCTCTCCTGCTTCCACAGAGTTCACCCTTTCATTCAGAATCTATATCAGTGTTTGATTACAGGTAAAAAAAACAAAAAACAAAAAACCCTTTCATTTCATAACTTAAGCACTACATCTGTTGATAATCCCACTGCAGAAACTGTCCTAACATCTAACATCTTTTCAGAATGTCATAATGTAATATTACTGTTCGATCCCTCCCCAGTGCAGCGGGTCGATGTAAGATGTTGTGGTGCACACTGACACCCTGTGGCCTGTTTAACGCCTGCTGGATTTTAAACATGCAGTGAATCTCAGCACTGCATGTGTTTTTTTTTTTTTTTTATTTATTATACTTGATTGAGTGACAGGCTGCACTCACACGGAAACTCAGCTTTTATGAAAATCAGCACATGTCGATTCCCAGTTTGTTGGTTTTGCTTGGCTGCCTTGCACCTGTTTTATGTCTCTTAGGAAAATCAGGTGTCATTTCTCCTCAGTCTGTAAATTATTCTTCTCTTTGGCAACATCCAGGCAGCAGCTGAACACACAAGGTAAGCTAGGACTTCAAATTAAAGGTCAAATTATATGATTATATTTGATAATTTCATATGAATTGTTTTAGAACAACAGTATAAAAATGTGAATTAAGTCCAGTGATTCGTATGTTTGTTATTGTGCCCTTACATAAATTATAAAAACAATTACACTACTAAAATCTAAATGCTCTAAAAATCATAGTTTTTGAAAAACAAAGAAAACAGTTCTTTTTAATAATATTTCAAGGATCAAGCATAATTTTTCTTGATTTTTGTGCTGTAATCTGCTTTATTCTGACTCGTTTGGAGATGCTTATATCTAGATCTTTCTTTAGAAAACTGGAAATGGTTGACCTGACATTGTGCTGGTGTATCTTTATTACTTATGCATCAATATTGTACAGACAATATTGTATCAATAACACAGAAAATTACAGAAATACAAATCAAAACAATTTTAGGCATGATTTTTTTTAGGCTTACATCTTAAAAGATTATGATTGTGATGATCGTGATCATAATCACTAAGATCATGTAAATGTTTGTGTCTCCATCAACAGCTTCTCTCTAAAGGTTTGTTTCTTTCAGCTCGGAACCACTCTCTGGTAAGATGGAGAAATTATTCGGGAATGTCACATGCAACTCCAGCAAACTTGAGCCCTGCGAGTGTAGACAGGATCAAATGATTTTCCTCTCGCTGGTTGACATCGTTACTTTTCTCTTTGGACAACCAGTGATCGTCAGACTGCTGTGGATCGCCTTAACATCCAATAAGGCTGCAGACATCCTGAATGGTAATTTAGCTGTCTTCCACAGCTTCCAGTACTTGATCTCCCTCTTGCATTTAATTGTCCTCTTTGTGTCGCCACACAACCAGTTGAAAATCCTCAGGTTTTTGTTTGTGTACGCACAAATCGGAGGGCCGACCAATTTGTCTTTTATCTGCGTTCAGAGATATGTTGCTGTCATTTACCCCACATCTTACCCTCTGCTGAAGAAATACAGATACTGTGAGGTTTGTGCCGTGACCGTGTGGATCTTGTCTGTTCCAACTGCTTTTGTAAGCGTTATTGCTGCAAATGCTCCCCCCTCTTCTCAAGGTAAAACCTTAAATACTATCTCACTTTTCGCGATGGTGTTTATGATTTCAATGATGGGACGGTGCAGCATCAAAATTGTGAGGATGCTGATGAAGCGCGGACCAGGGAGAGACAAGCTGCATCCTGCCAAGAAGAGAGCCTTCAAAACCATTGCTGCCACGTCAACCATCACCTTGTTTTTTTACATTCCTGTGACTCTGCTGCAAAGGTTAATGTTTGCGGAGGGACGTGCATATGAGTGTGTACTTATACCTAGATGTATATTGTTGTTGTCTGCTGCAAGTATCGTACATCCACTGTTTTACCTCTCCACCCAAAGAAAGTTGTTTACCTGCTTAAAGTAGGAAATCAGTGCTGAACAACATTCCCATCACCTGAACTACAGATTTTACCTGAGTGCAGACCCACAGAATTAGAGAAGGCATCTGGATTCTTCTTAAAACCATCTAGACTTTGGAGCAAACGTTAAGATGCATGATGGAGATTTTAGTAATAATATTAATAATAAAGTAATAATAATTATTATAATTTGATGGAGAAATAATCTCATTGGTTGTGTTAAAGTGTTGTGTAAGAAACCATGTTTATCAGTTTTTCATCAGTTCTGCCTGGAGTACAGGAAATATTATGATATGAAAATATTATGTAAATCAAGATGACATTATTATTTCGAGTAGATTTGTCTGTGGCGATGGAAATATGGAAATAATGTTTGATTTGCTGTATAGTTTAGAAAACCATACATTTTTGCAATTTAAAAACAGATCATTTGATTTCATGCTGTGCTGCATGCACATCACAAGTTAAAGCAGCTATTTGTAAGTTTTGCTATCGCTACATAGCCTGCGTTAGCATTAATAGCTGTTTACTTACCAGTCTAGAGGAAATGTTGTGAGTTCCCCATCAAACGTCATTCCTCTCCTCACCAGGAGCTGTCTCCAATAGTGGAAAGCAACACCAATGTTAACTCTTGTCTCTATCACGTCATTTCTTCTACTGAAGTTAGCATGCTAACCAGCTAGCCCTGGCCCGTTTCGTCACTTTCCGATAGCGACTCACTGTAGCCTCCGATCTGCACTGAAGAGGTAGCGCTGCTCAGAGGGACAAACGCCAATCACCACCACCCTCTCCCAGCAAGAAACCAACTGTGGCAGCGGGGAAAACTTACAAATATAAGGCCATAATTATGTGGACACTGTCTCCATACTGTTTTGTATACTTTTGGTCTGGAGCTGTTTTTTGTGGTTTGGGTTGGATCTTCTAGGTAAAATGTAGACAAAAATTAGAGTGCTAAAGAATACAGTGATATTTTAGACAATATTGCTTCTAACTTGGTGACAACAGTTTGGTGGAGTTCCCTGTTTCAGTATGATAATGCCCCTGAGATGAAGCCAGCTGCATAGAGAAATGACTGACCTACACCTGCACAGAGTTGTGACCTCGTCCCTGTCCAACACCTTTGGGATGAACTGTAACACCAGACCTTTGTCCAATACTGGTGCCCAGCCTTACCCAGGGTTGCTCAAGTGTTGTTTGTACACACCCACACAGAAATAATAAAGTAAAATAAAAACACCTTGGTGGGTAAACTGCGGTTGTTTAGGGGTTTTAAAGAAAATAAAAGCAGGCATTTAAATATTTGGACATGAATGTTCGCCATGTAATCTCCCTAAATATTATGTATGTATGTACAGCACCAGTCAAAAGTTTGTAGTATACATATATGTATGTATATTTATTTATTTGAATTTATTCATCGATAACAGTGGGCTGTGTTATTCTGAAAAATCTGTGGTTATTATGTGTCATGATTTTCTGACGTCTGATCGTCCAGTTTGTGTCCAGTCAGGTTACAAAGACAAGAGACGTGTCATGTTCCTTCAGTAATGTTGGGATTAGATCTTTATGATGTAATATGATATCATACAGTAAACAATATGATTAAAACACATCTGAATAAAAAATAAACAACAATATTACAAATCATTAATTTCCATACAACTTATGTAAAGACATTTTTTCCACAGACTGCAGTCAGAGTTGTAACAGATATTGTTAATCAGAGTATTCTGAACTTTTAGACAAACAGAAATGTATATCATACTTTAAGGAAAATAAACAAGTTGAAGCTAATGACAAATAAGAAAGGCAAGCCATCAGAAAGTCAAGCAAAGTAAAGCAAAATAAGCTTGAATTAGCGAATATACTTCTATATTTTTAGAGTAACTTTACTCACAAATTCTCTTCTTGCATCTATTGCTTAATTTGTGAGTGCTCACTCTGCCTGTTTGTCAGTTCAAAGATAGAAACGTTTTTCAAGAGTCTTACAAAGGTAGAAACAAAAGTTTGATCCTCTTCAGGTCCAAACTCCATCTATCAACACATTTATCAAACAGTATAAATTCACTGCTGGTGCAGCATGGTCAGGAAGGCTTCATTATTACCAGCTTGTTGTATTTATATCTTTGTGTGTAATAAGTGGAAGCTCTGAAATGACACATTCAGACTGAAATGTCTCCAACTACATAAAAAGGGGAATAAATAGGCTTCAAACTACTGTAAAACCAGTCAGGCTTTTTCTGCTTCCAGTCCGTTCTTCATGATTTCATTATTTAAGGACATTTTGTGTTGCACGGGTCTCCTGATGAGAAGAAGCTGTACAGGCTGACCAGAGGAAACATGGTCACAGCTCCCAGCAAAGAACCTAACTGGACTACAGCTCCACACCACACGAGGGCGCTGTGGCCCTCGTCACGCAGGATCACACCTATGATCACCTTCACGTAGGACAGAGCGAGAACAAAGATGATCCAGGCTAACACCTGTGGAGCAGAGAGAGGTGAGTGTGAAACCTGCTCTGAATATTCCCACACTGGATGCACACAGTACATGTTGCCTTCCAGTTACATTTATTCATATTTACACTTGGGAATGAGAAGATAATGTTGGATATTTGAGAAAATGAGGCTTAACAAGGTACTTACAATGATGACACCACCTGAGATATCATTAATCAGCAGTGGACATGGACTCAGCACTGCCATGCCCATTATGTAAGCTCCAACTCCACTGCCGATCACTGTGAGGGCTCCCATCAACAGCAGGGACCTGTGAAGTGACAGAGCAACATGTAGAGCTCTGGCTGTGTCCGGCCAAAGGTTTCATTTTTTTAGCCAGGATTTACTGTTGTTTGCATGTAAGGAACAAAATAAAAATTCCCCGCACATAACCAGGTTTAACAATATGTTGGGGCACAATATAAACAGTACAGACCTGTGGAAATATGGATGGTGGAGCTGCAAAATGTTAAGTAAATCTTTAATACCCTAAATGTCAGAGCACAGTTAAATGCCATTCATTAGCAACAACTGTGCTAATACTGAAATAAGTTGATTAACTGATTAGTCAATTGACAGAAAATGCTGAGCTTTCATTATTTTCAGTCCCTCAATTTGGAGGATTTGATCATAAGATATGCACTGCTTCTCTGGGAGATTGTGATCAACGTTTTATTGACTTAGCAATTAATCAGTTGATCTAATAAAATAAATGACTGTCTAACTGACAATTAAAATATACTTTAGTTGCAGCTCTACTCTCAGCTTCTGTCTACAGGAATGAAGGAGGTTGAACCGCGGCCGACTGAGGTGTTTGGAGAATGTTATTGATGAAAACTTTATGTAAGTAAAGACTGACATGATTTGTCCTACAAAATTTATTCCCATGCAAGCAGTTTGACTTATTTTCTTAATGAAGAGACATGATTTTGAGCCTATTTTAACCTGATTTCACTAAAAATCAACATTTAAAAAACTTTTGCAGAAATCAGTGTCAGTATCTTGAAACTATATACATTTTTAATGTGGCATCATATTATTTGCAAGAAAAAAAAACTGTGGAGGGTGTCGTAGCCTCCTCTGTTCAGATTGTAAAGCTTAAAGGCAAATTTGTGATTTTGGGCTATAGAAATGATATTAACTAACCCAGTTGAAAAACAAAAATGTATCTAACTATGAGTCCTGTTTTTGTGTTGATCTGCCAGCAGATCATTTGTTTACACACTGACCTTATAGGGAGGAACATTGCGATGAAGCAGGCCAGAGGGTTGGACACAGCAGCCATGGTGGCAGATAAGTGATAGGCGTTGTTCCCGTACGGCATGCATGAGTAGGACTGCACCGAGGGAAGCACCACGTTGGTCAGAGCATTCACCCAAGCCAGAATCACAAAGATGTAAAACACCTGCATCCAGCTGTAAGTTCCGGTACCGAAGCTGCTTCTGCGCCTCTGGTTTGCAGGTCTGTATGGATCCATCATGGGGTTCTGCTCGGCCCACCTCCTGTTTTTCTGAGATTTCTCTTTCACTCCGTTCGTGTATCGGCTGTTGGGATTCTCCTTGGCCACAGCTGGGTGGAAGTTCAGCAGCATGAAAGCCACCAGACAAACCAGCATCATGGCACTTAAGAAGAAGAAAAACACCTCAACAGAGAAGTTTGCTGGCTGATACTGGGCCTGGAGGTCAAAGGTCACAGAGCTGTTGGAGGAGTTCAGGGTGTGGTTCAGAGACTGTGTGCTGTTTATGCAGTGGACCACCCCAACACCCTGGATCAAAGCCACTAAAGCAGGCAGCAGGCCGCTCACACCCTCCCCAATGTAGTAGGTGGTCAGATACTGAGGCTTGAGGCGCATCATGAAGGGCAGGAAGGTGACGGAGGAAGTGCAGTCAACAGCAGCGAGGAAGAAAGTTAAGGTTAGGAGGGCTACACTGCGAGCACCACCAGCCACTACAACAGTCTCCTTCCAGAAGAAACCCAGCAGGAAACTCGCCACAGTACCCAGACCTATGATCACATATATGACTGCTGTCTCATTCAGGGCACCGGGCCGGAAGCGATGCATCATGGTTACGAAGAGAGGCCCAATGTTGGCCATCTGTATAAGGACTGAGAGGTACGAGGGCAGGAACCAGCCCTCTGGGATCTGTGGGACAATCAGAGGCAGCTCCACCCACAGGCCGTTGATGGACACCCAGGAGCCCATACCAAACAGACACGCCAACAGGTGGGTGAGAAGTGACATGTTTGAGATGGTTTTTTCTAAAAGGGAAAAAAAAGTATCTGTAAAGTTCAAGCTGGTGAGTTTTGCTCCAAATGTGATTATCTGTAGACTAGACTAGACCTTTAAGTCACTACTGAAACAGTTCATTCTTAGCCAGGCTAGAGGCATGATGGGGAATATAGAAAGGTCCGCCACTTTGGCTGAGACTGACATATATCAGTAACCATTGGATGGATAGCCATAAAACTTTGTAAAACATTCATGGATGACTCCGTCTGACTTCTAAATTGTAGTTGATATTTTTGTTTTTTAGGGAAATATTATGAAGTATTGGATTGACTTCGATAGAATTTGGTCCAGGCATTCATGTTTCCTACATGATAAATCCTAATGACTTGCAATTTAGAACCATAATCAGTTTACATTTTTACAATTTGTCTAATATTTTGCTTTATGACCTGCAAAACATCTTTGTGTTAAGTGCTAATCAACAAATGCTATCATGCTAACATGCTAAGATTGGATGGTGAATATGGTAAACATCATAGCTGCTAAACATCAGCATGTCAGCGTTGTCATTGTGAGCATGTTAGCATGCTAAAGTTAGCATTTAGCTCTAAGCCCCAAAGCAGTACCTACAGACTTGGCCTGCCAGAATGGCTGTTGACCCTTTGTGTTACATAACAGGCTTTTAAAAACTTTGTTTACATATCTGAGTGTGGAAGTGGTTGAGGTCTGGAGCAGCTGGCTGTTGCTCATTCTAATGTGTATTTAGTTGGTGGTAAAATGTGCAAAAAAATTAGGAACATTTTGGCTCCAAAAATATAATCACACATGGTGAAAATCCAGACAGTAACACAATATAAGTGTTAAATCAATACACCTTCACAATGAATTAATTCCTGTTCATTTCTAGTGTAACCTAGACAGTCTGATGGTCAGTGCACAGCAAGTCAACTGAACATACAGGAATTTGTCTACAGGTAATCACACAATTTAATATTATGACATCTAAAAATTTTCGATAACAATAATTTATTTTGAGGAAACATCAGAGGAAGGTATTAGATAATTACAGATCTCCACTTATATTAAGAAAGAGCCTTGACTGTTGAGTTTTTCAGACATCTGAGGACCATAAACTAATAAAATAGAATAGAATGCCTTCATTTGTCATTGCTCAGCTGCACAGCAAAATTTAGTGCGTCTGAAATAAAAAAAAACACACATATGGCCGATTACTCACCATATAAGTAACATACACACGAGTATAAAATAAGTGTAAAAGTATGGTTATGAAGCCTTAAACTTAAATTAAACCAAATTAATCCTCAGGAAAAACAGCATTCCTGACGAATTGCAAAAGTAATTTGCATTGATCATGTTATAGGGGCAAAAAGCTGGTTCACACAAGGTTATCCATAAAGTTAAGGAGTTAAGACATGGTTTTCGCTTTAGGTTAGGGTTAACATCGGGTTATACATTGGATAAGAGTTAGTTTCGGTATGTCATGGTTATAGTTAAAATAATGCAATGTCCTTCTAAGTGACAAAAACAAATGTGAATGTGTTAGTTTGGCTCTTGCTTTATTGCTTCTTCAGTGCAGTGAAAAAAATGAGAAATACTTTCAGTGAGTAAAACAATAAGAAAAGTCAACAAAAAAGGTTTTACTACAAAAATGTTAATGGTCAATTCAACCGATTAATGTGTCACCACCAGAAAGCATCCTCTGCTGGCACTTTCTAAAGCTACATGACTTCTTCCTTCATTCGGTTAATGTTTATTGTCTTCTAAGGGTATTGTCTTTTCTTTGTTTGGTGGCTGTGCAATGAAAAATGTTTTATTTTGTTGCAGATTCTCAGTCAGTCACGTGAGTTACAACATTAAATGCTGAAAACTTGCAACGTGCCAGATTTAAAGCTATTGCATTTGATCACAGGCAGCACGTGGGTTAAACCCACCTAAAACATCAAACATACAGCAAAGGAAACATGACTACCTGCTGTGCTGGTCACTATTACGTAACCTAAGAAAACATCTGATCAGTACAGTGTTTACTGAAAAGGAAACTGCTTGCAGTGAAGGCTTAGATCAGTGACAGAATGAGGAAAATAATTCTCAGATTCATGCATTGTGTAAGAAAAGACAAGGAAAATGTTAACTAGAAAATCAAAATGATCTATTAAGTCTGGAAGCACAATCATAATCTTGAAGAATCTCCTTGACAGGCTACTTTATTTAGATTATGAACATTGGACTATCATAGAATTATCAAATAATACTGTTTTAAACACCAACATATTTTTAAGAGAAGCTCTGTACATGAGTAAAAATAACCTTTTTGCCTTCATGTTGACCAATTTCACCATTAAATTATTATTACCATTATCATTATTAAAATCAAAAGGATGTTATGGAAGTATGTACCCTGCAGATACTCACATGCTGTTTGGTGGAGAGTTTGGTGTTTTCTGCAGAGAGAAAGAAGCCAAAGTCCTGTGCAGTAAACTGTGTGTGCGCCAAGGGATTAAGCCCTCCTTGGGGCAAGTGGGTGTGAGATCATGTAGCCAACCATGACACATGTTTAGTTAACTGATCATTGTCTTAACCTTAAATACCTTCACTGTCAGGACTTTAAAGATCAATGAACATCACATGCTGTGATTTTCAGCCTCATCACCCCAATTTCTTTGCCCCAAAGCTATTTCTGAATGAGTGAGACACATTCAAGAATCTACAGAATTTATTAATTCTGCTTAAGGGGATCATGGGAGCAGAGGTGAAAATTTGTGAAGTGTTTACACTGTTCAGTTGCATAACTCAACATTTCATCTGTTGATTTGTAGTGAAAAAGGTATTAGAAATCCCCCAAAAAAAGATTGATATAACCTTGTGTAATTATTTGAAAAAAGACAAAAAAATCAATTACCAAAAGATAAAGATATAATAATTCCAATTATCAGATACTTACACAAGGAACCTGTTCTCAAATACTTAAAGGATTTTGCCAGTAGTGAGAAGATGTTTGTTAGATATAAGGCAAGGGGAAAGTGCAGATACAAGCACTTTAAAACAAACTTATCAGCATTTTAAAATTGTGTTAGCACATTTTGTGATTTTATTTTATTTGTCTTTACTATGAAATCTGTCTCTTGCTGTGCTATTTTTATGTATATATTTTATCAACTTATGTGCAAATGTTTCTGTCTTGTCTGTTGTCAGAGCTGCACTGGGGCTAATTCCAATCAACTGTGTTGACATAGCAATAATCTGAAACATCTAGCCTGGCCAGAAAATAGTCCTGTAAAAATGCAACTTGTCTTTGTTACACTCTAGTTTTTGTACATGTTAAATAAAAGGGCAGTAACATGTCAGTGGTGTAGTAAAGTTTTGTCACATTTTGGACACAGCCGGCTAGCTGATTCTTCCTGTTTACAGACCCTATGCTAAGCTATGGTCTGCTAACTGTAGCTTCATAATGGGTGATACTAAACCAGCTCTAATTTTGTTCCTAAATGCAATCATTAGCATCAAGAGAGGTCAGCAATAAAGTCAGCACCATCTTAAGTTACATTCTTACACTGTTGCCAGTGGTTCATACTGTACTGTACTTGAAATGGGAGCTAATGTCAGTGCTAATCATTATTGTTTCACAAATAATTAAAGGACTAGCCAAGCTTTCCTCAATGCTAATCTTTTGAGAGAAAAAAAAGCTTCAGGACATTTTGAACAAATCTTCATTGTTCACCAACAGCAGCCATTTAATGCAATTTGGTAGTGTATACATTATAATCAATAGAAAAAAAATCAACAAAAATGGCCATGATCATGAAAAAAAAAGCAAAAGCAACTTATCAATCACTTAACTGTTCAACCACATTTCAGTCCGTCTGTAAAATCACCAAAAAACCTGACAGATTATTGATAAACTAAAATACAAGATTACCACCATAAAGCTGAGGCAAATTTAACAGATATTCTTCCTCTGTAACCTTTAAAAGAGTTTAATGAAGACCACAGTTTGATGAAGCATGGTTAAAAGAATTACCTTATAAAGGTAATTTTAAGTTTATTAGTTCTTTTAATCTTCAAAGGTTGAGATGTCAACATCCCTTGTTTACCCAAACTTTTCACTCATTATTTTACTTTTCATCAAGGCCAGATATTGTTCCCTTATGGTAGCACAGCATTGCCGTATATTTGAAAAATGTCTAAAAACAGCCAGTAAATTACATTAAATGTTTGTATGAAACGTTATTCGAAACAAAGTTAAATCTAAAGGAAGCTGACTTTCATGAAAGATGTGTTTTGTTAAGTTAAACATTTCTCAGGCACAGTTAACTTGAAATGTAACATTAAATCAACAATTCTTAGTTACTGCAATAAAATTTTCATAATACTGACTTCTGCACAAGTTAACTGTTTATCTGACTATGATGAAATTTGATAAAACTGTGTTTCATGCTTAAATGGAATCAAAGAGAAGAGGTAGCCAGACATTAGAAAATAGTCACTGAAATTAAAAAAAGTACTGTTTTCCTTTCTGAAGGGATGAGGCTGAGGTTTGCAGCTAACAGTGTTAATCCTTCTCATTCATTAGCTACATGAGCAACAAATGTGAATGAATAAATTAATGTTCCTGAGTAAATAAGTTTTCACATGATCTGTTGGAGTTGGGAAATATCCATCAACAGCTGCTTTTGCTACTGTAAACAACTACAGAGATTCATTACAAAATAAAGCACAAAGCACTTGTGGTATTACTGCATCATACGCATTTTGCAGCCCCCTTGGTCAATGTGCAGAAACACAATGCTCCCATTATGAAGGAATGTTTTTGCTTTCACAGGCTCAGAAGCTTCTGGATGAGGACAGGATGCTTCTTAGGTGGCGTGTTCCTCAAGAAAAATGAGGCCAAGACAGATCTGGTGCTTCACTCAGGAACCCAAAACAGGGTTAAAACAGTCAGTTCCCTTGCGAAATCAATTGGAGCCTTATGTTTAAAAAGACACAAAACAAAAAACAGAAACCATTACATATCTCATCCCTACTTAGTGCATTTGTCCACACACTCCTGGGCTCTGGCAAACACATGATAAACATTGATCAAGGGGAACATGGTGAGGGCTCCGATAAGGGAGCCGGCCTGGATGGAGATTCCACACCACAGCAGGGCAGCGTGACCTGCCTCATGAAGCAAAGTCCCAATCACCACCTTCAGATATGAGAAGAGACCCATGAAAATAATCCAGGAGATGACCTGTAGAGGGCACAAGCAAGTAGCTGAAGTCAGTGGTGGACAGGTAGAAAAAGAAATTATGAAACTGAAGCCTCAGTGTGGTAAAGATCTGGTGCCAGATGCATTGGACCCTCTATAGATAAAAACAATTACAATATACAAAAAAAGATCTGATTACACAAAAGTAATCAATCAAAATCAAGTTTATAATGTGCATTTGATTGACAGTTTGCTGTTTCAAAAGGTGCTATATAACGTGTATTATTATCATCATTATTGCTATGTAGATGGCAAAAAAAAAAATCGTAGTGAAATTGTCAAACAACCTGAATAAAAATGATAACTTAGATTTAGTCTTTCACCTTATTTTTCAGTCTCTATCTTATCGTATCGCCCTCAGATTGCTCTACACAACAGTACACATCGTCTGAAATACTGAAGAGATGCACACTCTGTCACTGCACATTCTGCATTTACAAATACCAGTTTATGTGTGGGAAATGGCTTATGCGTGTTTTTTGTGTAAATGCTTTGTTTACACATGTGGCCCCTGAAGTGAGAAATATGCAGGACTTTGTTTTCTAAGAGGAGTCCATAGCACCATAAGCTGTAACTGAATGGTACTCAGACTTGTTAAGCAGATAATTCCTAGGTTGAAATTTTGCAACTTTCTGCGAATTTAATTTAAATAAAAAATCTCAAACTCAAGAATAATCATTTTTGGTAAAGGTCATGTGGCAAAATATGCACTAGAATCAAATAATTAAACAAAAAATACATAAACCTAGACCTGAGTATTACCACTCACCACTAAAGCCACACCAACAGGGTTTCCCAGGAGCGGTGGACAGGGGCTGAGTGCTGCTAATGCCAGGAGATATGCAGCAAATACTCCCCCTCCTATAGACAAGAACCCCAGACCTGTGGAGGACCTAGAAGACAAAGTAGAGCTGGTCCTAAGTACAAATGATCACAACTCTCTAAGGTAAAAATAGCTTTGCTCTTACAAATAATTTAAAAGTTCTTAAGCACAAAAATAGAACAAAAATTTAAATATGTGTTTGATTGTATATGTTCCTTAAAATTTCTCACCTGAGGATGACAAACATGGCCAGAAAGCAGGCAAGGGGGTTTGCTATGTTGCCAAGGACCACGGAGAGGTGAAAGGTCATGGTGCCGTAGGGCAGACAGGAGAAACTCTGCACAGATGGTAGGACCCCGTTGGTGAGGGCATTGGAGATTGTGAGCAGCGCCAGCAGGTAAATGTTGCGTGATGTCCAGAATGTCTGATGAGGTGGCTGTTCCTCCACCTGCACCTGGTCCTCAGACACCGGCGTCCCTCCGTTGTGTAGCGGGTGAGTCTCCTCTCCGTTCTTTGCTGCGCCTGTATTGTCAGACTCTTGTGGCGGTGTGTCTTGCTGTGACTCTATCTGTCTTCGTGTCAAAGCCAGGAAGCTTAGAGCCGAGACTGACAGCATGACAAACAAGAACCAGAAGAAGTTCTGGGCAGGAAAGCTCTCTTTTAAATACTCTGGCTTCATCGTGCCATTCACAGTTTTACATTCCAGCTTGCCAACACCTTGCCCTAAGGCCACAATACAAGGGAACAAGGCACTAAACCCCTGACCGATGAAGAAGGTACGGATATACTGAGGGGGGTAACGGAACATGAAAGGCAGGAAGGTGACATTGGACGTACAGCATACAAGAGACAACACAAAGGTGAAGAGCAGGAAGGGTAGCGACCTTTCCTCTCCTGCTATTGTGACAGTGTGTGACCAGAAGATGGCCAGAAAAGCGGACGTCACCACTGCCAGCACCTGGATGCAGTGGATGACAAGGCGTTCATTTAAACGTCCTGGTGCACAGTGGTGTGTTATGGTGACTGCTATTGGACCCAGGTTCCCAAATGCTATCACCACTGAGAGGTAAGCGGGCAGGTTCCACTCTGGTACAAAAACAAATAAGAAAAGGCAAATATCAGCTAGGGTAATAAGATATTTTATCATTTTATACATGTATTTTAAACAATTATGTAGGGGACAATTGTCCTATGTGTGTCTCATTTTGACCAACTGTTGCAGCCTGTTTTTCTTCACTTAGTTTTGGTCAGAAACCTTCATCAGGCATTAAACTCAGAGGTTCTTGGATAAATTGGTGCCAATAGTGAACAGACAGTGACTACCTTCTTTTTTTTTTTCTTACTTTAATCTCCCATGGACCATTTGGTGAGAAATGTTTAAAAACGTGTTGAGAAAGATAACATCTTTTACCCTGAATCTGTAATACTCAGAGGCCTCATCGGTGTAGGCCAGGAAACAGGGCCACCTAGAGTCATAAATCCTTTAGTGCTTCACAGCCAATTACTTCATTTGTGTTCAGATTTATTCTCTATTCCTGTGCCTGTGCTGGTGTTGCTGACTTGATAGATTTTCTTGACATCTACAGTCAGTGCTTTTCTGCAAATCTACGTTTTAAATGTCAAAGTCCAAAAATGAACATGGTGACCAAGAAGTTGGCAACTATATGAGAAATAAAAACAGTAAATCATATAATATTTCCCTCTGCAATGTACTGAAGTAGAAGTATCATAACATTGAAACATTCAAATAAAGTACAAGTACATTAAAACTGTACTTCAGTACAACTAAAAGTATATGTACTGTATAATATACCACTGAATGAGCCATTTGTTTGCCTGAGTACTTTTACTGTTGACTGCATTAACTTTTCCTTGTAATGGGATATTTTTCACAGTGCGGTATTGCTTTACTTTAAGGATCCGAGTACTTCTGCCATCACTGGCTTCATAAACATAACCACAGTGTACTCAAGACATTTCATAATTGTCGATTACCATGGAGAGACAAAAACACGGTCTTCAGTTGAATGTTTAGCTAGCTAGCATGAAGCTAACATGGCCAGGTTAGAGTTTGAGTCTAGCCGAAGCCAACAAAGCCTGAATAATAAAACAAAGGGATCCAAATGAAGGCCCGAGTGTAACTGGTATAAATATCTGTGTATTTCAGGACGTTGTGTTGCACCACTGACCTTCGGGCAGCACACTGACAACCACCGGGAGCTCGACCCACAAGCTGTTGACGGAAACCCAGGAGCCCATGGCAAACAGAGCCATCAGCCCGTGGGTCACCGCGGCGCTGCCCCACCAGCTGCCGGACATGGTACCGTTCACTCCGGCCACAAGAACAGAGACAGTGCAAGGTAACCCGTTTGACTTTGTTTGAAAGAGACACTGCTAATGTGCCCCTCCATACGCTGCGGCGTGTTGACCTGAAGAATGGTGGACACTTACGCAAAGTTCCCGCCCCTTCGGTTGCCTTCACGTACCCATCGTAAGTTATATCTGTTTAAAACAGGACGATTACCTCTTCCTTACCAACTGTTTAAAGCTATTCCCAGGACTGTGGACGTTTTGGTTATTCTCGCGATGCTTTTCACAATACAAATGATGTTCCTCAACTTAACCGTAAAATGTCACACTTACCTAAAACTACCCGGCTCAGTGTGCAACAGTAGCTCTATCAGCTATCACTGAGCTTTCAGTTTTCCGACACTCACGAATGCAACACCGTAAAAGAAGCGGACAGCATGTCAAAGCTGCAGCTCAGGCAAATACAAGTCTACTTAAGATGATTAGATCTTTGCTGGACACTGAAGCACTTAACAGCTGTGTGCAGTGACACACAGAACATGAACGTTATTTAATACAGTTTCATAATAAGTTTCCAGCCCCCCCACAAGTCCCTCAATGGGTCTAGGACCCTTCTTTGGTACTATAGTTAGAAAAAACATCATAATGCTTTGACATTTTGCCCATTGACCCTGACAGGCCCCTCTGTCATTACTGCCTCCTTATTTTCTAGAGCCCCTCCCAGTCAATGCTTTTATAAGCATGAAGGCATGAACTCATTGACATTGCTATTGCCTGTGATGCAACAACAAATGTCCTTTAAATCTGAGAAAAACAAGGTTATTATGCGACTGACTTAACCAAAACACTGGGTCAATACAGTCATGAACTTGAACTAAAGCGGAGTTGATTTTGTAAGTGAACTCTTGTCTCAGTGACCATTTCTAGTTCATCTAAAGTTTGACAAAGTAAATAAAAACAAATACGAACAAAGAAGCTATTTATTTTGACAGTGGTTCTTACGACATTCAATTCAGCAGCTGTTACCGACTGACCTCTCCATAATCACAATAGGTACAATCGCGTACTTAAAAAAAAAAAAAAAAAAAAAAGAATACTGTGTACTTTTCAGCAACAAAAAAAGTTGCCAATACAGTGCCATGCAAATTAAGGAGTTGCATCGTATCAAAAATATCTGTAACAAAATCTAACAACCTTTCTAACTAATGGTATCAAAAATATTGTTTGTACAACATACATGATGGCTTCATCTGGCATTTAGATATTTAAACATGATAGTGTATTTGTATTGACAGATTGAGGTCACTGTGTTTATTTATGCTTAGTTTGTGTAAACAGATTTAAGTGAGGAAGTCACATGTTAACACAAGTTCCTTCTAACAGTATTCCAAGTCTTTCATCACCCTCTGTCCCTCAGTATCACACTTCTTTTTAGTAAAGAAGTGTGATATTGTACGTAACAAATTACAGTTGTTACGTGCTGCTGCTTTCACTCTGCCAAGTCACTTCTGGTTTTGGAAGCACACGCTTTGTTTTTGTCTTTTTAGGTGCCAAAACAAGAGAGTACCCAGGTTTAACACGTGGGAGTGCGAGCTTTAGCTTCAGCACCATTTGCGTGCTGTTGCGGAAAACACAGTCCAAGTGTGGGTCTGTGTTGTTGAGAACCATCTTCTGGTACAGTATCTCACAACGGACTGCTTCTCGTTTCTCTGCTCGGGATTTTCCATCAAAACGAAGCAGCATTTTGTCGACATCCTGCTGTGACTTGCATGGCCCTCCGTTTCTGCTCACTGTCGCTATGATGTACTCTCTGTCCATGTTCTCCTCAACCTCTTCCTGCTCTACTCTTACTGCCCTTTCTCTTTTACCGCTGTAAGCTTTTTTCAGCTGCGGGCTGCAGTCAACTTTTTGGCCAAAGTGTGTATTCTTTTTAGCATGCCAACCAGAAGATTCATCAGAGCTGTTGTCAAATGAAACGGACCGGTCGTCTTCTTGAGAGCTATCTGATGACAAGTTTTTGTGTGAGGATTGTTTAGAGGACTTGTCAGGTCTTTTCTTCTTGTAAGGGTAGACGTGACCGGAGGGATACTCCGCCATCAGGACGGAGAATGTGCAACTCACCAGTTGCGAGCTCAAGTCTGGTGAAGGGACTTGGGAAAATGTTCCTCCTGGCAGGAAGTCCTTCAGATGTTGCTCAGTGACAGCTGCAATCACCTTTATTGTCCTTTTCAAGCAAGCTCTGATTAGGTCCCTATTTGTGTGCCACTGACCACAGTAATGAAACACTCCATCAAAGGTTTTCTCTTGCAATGGGAACTGCAGAAAAACATTTGTGGCCTCTTCCGGTTCCAGCAGAGTTGAAGGATCTTTAGACCAATCAAGAAACTTTTGGTAGAGACTGAGCATGTACCGGCTGTACAATGAGTACTCTCCTCCACTTTTCAAAAGCTGCCAGTAAGGACCGAGGATTTTGCAGTAAACCAGAGCCAGAACACACACAAGGCTCTGAATCACAGAGTCATTAGCATCAGCCGCAACACTCTCAAGAATGACGTTTGGACATTCGTCGTTGTTCAGTGACAGCAAATCAGAGATGAAGAGCCCGATCTCTTTGTGATGGTGAATCAGACCCGCTGCAGCTTCAAAGTAGTTGTTGAATCTGTTTGACTGGTTTACTGCAACTCTGGAGGGATTTTTCTTTTCCTCACAAAAGGCTACCCAGTGTTTTCTGTAATTTTGCATATCAGGGTTACAAGGGCTTAAGATATCACAAGCCATGTGAATGTAGCGTGAAGTGGCACTTTCTGACAGATTCACAAAGTTCTTGAATTTAGGAAGCTTGTCACGACCTAGTTTCTCTCCAGCTGATAGAATAATCTCTTTTTCAAAACTCATAATTTGCTGCTCAACTGCATCATGCATGTCAACAAGGAAATTCGCATTGTAGTTTAAAAATACCACAGGAGAGGCCAGCGAAATGTCTTCACTGAGAGAATCCAGTTTTTTCTCAAACTCTGCCATGGCTGGATGCTCCTTGCATGTCATAGTATACTGATTTTTGAGAAGATCCAAGGAAACCTGCTTGCATGCTGTGGTTTTCCCACCGTGCACACTTGACAGCTTGTGGACAGACAACATTGCAATGTCAAGCAGGGTTAGGGCCTCTCCTTTGTCGTCCGACGTTTCCTCTTCACTACTGGATGCATCTGAATCCTTATCGCTTTCATCGCGTATGGAGACATGTTCTCTCAGTATTATTTTCTTTATGACTCCTTTGTTCATCTCAGGCCCCTCACCTTGCATGATTTCATAGCTCTCATATTCTTCCTTGATTGTAACTTTTTCATAATTGCCTGTGTCATCTCTTCTCATGCGTTTCTTCACAACAAATTTAGGTTTTTTTTTCTGCACCAGTTCAAATGGACTTTGGAGCAGATTTTCCATTGCCGCATTCCTCCGGTGTCTTCTTGTTTCATAATTGCGGGAGTAAAGTTTTAACTTTTTTATCTTGGCCTTAAGAACTTTATACGCCTTTTGAATATCCCCTCTCTTACAAAACTCAGGGTTGAAATTTCTAAGCCAAGAAACGATAACAACTGGGGCAATTTTCTCCCTGGCGACAAAGTTGCTCAACTCAAGAATCAATCCATTTGTGACTTCAATTGATTGTGCTCGTTCTGAAAAATCCCTCATTTCCAAAAGATGCTGTCGTTCAACCCCGATGCTATCACATATTGGGCCGACAAAGTTAAAGTTGACATCTGATTCCAGGAAGGTCAGCCTCGCTTCACTTCCCAGACTCAGTGTTGCTGCGATGCCTCTTTCAATCAAACGACGAAAGTCAGCTGTCTGATGTCTAGGGAAAATTCTCCTGAGCCAATCTACGACAGCAATCCATGGAAAATTATTATCCTCTCTCAGAAGTCCTACTTGAATCAAAAGTCTGTTCTTGCATGGTGCCCCTTCAAGCCCTAATCCTTCCCCCGACTGAGGACCAATGAAATCTGCAACAAGCTTCCAATAATACTCATCTCCTGAAAAACAGAAAAGATAGCATGTGATAAGAAAAAAAATACTTGACTTAGAGGTAAGGTTACAAATTTTGAATGAAAAATCAGTAATTGTGCAGTATTTAATTAATTAATTTATGCTTTCTAAAAAAATGACAAGGCAACAGCGGACCAACACACACACACACACACACACACAATGTGATTAGCTCATACAGTCATCTTCATAACAATGTTATTACATGGCCATTTTACTTTAAATGTTTTCATCTTACTTAGGTTAGCTTCAGTTACAGCTGCTTTTCCACACAGAGAGAAATCTTCACCCTCCTCCATTGTGTTCTGTTTTAAAAGAGGTGGCACATTAAAAAAAACATTTAATCTTCCGTATCTACAAAGTCACCACTTACAGAAGAAAGGGGTTGTGTACATAATGACAAAATGTGTGCTAGCTGTTATCCATGTGTAATCATACCTAAAGTCTGGTGGAAACTATAGGTATGAAACTGAAGAGTTAAATTGTGATATGTTTTAAAATGTTCACCATCATTTTTATATCAAATGTGAATGTTTTCTATGCATTAAAGTCAAGAACAGTTATTTTTATATTACTATTCCATAACTTATGGACTCATTCACTCTTTTTTAATCCTCAAAAAGCAGAAAAACTAATCTGGACACTAATTCTAATAGAAATGTGTACATCACAGTAGGAAAGACAATGCTGTTTAGACTGCAAAACTGCAGCACAACAAGTAGTAAATATTTACATTCACTTTTCACTCAATGCTCCATAATCATGTCCTGAATCAGCAAGGAGATGAGGCAGAACAGGAATGAGTGTCATACTTTCAGTGCTGTCCTGGAGAACACACCCCTGTGGCAAAATGCCTTGTCTTGGCATTAGCATTCAGAGAGACACAATACTGAAGCTCTGTTTTTTAAGCTTCCCTGAAAAAGAAAATAAGTAATAAACATTTTCCAACATTTCACGGTTAGGTTAGAGGTCATACTAATTTACTTCAATGTTGCTAAATGGTAGCTAAAGATTTGAATAATTTAGGTGGTGCTGTTGAATTGGATTATGTTGTACACAGAGGTGTCACTAACATTTAGATCAGAGGTTACCAATTTTGTTGTCTTGTGTAAACATATCAGGTGAGTCCAAGTGCCACTTCATCATCACCATCCAACTGTGTTTAGATTCATTTTAAACTCAATGTTAACCACTATTAATTGTATAAAAGTGGATATTGTTACAGTACAATACATTAACAATACATCTCATTATAACACAATACAATTTTGTAATGAAACAGCATCACAAAATTGGGCTGTTGTATTAGACTATGTTAGTTTAAGTGAGGCGTACATAATAAACAGGAAAATTAGTGTACATTTGTGTTATTTTGTGCCACCTTGTGGCACTCAGTTGTCCTGCTAGGCAGGGAATCCCTTCCCCCACCTACCACCCCAGGATAAGCTTTAACAATTGTACACAGCTTTTTTTTTTCAAATAAACAACACAACCCAATAGTCTGCTTTCTTGCTCTGACAAGAACTTTATAGGATAAAAGCTTTAACACTACATCTGCAAATGCGCGCTAATGCTGCACCACCTCTGCATGCTAATGTTAGCCTTATGAGCAACATGCTAATGTTAGCACCAACTTTACCTTCAGGAAATTCAGCATGATACACTTCAACAATCCGCAAGTAATACCAGAGCAGAAGAGTTGTGCTGCAGGCTGTGGGGCTTTCAGATGCTTTCAAGTGTGCAAGTAGCAAAAGTCGAGAGCCAAGTTCCTGCAACACTTCCATGGACTGCACAGTCTTCGCCCCTCAACACAACACACGGTGGAGGGGTCGGAACAGTGAGCTGGTCAGCGATTGGATAGTTTTGCAGAAGGCGGGCTATTGTCGAGGTCTCCGCCAATCACATAAGAGATGTGGAAAGCATTGTGTGAGTGCTGCTCAGGCTGGAGGAAGTCAGTCGTTTACGTGAACTAGCAGCAGGTAATAAAGAAAAACAACAACACTGAGCTCAAAATGCTCGTTTTATTTTAAGAAATATGGTTTATTATTTACGTTAGTATTCGTTGTCAAAGCAGCGACAGCTCCTGTGCTGTCTGCCTGCTACATTTGCTGCGTGGCTATTTGTAACAGGTTAGCTTGGTTAACGTTTACCGAACAGCCAATCTGACTTATTTAACAAATTAACGTTGTCTTCGATGAAATAATTATTAAATTGGTAAACATTAACACAGCTGAAAGAGTTGTTGTGTTGCGTATGGTTTGATAGTCTTCAAAATCGTCGGTAACAACCAGGATGGATGTGACTGTGCAGTTAGCTTCGAGGTACAAATCGCATCTGGAAAAGATAAGATTAGAGGTCTTTTAAGGTCAAATGTGTAAGAGACTCATTTTAAACTTTTCATTTTAAACACTGCACGTTTACAGACAACACACGGTCATTTCTAACTAACAGTAAACATGGACTCCAGCAGTTTCCTGGACTGAATCCCGTTGATGGGAGAAGTGCTCAGATCCTCACCTTAAGTGAAACTACACAAGTAAAAGTACAGAAATATCTGCTTAAAGTAGAGAAGTATCAGCAAGTACGTTTTAGAGCACCAACTATTGGTTGACACAAAAATAACGTCAACAGCTGGCATAAAACCAAATAGTAGCATGAAATATGTGAATAGTTAATGATAATACTCTGTGTTTGGGATTTTTAAGGCATTTCAGTTTTGTTATATGTGTAATTAACTGCATAACAAGTCCTCATCACATACTGTACCCGCAGGTCCCAGACCTGGTGCAGGATTCTGCTGTTTTGCATTAGATCGTACAGTTGTACCTCTGTAGCTGTGACTTTGTTCAGAAACCTGTGCCTTTGTGTACAATTTACAATTTATACATTTAAAAGATCTGTATTTGAAGTCATGGTGTAGTGGCTTCATGAGGTTCAGGTTTTAAGTACAGTATTAGATGATAATGTAATGACATGTTTTACTGTATTATATGACTGTATTGTATTTATTTTCTCCCCCTTTCTCTGTTGCGTTCCTCCTCATTCATTATGTATAAACATGGCATTTAATTTACACTGGAGAGTTGAGATTACCCACACAGACACAAACGGATCTTATTCTGATTCTATTTTCAGACGCGGATATGTAACTACTTTCCTGATGTCTGGTTTTCTTGTAATGAAGCTCGCTGTCAAGGCTAGATAGCAGTGCATGATGGATTCCTCTGAAGCACAAGCTTCAACCCAAGGTGAAAGAGAAGACGACACTGCACCCAGCACTTCAAATACATCAGATCAAGGAGAAGATGGACCAAAGACAAAGAAGGCAACTTTGAAGAGGAAATCTAGTGAGCCAACAAATGCAAAAAAAAAGAAGCAAAAAAAGGCAAGAGTCTCCAGGCCTGCCCAGCTTGGCTACACTGTCCATCAAGGGGAAGATATGCTTCTTGTCATATCAAGTACCACCTCTCAGTACGATGGTTCAGCCTGGATGCCCCAAAAGAAGGGAAGCAAAAAGAAAAAGCTTACTAAACAAAAGCTAAAAGCCAATCAGATTAAGAAAAAAAAGACAGTCTGTGCCAAGCCTAAACCAGCAAGTAACCCAGTTAGAAAGACAGAAGAGGATGCTGCTCTGTTTGTGCCACAGAAGGCAACAGACCACAGATGGGGTGAAAGTCTTCCTGAGGAGGTGCTAATTAATATTTTTCAGATGGTGGTTGTCCAAGATGGTGCTGTACCATTTTTATGCAGGTAATAAACACACATTTGATTTTATGTAGTTAAACTATGAGATCTATGTTATGCCCCAGTATTATGATATTGTGACTCATGTACAACACATAAGGCAGGGATTTTAATAGTAATGTTTGTCAACTTTCAATATAAACATATCACAATGACATTATCATATTGTGTTTTACAAATCTATGTTGTCCAATTTAGTGATTCCAAAGAAATTGTCATCACGAGCAAAATGAGCTTCACACTTACACTTTATCTGATTTAATGCATTAAAGTTTTACTTGCCTTATTTATTTGCCTTAAATATCAGTTATTTTATATCTGATATTGTACACATTTGCTATGTTATGATCCCGAATGCAACTGCTGGTTATTTTCTTGATTACTCATTTGGTCTGTAAAGTGTGAGAAAGTAGAGAAAATGTGTATCACGTTTTATAGACCTTAAGGTAACATCTTCAGATTGCTTGTTTACCACCATAGCAGAGCAAGAAAACCAGCAAATAGTCACATTTGAAAAGATGAAACCAGTGAGCGTTTGATTAATTTTCTGTGAATCAACTAATCTGTCTCTCATGATATTGTTACCCAGCTGGAGTACTGTATTTTTACTGTATGTAATTTGGGAACCAAACTAAATCCCTTTTCCCCACTGTGTTTCTGGTGTAGGGTGGGGAGGGTTTGTCGTCTGTGGAACGCTGCTGCCTCCAGTCCAGTCCTGTGGCGTAAGGTGACTGTAGGTTTCTGCTGGATTGCGCCTGGGAAAAACCAGCTACCTAAAACCGAGAAGAAGATTAAGGACACTGTCAACTGGCTGGCGCAAGACAGGTCTGTATCAGTAGTTTTATGAAGAGGTTTGACTTCTGCATTATGTTAGTTTGTGCTTATATTTTTACTATTATCTTGGAAAAGAAATAATAACATGTCCGTCTTTTTCTCTAGATTTTCTCAGTTACGAGACTTTTCTCTCTATCACTGGACAAAGAATGTGAGCCATGCAGTAGAGGTAAGGACCTGATACCTGTCGTTTCAACATCGTTATTCAGGAAACATTTACATATAACGTAACAAACAACAACAACAAACATAACATAAACAATCAGTAGAGAATTAATTGGTTACTATTAAACTATTCTTGGTAATTTATGGAAATTTTTTCATGTTAAAATGCCAATAATTTGCTGGTTCTAGTCTCTCGGGGTAGATGCTTTTCTTTGTCATATGATAGTAAAGTGAATTTTTTGGGATGTTGGACTGTTAGTGGTATAAAACAGACATTAGAATAATTATAATGGCCACTTTTCTCCATTCCTTTCTGACATTTTGTAGACAAAATAAATCACTGAAATAATAATTGGTGATGAATCACTAATTGAAGTAATTATGAGTTGCAGTAGAGTTTTGTTTCAAAGTTTCACACAAAGTTCACAACCAAAAATTATAAGCCGTTGTTGAAGTTGATGCATCTTAAAGCATTTATATTCACATATTTCAGGGGACAAAATGATTTATCTTTAAATATTGCTCAATAAGTAAAGATTGTATTTTTTCCATATCCTAAGAATGAAACCTACTTTTCAGTGTAAATATTTTTTATTAACTGTGTGTTTTTTCTATCTTTGTTGTGATTAATTTTAGGTTGTTTCGCAGTTCTGTCCTCACCTTCGCTCCCTCACACTCTCTTACTGCACAGGCCTGACAGTGAGCGCCTTCCAAAGCCTTGGTCTGCACAGCCGGTCTCTGCAGAGCATAAATCTCCAGTATTCAGAGGTAACACGGACTACTGGTTAGGTTCATGGATAGAAAGGTTATGGCCTCAACATAATGGCATGCTAATAATTTAGCTGCTGTCAACTTGTTACCTTACAGCTTTAGGTTTAGTACAGTGCATGTTCTCAAAATTATGGATAGTTATTGTCCAACTTGTTCATCATACACCATCCAGAGCCCGAATTTCACAGCAGGTGTTCGTTTTCAATCCAAACTTGGTTAAATATAGAATTTAAGATTTGTTGAAAACTTGTTTTTGCTGTAGTTTCAGGTGGAGGGACTCCTGGAGTACTTAGAACATCATGGGAGCCAGATTAAGCAAATTTGGTTCACTCATGGACTAAAGAATGACAGACTTCTGACTGCCATAACCGTAAGCCCCCTTTTCTTTTCTTTTCTTTTCTTTTGTAATCTGAGTTACACACTGTCAAAGCCAGTGAGCATTAAAATAAACTTGTTATTTGTATTTGATTTTTTTTCAGAGGGGATACTGTCCTGATTTGGAGTTGCTGGAGGTCAACACAAGACTCGACAGCAAAGACTGTGAACTTCCTGTTTACATCCAGGCACTACAGATGGCGTGCCCTAAACTCAAGGTAAAAAAATCAAAATGTTCAGTTCTCTATGCTGATGTGACTATTTGTTATGTGTCTAAATTGAAGTGGCAATTGTAAGTTCATGTTTTATCTGTGTCACTGTAATTTCCGTACTTTGAAGGTGTAGCACTACTAAATGAAGAAACCGATCATTTTAAAGAATTCATTTTACATCCCTGAGACAATTAATAGATTAGTCAATCCACAGAAAATTAATCAGCAATCATATTTCAAACAAAAATGCCAGACTTCAACTGGTGCCAGCTTTTCAAATGAGAGGATGTGATGCTTCTCTTTGTGATGTATCACTTCAACTCAACATCTTTGGGTTTTGTTTTGCTGCTTGGACAGAATATGACAACTTTAGCTCTTGCAAAATATAATGGACATTTTCACTTTTAACATTGACATAGACAAATAATTAAACAACGAAACACTCATCATATTAATTAATAACAAAAATAATCAGTAGTAGCTTCTCTACTGTGAATAACTTGCACTCACCATGTTCACTTTGCCAGTGTGTGTTGACTCATTATACTGTATATGCGCACTTTACATCTATTGTAATTCCCATCAGACCTTCCGGATGCTGAATGTCAGACCTCTGCATAAGACGATGCGTAATGGTGCTGATTCAACACCAGGCTTCCCATTATTGGAGGAGCTATGTATTGCAACCACATCTTATTCTTACATGACTGACAAAGATTTGTGGGAGATTCTCTTTGGCTCCCCGAGGCTGCGGGTGCTGGACTTGCGAGGCTGTTCCCGAATAACACCATCTGGTCTCGCAACATTACCCTGTCTTGGTAGGCCTAAGTCATGAGATTTATACTTTCATTTTGTTAAATTTTGGGTTCTGAAGGTAATTAAGTTTTATTTAAAAAGAGATGCAATTGCAACCTGTAGTGAAAAAGTCTTATTAGTCTTTTCATGTTTAATACACAGTGGTGTGAAAATTAATTAGAGGCATAGAAACTACTTTGACTTCATTTTCCAATACTCACGTATACTTAGTATTTTAAATTTACTAATAAAATACTGTAATAAAATACCTAATAAAATAATGGTTTGTATTTGCATTTGAAACCCAATTACTAATCATTGCATCCCTCTTTTTTTCCTCTGTGATTTGGCAGAGCTTGAGTGTCTGTTTTGGGGACAGTATTTCAGCAGCCATGTCGGGTTGTCATCACCTAAAAAGGGACTTCACATGGTGACCCAAAAGTGGAGTCAGAGTTTGCAACAGCTTGACATTGCAAATCAGCTCTTTACTGAGGAGGACTTGGAAATAGCCATGAGTTACCTTGCTCAGGCAACAGAGACAGATACACTGCGTTCACTCAACCTGAGTGGGACAAGGATCACACCATCTGCCCTCAGGTACTCAGTGTATAATTTTCCCTTTTAACCCTTCAGCCAATAAAGTATGAACCAACTCTTTTAAGAGACAATCTGCAGATATATAGAATGGAGTTTTAATCAGGCATTCACATTTTCCCAGTGTTTTAGGCTTAACACTGTGATTATCGTTCAAGAATTTAACAAAAAAATATTTATTAACTTTATTTTGCAGGTCCGTCGTCGGCCAAATGACTGCTCTTAGCTACCTCAACCTTTCATCCTGCCGTTATCTTCCAAGAGGAGTTAAGAGAATTTACCGTGGCCAAGAAGACATTCGCCAGCTGCTGGATAAATTGGAGTAGTTCTGATTTTTGTTTGTTTTCAGAAATCATAAACTGAATTTACAAAGCACACTGGAATGTCTTTAAACAGTCCTCTTTGTGGATTATGTTGTTTAAATAATTCTGTTATTTTACCCACAGGTGTTTTTGTATATGTTGCTTTATATGCACACTGCTGGTTTAAAGTTTTGGAACACCTGCATTTTTTCCAGTATTTATTGAGATTTTTAAACAGTTAAAGTCCAGTGAATAACCTTAACTAGTAAACTGGCCAAGGAAAAAAAATGTTTAGGTCATCAAAAATTGAAAAGCCATGTAAATTTCATAGAAAACAGGCCCTTGGTTAACTTACAGCTTTCCTGCAGCAATGGAAGTAAATTAAGCCTGTCTGTACAAAGGCTATGCTGGAACAAATTGTGTTACTGCACCCTCTGATGGATTATTAGAACAATACTGTACTGTAGGAAGTAGTTCAACAAGTGCATTTTGTGGGGACTTTTGCATCAGTGTTGGGACGAACTTTTCAAACAATGTTTCACTTCCATGTAGAAAGAATGCCACTAGTGCATTTTGCTACTAAATATGCCTCTGTGCTAGTAACAGCCAAGGCTCAAGGGAATCCCTTCAAATTTGCCACAAATGTCTCAAGAATGAATTAATTTGATTTTAGTGATCAAAGGTCAAAGTTCAGGTCCCGGTGACCTTACAAAACACATTTTTTGGCCATAACTCATGAATTCATACACTAATTATGACACATTTAACTGGTTTCAGAGGCATACCGCGTGGCAATAGATCTAATTTTTATTTTAATCATAATTTATGTGTTCTAGACTTTAATTAGTACATTGACACATTACACTGTAAATTTCAGTAATATCTGGAAAAATTAAGGTGTCCTAAAACATTTGTACAGTAGCGTATATTGTTCGCACAAAACAGATGCACTCCTTGCTGCTAAAAAGCAAGGGGTTGGAATCCAGTGAGAAAACCTGTATTTGTGTCAGTTAAAAGTCAGAAAAAGCATTGTCTACATGTAGCTTATGGAGTGACATTGACATGTTGGATTTGATCACATTTATATGACTCACCTCAATTATAAACCTACAGGGATGTTCAGCTGTCTATACCAGGATCTTTTTTATACATTTTTTTACACTAAGTTAAAATAATTGCAGTCAAAAGCCTGTCAAGAAATATTTAAAATAATAAAATGTTCAATATGTCACTGAAGTTGTGAAAATACTTTCTTTCCACTAGAGAGTGCTGCATTTTCAATTTGCACACACTTAAAAAAAAAAAAGAATTATCTTTACGTGTGATTTGCCTTATTGAATTGATACTATAAGGGGTGCTTCAGGGGATCTGAAAGTTGGACTTGAAATTCTAGTCCTGTATTTGGTGAACATCCAAATGAACATGACAGAACAATTTGTAACTAACAAAACTGTTGGGGGGAAAAAAAAGAGACAAGATGTAGTATTCATATCTCATTCATTTATTCGGCCATGCAGTAAAACAGTTTAAGCAACAACGGCTTTACAGTAATAATAAAGACCAGTGAATGTACGTTGGCTCCCAGGTGAAGTCAAAGCAGGCCCTGCAAGCTATATTCATGGTACAAAACATTTCTGAAAAAAAAAAAAGCTTTTGCCTAAATGCTGTACAACATAACAAAGTTGAGCTTCTACATTGGGGAAAAAGAAGGCTTACGTGAGCGCAGCTAGTCATGTCAGTGTAGAAATATTCAAATCCATTAAAGCCACAAATAACAAGAAACAACATTAAACCAAGGAAAAGGTGTCAGAAATCCAAAATGTTTGATATGACAGTTAGTGCAATTTACATGTGATCAAAGAAAATATGAATTTAAGTAAAATAGAGATTGAAAACCAGTAAAATGCAACTATAAATTGCACCTTTCAATGTTAACTCTTACAGTGTAAGATCAATTTACCTTTATCACAACAGATATTTGGCCTATCAAACATGGGTTTAACTAATAGCATTAAACTTCCTATGTGTATAATTTTTTTGGGATGATTAAAATATTCTTTCTGCTGCTGTTTAGAGATTTTCAGACAATTCTCAATATCCCGAAACCACCTCAGCTGAACTGAACCTGAAACTTTAAAGACATGCAGTGACGTTTTTTTGTGACTTCTAGCATCAATACTGAGTAAATATCAGATTATGCAAACAAAACACCTATAAATATTTAATGTTTCCTTCACTTGTGCAAAGGGAGTAAGCTAAGGTCTGTGATGGGATCGGTTATACATCTCTCCACCAGCTGGAGATAGGTGAGGTTCTCTTGAGTGTTGGGATCAAAGAAGCCTTTTGTGTCATCATCAGGGTCAGACAAGATCTGGTTCATTTCTTCATCAAAGTAACCTCTTTCATATGCCACCTGTACTGGCACTCTGTGACTGTGGACTGGATCAATTATGCCCCCTGTGGCAATTTGCGCTTCAAGGAGACGAATTCCATGATCCTTGACAATGAGATCTTTTTTCAAGGCCTGGAACAAAGAAATTGTGTCTCCAGTGTAAGGATCTTTGTATCCAGTGACAGCCCTTTCTGCTGAAAGCAGTTTGTTTTTCCACTCACTGCCAACCACTCTTTGGGCAACAGCATCCTCTACCGAAAGTTTCTTGTTTTTCACCGGGTCAATGACAAAACCAGTGGCAGCCTGGGCCTCCAGCAGAACCAGAGACGTACCAGGAGTCAGGAGGCCTCTACCTTTGGCTTCATAGATACTCAGGGTCTCCTTGGTGGACTGCAGGTACACTCCTGCAATGCTGTTGGTCCCCTCAAGGTATTTGCGTATCGAGTCCATTTCACTCACTTCTGTCACTGTGACTTTTCCAGAGCTAAGATTCTTGTAGAGGTCCTCATTGATGATTTTTGATTCAAGCAGCTCAGTAGCAGTAACATCCTTCCTGATTCCATGGAACTTTGGAACTTGACTTGTCTCTGTGACTGTCGTAGTGGTGATGGTAGTTTGTGTTTTGCTGCTGTCCACTTTTATTTCTTGTGGTGGGCACGTGGTGATTATGGAGCATGTTGTTGTGGTCTGCTGCGGAATGAATGTCAGAATAATTTCTAAGAAGCGTTCAATTGTGATTGATCCAGACTTGTATTGTTGCACAAGTTCTCTCCTTTTCTCCTCAGTGATGTATTTGGAGTACAGCAGATCCCACAGAGACACTGTTGTTCCTTGGTATTTTCCCCCTGCTCTGATTGTTGTTGTAGATTTCAGAATGAGTTTTGTGGCCTCATCAACAAAGAAATAAAACTCACCTTTCTTCACAATGACCAGTAGGCTAAGGCCTGTGACAGGATCGGTGACACATCTCTCCACCAGCTGGAGATAGGTGAGGTTCTCTTGAGTGTTGGGGTCAAAGAAGCCTTTTGTGTCATCATCAGGGTCAGACAAGATCTGGTTCATTTCTTCATCAAAGTAACCTCTTTCATATGCCACCTGTACTGGCACTCTGTGACTGTGGACTGGATCAATTATGCCCCCTGTGGCAATTTGCGCTTCAAGGAGACGAATTCCATGATCCTTGACAATGAGATCTTTTTTCAAGGCCTGGAACAAAGAAATTGTGTCTCCAGTGTAAGGATCTTTGTATCCAGTGACAGCCCTTTCTGCTGAAAGCAGTTTGTTTTTCCACTCACTGCCAACCACTCTTTGGGCAACAGCGTCCTCTACCGTAAGTTTCTTGTTTTTCACCGGGTCAATGACAAAACCAGTGGCAGCCTGGGCCTCCAGCAGAACCAGAGACGTACCAGGAGTCAGGAGGCCTCTACCTTTGGCTTCATAGATACTCAGGGTCTCCTTGGTGGACTGCAGGTACACTCCCGCAATGCTGTTGGTCCCCTCAAGGTATTTGCGTATTGAGTCCATTTCACTCACTTCTGTCACTGTGACTTTTCCAGAGCTAAGATTCTTGTAGAGGTCCTCATTGATGATTTTTGATTCAAGCAGCTCAGTAGCAGTAACATCCTTCCTGATTCCATGGAACTTTGGAACTTGACTTGTTTCTGTGACTGTCGTAGTGGTGATGGTAGTTTTTGTTTTGCTGCTGTCCACTTTTATTTCTTGTGGTGGGCATGTGGTGATTATGGAGCATGTTGTTGTGGTCTGCTGCGGAATGAATGTCAGAATAATTTCTAAGAAGCGTTCAATTGTGATTGATCCAGACTTGTATTGTTGCACAAGTTCTCTCCTCTTCTCCTCAGTGATGTATTTGGAGTACAGCAGATCCCACAGAGACACTGTTGTTCCTTGGTATTTTCCCCCTGCTCTGGTTGTTGTTGTAGATTTCAGAATGAGTTTTGTGGCCTCATCAACAAAGAAATAAAACTCGCCTTTCTTCACAATGACCAGTAGGCTAAGGCCTGTGACAGGATCGGTGACACATCTCTCCACCAGCTGGAGATAGGTGAGGTTCTCTTGAGTGTTGGGATCAAAGAAGCCTTTTGTGTCATCATCAGGGTCAGACAAGATCTGGTTCATTTCTTCATCAAAGTAACCTCTTTCATATGCCACCTGTACTGGCACTCTGTGACTGTGGACTGGATCAATTATGCCCCCTGTGGCAATTTGCGCTTCAAGGAGACGAATTCCATGATCCTTGACAATGAGATCTTTTTTCAAGGCCTGGAACAAAGAAATTGTGTCTCCAGTGTAAGGATCTTTGTATCCAGTGACAGCCCTTTCTGCTGAAAGCAGTTTGTTTTTCCACTCACTGCCAACCACTCTTTGGGCAACAGCGTCCTCTACCGTAAGTTTCTTGTTTTTCACCGGGTCAATGACAAAACCAGTGGCAGCCTGGGCCTCCAGCAGAACCAGAGACGTACCAGGAGTCAGGAGGCCTCTACCTTTGGCTTCATAGATACTCAGGGTCTCCTTGGTGGACTGCAGGTACACTCCCGCAATGCTGTTGGTCCCCTCAAGGTATTTGCTTATTGAGTCCATTTCACTCACTTCTGTCACTGTGACTTTTCCAGAGCTAAGATTCTTGTAGAGGTCCTCATTGATGATTTTTGATTCAAGCAGCTCAGTAGCAGTAACATCCTTCCTGATTCCATGGAACTTTGGAACTTGACTTGTTTCTGTGACTGTCGTAGTGGTGATGGTAGTTTTTGTTTTGCTGCTGTCCACTTTTATTTCTTGTGGTGGGCATGTGGTGATTATGGAGCATGTTGTTGTGGTCTGCTGCGGAATGAATGTCAGAATAATTTCTAAGAAGCGTTCAATTGTGATTGATCCAGACTTGTATTGTTGCACAAGTTCTCTCCTCTTCTCCTCAGTGATGTATTTGGAGTACAGCAGATCCCACAGAGACACTGTTGTTCCTTGGTATTTTCCCCCTGCTCTGGTTGTTGTTGTAGATTTCAGAATGAGTTTTGTGGCCTCATCAACAAAGAAATAAAACTCGCCTTTCTTCACAATGACCAGTAGGCTAAGGCCTGTGACAGGATCGGTGACACATCTCTCCACCAGCTGGAGATAGGTGAGGTTCTCTTGAGTGTTGGGATCAAAGAAGCCTTTTGTGTCATCATCAGGGTCAGACAAGATCTGGTTCATTTCTTCATCAAAGTAACCTCTTTCATATGCCACCTGTACTGGCACTCTGTGACTGTGGACTGGATCAATTATGCCCCCTGTGGCAATTTGCGCTTCAAGGAGACGAATTCCATGATCCTTGACAATGAGATCTTTTTTCAAGGCCTGGAACAAAGAAATTGTGTCTCCAGTGTAAGGATCTTTGTATCCAGTGACAGCCCTTTCTGCTGAAAGCAGTTTGTTTTTCCACTCACTGCCAACCACTCTTTGGGCAACAGCGTCCTCTACCGTAAGTTTCTTGTTTTTCACCGGGTCAATGACAAAACCAGTGGCAGCCTGGGCCTCCAGCAGAACCAGAGACGTACCAGGAGTCAGGAGGCCTCTACCTTTGGCTTCATAGATACTCAGGGTCTCCTTGGTGGACTGCAGGTACACTCCCGCAATGCTGTTGGTCCCCTCAAGGTATTTGCGTATTGAGTCCATTTCACTCACTTCTGTCACTGTGACTTTTCCAGAGCTAAGATTCTTGTAGAGGTCCTCATTGATGATTTTTGATTCAAGCAGCTCAGTAGCAGTAACATCCTTCCTGATTCCATGGAACTTTGGAACTTGACTTGTTTCTGTGACTGTCGTAGTGGTGATGGTAGTTTTTGTTTTGCTGCTGTCCACTTTTATTTCTTGTGGTGGGCATGTGGTGATTATGGAGCATGTTGTTGTGGTCTGCTGCGGAATGAATGTCAGAATAATTTCTAAGAAGCGTTCAATTGTGATTGATCCAGACTTGTATTGTTGCACAAGTTCTCTCCTCTTCTCCTCAGTGATGTATTTGGAGTACAGCAGATCCCACAGAGACACTGTTGTTCCTTGGTATTTTCCCCCTGCTCTGGTTGTTGTTGTAGATTTCAGAATGAGTTTTGTGGCCTCATCAACAAAGAAATAAAACTCGCCTTTCTTCACAATGACCAGTAGGCTAAGGCCTGTGACAGGATCGGTGACACATCTCTCCACCAGCTGGAGATAGGTGAGGTTCTCTTGAGTGTTGGGATCAAAGAAGCCTTTTGTGTCATCATCAGGGTCAGACAAGATCTGGTTCATTTCTTCATCAAAGTAACCTCTTTCATATGCCACCTGTACTGGCACTCTGTGACTGTGGACTGGATCAATTATGCCCCCTGTGGCAATTTGCGCTTCAAGGAGACGAATTCCATGATCCTTGACAATGAGATCTTTTTTCAAGGCCTGGAACAAAGAAATTGTGTCTCCAGTGTAAGGATCTTTGTATCCAGTGACAGCCCTTTCTGCTGAAAGCAGTTTGTTTTTCCACTCACTGCCAACCACTCTTTGGGCAACAGCGTCCTCTACCGTAAGTTTCTTGTTTTTCACCGGGTCAATGACAAAACCAGTGGCAGCCTGGGCCTCCAGCAGAACCAGAGACGTACCAGGAGTCAGGAGGCCTCTACCTTTGGCTTCATAGATACTCAGGGTCTCCTTGGTGGACTGCAGGTACACTCCCGCAATGCTGTTGGTCCCCTCAAGGTATTTGCTTATTGAGTCCATTTCACTCACTTCTGTCACTGTGACTTTTCCAGAGCTAAGATTCTTGTAGAGGTCCTCATTGATGATTTTTGATTCAAGCAGCTCAGTAGCAGTAACATCCTTCCTGATTCCATGGAACTTTGGAACTTGACTTGTTTCTGTGACTGTCGTAGTGGTGATGGTAGTTTTTGTTTTGCTGCTGTCCACTTTTATTTCTTGTGGTGGGCATGTGGTGATTATGGAGCATGTTGTTGTGGTCTGCTGCGGAATGAATGTCAGAATAATTTCTAAGAAGCGTTCAATTGTGATTGATCCAGACTTGTATTGTTGCACAAGTTCTCTCCTCTTCTCCTCAGTGATGTATTTGGAGTACAGCAGATCCCACAGAGACACTGTTGTTCCTTGGTATTTTCCCCCTGCTCTGGTTGTTGTTGTAGATTTCAGAATGAGTTTTGTGGCCTCATCAACAAAGAAATAAAACTCGCCTTTCTTCACAATGACCAGTAGGCTAAGGCCTGTGACAGGATCGGTGACACATCTCTCCACCAGCTGGAGATAGGTGAGGTTCTCTTGAGTGTTGGGATCAAAGAAGCCTTTTGTGTCATCATCAGGGTCAGACAAGATCTGGTTCATTTCTTCATCAAAGTAACCTCTTTCATATGCCACCTGTACTGGCACTCTGTGACTGTGGACTGGATCAATTATGCCCCCTGTGGCAATTTGCGCTTCAAGGAGACGAATTCCATGATCCTTGACAATGAGATCTTTTTTCAAGGCCTGGAACAAAGAAATTGTGTCTCCAGTGTAAGGATCTTTGTATCCAGTGACAGCCCTTTCTGCTGAAAGCAGTTTGTTTTTCCACTCACTGCCAACCACTCTTTGGGCAACAGCGTCCTCTACCGTAAGTTTCTTGTTTTTCACCGGGTCAATGACAAAACCAGTGGCAGCCTGGGCCTCCAGCAGAACCAGAGACGTACCAGGAGTCAGGAGGCCTCTACCTTTGGCTTCATAGATACTCAGGGTCTCCTTGGTGGACTGCAGGTACACTCCCGCAATGCTGTTGGTCCCCTCAAGGTATTTGCGTATTGAGTCCATTTCACTCACTTCTGTCACTGTGACTTTTCCAGAGCTAAGATTCTTGTAGAGGTCCTCATTGATGATTTTTGATTCAAGCAGCTCAGTAGCAGTAACATCCTTCCTGATTCCATGGAACTTTGGAACTTGACTTGTTTCTGTGACTGTCGTAGTGGTGATGGTAGTTTTTGTTTTGCTGCTGTCCACTTTTATTTCTTGTGGTGGGCATGTGGTGATTATGGAGCATGTTGTTGTGGTCTGCTGCGGAATGAATGTCAGAATAATTTCTAAGAAGCGTTCAATTGTGATTGATCCAGACTTGTATTGTTGCACAAGTTCTCTCCTCTTCTCCTCAGTGATGTATTTGGAGTACAGCAGATCCCACAGAGACACTGTTGTTCCTTGGTATTTTCCCCCTGCTCTGGTTGTTGTTGTAGATTTCAGAATGAGTTTTGTGGCCTCATCAACAAAGAAATAAAACTCGCCTTTCTTCACAATGACCAGTAGGCTAAGGCCTGTGACAGGATCGGTGACACATCTCTCCACCAGCTGGAGATAGGTGAGGTTCTCTTGAGTGTTGGGATCAAAGAAGCCTTTTGTGTCATCATCAGGGTCAGACAAGATCTGGTTCATTTCTTCATCAAAGTAACCTCTTTCATATGCCACCTGTACTGGCACTCTGTGACTGTGGACTGGATCAATTATGCCCCCTGTGGCAATTTGCGCTTCAAGGAGACGAATTCCATGATCCTTGACAATGAGATCTTTTTTCAAGGCCTGGAACAAAGAAATTGTGTCTCCAGTGTAAGGATCTTTGTATCCAGTGACAGCCCTTTCTGCTGAAAGCAGTTTGTTTTTCCACTCACTGCCAACCACTCTTTGGGCAACAGCGTCCTCTACCGTAAGTTTCTTGTTTTTCACCGGGTCAATGACAAAACCAGTGGCAGCCTGGGCCTCCAGCAGAACCAGAGACGTACCAGGAGTCAGGAGGCCTCTACCTTTGGCTTCATAGATACTCAGGGTCTCCTTGGTGGACTGCAGGTACACTCCCGCAATGCTGTTGGTCCCCTCAAGGTATTTGCTTATTGAGTCCATTTCACTCACTTCTGTCACTGTGACTTTTCCAGAGCTAAGATTCTTGTAGAGGTCCTCATTGATGATTTTTGATTCAAGCAGCTCAGTAGCAGTAACATCCTTCCTGATTCCATGGAACTTTGGAACTTGACTTGTTTCTGTGACTGTCGTAGTGGTGATGGTAGTTTTTGTTTTGCTGCTGTCCACTTTTATTTCTTGTGGTGGGCATGTGGTGATTATGGAGCATGTTGTTGTGGTCTGCTGCGGAATGAATGTCAGAATAATTTCTAAGAAGCGTTCAATTGTGATTGATCCAGACTTGTATTGTTGCACAAGTTCTCTCCTCTTCTCCTCAGTGATGTATTTGGAGTACAGCAGATCCCACAGAGACACTGTTGTTCCTTGGTATTTTCCCCCTGCTCTGGTTGTTGTTGTAGATTTCAGAATGAGTTTTGTGGCCTCATCAACAAAGAAATAAAACTCGCCTTTCTTCACAATGACCAGTAGGCTAAGGCCTGTGACAGGATCGGTGACACATCTCTCCACCAGCTGGAGATAGGTGAGGTTCTCTTGAGTGTTGGGATCAAAGAAGCCTTTTGTGTCATCATCAGGGTCAGACAAGATCTGGTTCATTTCTTCATCAAAGTAACCTCTTTCATATGCCACCTGTACTGGCACTCTGTGACTGTGGACTGGATCAATTATGCCCCCTGTGGCAATTTGCGCTTCAAGGAGACGAATTCCATGATCCTTGACAATGAGATCTTTTTTCAAGGCCTGGAACAAAGAAATTGTGTCTCCAGTGTAAGGATCTTTGTATCCAGTGACAGCCCTTTCTGCTGAAAGCAGTTTGTTTTTCCACTCACTGCCAACCACTCTTTGGGCAACAGCGTCCTCTACCGTAAGTTTCTTGTTTTTCACCGGGTCAAAGACAAAACCAGTGGCAGCCTGGGCCTCCAGCAGAACCAGAGACGTACCAGGAGTCAGGAGGCCTCTACCTTTGGCTTCATAGATACTCAGGGTCTCCTTGGTGGACTGCAGGTACACTCCTGCAATGCTGTTGGTCCCCTCAAGGTATTTGCGTATTGAGTCCATTTCACTCACTTCTGTCACTGTGACTTTTCCAGAGCTAAGATTCTTGTAGAGGTCCTCATTGATGATTTTTGATTCAAGCAGCTCAGTAGCAGTAACATCCTTCCTGATTCCATGGAACTTTGGAACTTGACTTGTTTCTGTGACTGTCGTAGTGGTGATGGTAGTTTTTGTTTTGCTGCTGTCCACTTTTATTTCTTGTGGTGGGCATGTGGTGATTATGGAGCATGTTGTTGTGGTCTGCTGCGGAATGAATGTCAGAATAATTTCTAAGAAGCGTTCAATTGTGATTGATCCAGACTTGTATTGTTGCACAAGTTCTCTCCTCTTCTCCTCAGTGATGTATTTGGAGTACAGCAGATCCCACAGAGACACTGTTGTTCCTTGGTATTTTCCCCCTGCTCTGGTTGTTGTTGTAGATTTCAGAATGAGTTTTGTGGCCTCATCAACAAAGAAATAAAACTCGCCTTTCTTCACAATGACCAGTAGGCTAAGGCCTGTGACAGGATCGGTGACACATCTCTCCACCAGCTGGAGATAGGTGAGGTTCTCTTGAGTGTTGGGATCAAAGAAGCCTTTTGTGTCATCATCAGGGTCAGACAAGATCTGGTTCATTTCTTCATCAAAGTAACCTCTTTCATATGCCACCTGTACTGGCACTCTGTGACTGTGGACTGGATCAATTATGCCCCCTGTGGCAATTTGCGCTTCAAGGAGACGAATTCCATGATCCTTGACAATGAGATCTTTTTTCAAGGCCTGGAACAAAGAAATTGTGTCTCCAGTGTAAGGATCTTTGTATCCAGTGACAGCCCTTTCTGCTGAAAGCAGTTTGTTTTTCCACTCACTGCCAACCACTCTTTGGGCAACAGCGTCCTCTACCGTAAGTTTCTTGTTTTTCACCGGGTCAAAGACAAAACCAGTGGCAGCCTGGGCCTCCAGCAGAACCAGAGACGTACCAGGAGTCAGGAGGCCTCTACCTTTGGCTTCATAGATACTCAGGGTCTCCTTGGTGGACTGCAGGTACACTCCTGCAATGCTGTTGGTCCCCTCAAGGTATTTGCGTATTGAGTCCATTTCACTCACTTCTGTCACTGTGACTTTTCCAGAGCTAAGATTCTTGTAGAGGTCCTCATTGATGATTTTTGATTCAAGCAGCTCAGTAGCAGTAACATCCTTCCTGATTCCATGGAACTTTGGAACTTGACTTGTTTCTGTGACTGTCGTAGTGGTGATGGTAGTTTTTGTTTTGCTGCTGTCCACTTTTATTTCTTGTGGTGGGCATGTGGTGATTATGGAGCATGTTGTTGTGGTCTGCTGCGGAATGAATGTCAGAATAATTTCTAAGAAGCGTTCAATTGTGATTGATCCAGACTTGTATTGTTGCACAAGTTCTCTCCTCTTCTCCTCAGTGATGTATTTGGAGTACAGCAGATCCCACAGAGACACTGTTGTTCCTTGGTATTTTCCCCCTGCTCTGGTTGTTGTTGTAGATTTCAGAATGAGTTTTGTGGCCTCATCAACAAAGAAATAAAACTCGCCTTTCTTCACAATGACCAGTAGGCTAAGGCCTGTGACAGGATCGGTGACACATCTCTCCACCAGCTGGAGATAGGTGAGGTTCTCTTGAGTGTTGGGATCAAAGAAGCCTTTTGTGTCATCATCAGGGTCAGACAAGATCTGGTTCATTTCTTCATCAAAGTAACCTCTTTCATATGCCACCTGTACTGGCACTCTGTGACTGTGGACTGGATCAATTATGCCCCCTGTGGCAATTTGCGCTTCAAGGAGACGAATTCCATGATCCTTGACAATGAGATCTTTTTTCAAGGCCTGGAACAAAGAAATTGTGTCTCCAGTGTAAGGATCTTTGTATCCAGTGACAGCCCTTTCTGCTGAAAGCAGTTTGTTTTTCCACTCACTGCCAACCACTCTTTGGGCAACAGCGTCCTCTACCGTAAGTTTCTTGTTTTTCACCGGGTCAATGACAAAACCAGTGGCAGCCTGGGCCTCCAGCAGAACCAGAGACGTACCAGGAGTCAGGAGGCCTCTACCTTTGGCTTCATAGATACTCAGGGTCTCCTTGGTGGACTGCAGGTACACTCCCGCAATGCTGTTGGTCCCCTCAAGGTATTTGCGTATTGAGTCCATTTCACTCACTTCTGTCACTGTGACTTTTCCAGAGCTAAGATTCTTGTAGAGGTCCTCATTGATGATTTTTGATTCAAGCAGCTCAGTAGCAGTAACATCCTTCCTGATTCCATGGAACTTTGGAACTTGACTTGTTTCTGTGACTGTCGTAGTGGTGATGGTAGTTTTTGTTTTGCTGCTGTCCACTTTTATTTCTTGTGGTGGGCATGTGGTGATTATGGAGCATGTTGTTGTGGTCTGCTGCGGAATGAATGTCAGAATAATTTCTAAGAAGCGTTCAATTGTGATTGATCCAGACTTGTATTGTTGCACAAGTTCTCTCCTCTTCTCCTCAGTGATGTATTTGGAGTACAGCAGATCCCACAGAGACACTGTTGTTCCTTGGTATTTTCCCCCTGCTCTGGTTGTTGTTGTAGATTTCAGAATGAGTTTTGTGGCCTCATCAACAAAGAAATAAAACTCGCCTTTCTTCACAATGACCAGTAGGCTAAGGCCTGTGACAGGATCGGTGACACATCTCTCCACCAGCTGGAGATAGGTGAGGTTCTCTTGAGTGTTGGGATCAAAGAAGCCTTTTGTGTCATCATCAGGGTCAGACAAGATCTGGTTCATTTCTTCATCAAAGTAACCTCTTTCATATGCCACCTGTACTGGCACTCTGTGACTGTGGACTGGATCAATTATGCCCCCTGTGGCAATTTGCGCTTCAAGGAGACGAATTCCATGATCCTTGACAATGAGATCTTTTTTCAAGGCCTGGAACAAAGAAATTGTGTCTCCAGTGTAAGGATCTTTGTATCCAGTGACAGCCCTTTCTGCTGAAAGCAGTTTGTTTTTCCACTCACTGCCAACCACTCTTTGGGCAACAGCGTCCTCTACCGTAAGTTTCTTGTTTTTCACCGGGTCAGTGACAAAACCAGTGGCAGCCTGGGCCTCCAGCAGAACCAGAGACGTACCAGGAGTCAGGAGGCCTCTACCTTTGGCTTCATAGATACTCAGGGTCTCCTTGGTGGACTGCAGGTACACTCCTGCAATGCTGTTGGTCCCCTCAAGGTATTTGCGTATTGAGTCCATTTCACTCACTTCTGTCACTGTGACTTTTCCAGAGCTAAGATTCTTGTAGAGGTCCTCATTGATGATTTTTGATTCAAGCAGCTCAGTAGCAGTAACATCCTTCCTGATTCCATGGAACTTTGGAACTTGACTTGTTTCTGTGACTGTCGTAGTGGTGATGGTAGTTTTTGTTTTGCTGCTGTCCACTTTTATTTCTTGTGGTGGGCATGTGGTGATTATGGAGCATGTTGTTGTGGTCTGCTGCGGAATGAATGTCAGAATAATTTCTAAGAAGCGTTCAATTGTGATTGATCCAGACTTGTATTGTTGCACAAGTTCTCTCCTCTTCTCCTCAGTGATGTATTTGGAGTACAGCAGATCCCACAGAGACACTGTTGTTCCTTGGTATTTTCCCCCTGCTCTGGTTGTTGTTGTAGATTTCAGAATGAGTTTTGTGGCCTCATCAACAAAGAAATAAAACTCGCCTTTCTTCACAATGACCAGTAGGCTAAGGCCTGTGACAGGATCGGTGACACATCTCTCCACCAGCTGGAGATAGGTGAGGTTCTCTTGAGTGTTGGGATCAAAGAAGCCTTTTGTGTCATCATCAGGGTCAGACAAGATCTGGTTCATTTCTTCATCAAAGTAACCTCTTTCATATGCCACCTGTACTGGCACTCTGTGACTGTGGACTGGATCAATTATGCCCCCTGTGGCAATTTGCGCTTCAAGGAGACGAATTCCATGATCCTTGACAATGAGATCTTTTTTCAAGGCCTGGAACAAAGAAATTGTGTCTCCAGTGTAAGGATCTTTGTATCCAGTGACAGCCCTTTCTGCTGAAAGCAGTTTGTTTTTCCACTCACTGCCAACCACTCTTTGGGCAACAGCGTCCTCTACCGTAAGTTTCTTGTTTTTCACCGGGTCAAAGACAAAACCAGTGGCAGCCTGGGCCTCCAGCAGAACCAGAGACGTACCAGGAGTCAGGAGGCCTCTACCTTTGGCTTCATAGATACTCAGGGTCTCCTTGGTGGACTGCAGGTACACTCCTGCAATGCTGTTGGTCCCCTCAAGGTATTTGCGTATTGAGTCCATTTCACTCACTTCTGTCACTGTGACTTTTCCAGAGCTAAGATTCTTGTAGAGGTCCTCATTGATGATTTTTGATTCAAGCAGCTCAGTAGCAGTAACATCCTTCCTGATTCCATGGAACTTTGGAACTTGACTTGTTTCTGTGACTGTCGTAGTGGTGATGGTAGTTTTTGTTTTGCTGCTGTCCACTTTTATTTCTTGTGGTGGGCATGTGGTGATTATGGAGCATGTTGTTGTGGTCTGCTGCGGAATGAATGTCAGAATAATTTCTAAGAAGCGTTCAATTGTGATTGATCCAGACTTGTATTGTTGCACAAGTTCTCTCCTCTTCTCCTCAGTGATGTATTTGGAGTACAGCAGATCCCACAGAGACACTGTTGTTCCTTGGTATTTTCCCCCTGCTCTGGTTGTTGTTGTAGATTTCAGAATGAGTTTTGTGGCCTCATCAACAAAGAAATAAAACTCGCCTTTCTTCACAATGACCAGTAGGCTAAGGCCTGTGACAGGATCGGTGACACATCTCTCCACCAGCTGGAGATAGGTGAGGTTCTCTTGAGTGTTGGGATCAAAGAAGCCTTTTGTGTCATCATCAGGGTCAGACAAGATCTGGTTCATTTCTTCATCAAAGTAACCTCTTTCATATGCCACCTGTACTGGCACTCTGTGACTGTGGACTGGATCAATTATGCCCCCTGTGGCAATTTGCGCTTCAAGGAGACGAATTCCATGATCCTTGACAATGAGATCTTTTTTCAAGGCCTGGAACAAAGAAATTGTGTCTCCAGTGTAAGGATCTTTGTATCCAGTGACAGCCCTTTCTGCTGAAAGCAGTTTGTTTTTCCACTCACTGCCAACCACTCTTTGGGCAACAGCGTCCTCTACCGTAAGTTTCTTGTTTTTCACCGGGTCAAAGACAAAACCAGTGGCAGCCTGGGCCTCCAGCAGAACCAGAGACGTACCAGGAGTCAGGAGGCCTCTACCTTTGGCTTCATAGATACTCAGGGTCTCCTTGGTGGACTGCAGGTACACTCCTGCAATGCTGTTGGTCCCCTCAAGGTATTTGCGTATTGAGTCCATTTCACTCACTTCTGTCACTGTGACTTTTCCAGAGCTAAGATTCTTGTAGAGGTCCTCATTGATGATTTTTGATTCAAGCAGCTCAGTAGCAGTAACATCCTTCCTGATTCCATGGAACTTTGGAACTTGACTTGTTTCTGTGACTGTCGTAGTGGTGATGGTAGTTTTTGTTTTGCTGCTGTCCACTTTTATTTCTTGTGGTGGGCATGTGGTGATTATGGAGCATGTTGTTGTGGTCTGCTGCGGAATGAATGTCAGAATAATTTCTAAGAAGCGTTCAATTGTGATTGATCCAGACTTGTATTGTTGCACAAGTTCTCTCCTCTTCTCCTCAGTGATGTATTTGGAGTACAGCAGATCCCACAGAGACACTGTTGTTCCTTGGTATTTTCCCCCTGCTCTGGTTGTTGTTGTAGATTTCAGAATGAGTTTTGTGGCCTCATCAACAAAGAAATAAAACTCGCCTTTCTTCACAATGACCAGTAGGCTAAGGCCTGTGACAGGATCGGTGACACATCTCTCCACCAGCTGGAGATAGGTGAGGTTCTCTTGAGTGTTGGGATCAAAGAAGCCTTTTGTGTCATCATCAGGGTCAGACAAGATCTGGTTCATTTCTTCATCAAAGTAACCTCTTTCATATGCCACCTGTACTGGCACTCTGTGACTGTGGACTGGATCAATTATGCCCCCTGTGGCAATTTGCGCTTCAAGGAGACGAATTCCATGATCCTTGACAATGAGATCTTTTTTCAAGGCCTGGAACAAAGAAATTGTGTCTCCAGTGTAAGGATCTTTGTATCCAGTGACAGCCCTTTCTGCTGAAAGCAGTTTGTTTTTCCACTCACTGCCAACCACTCTTTGGGCAACAGCGTCCTCTACCGTAAGTTTCTTGTTTTTCACCGGGTCAAAGACAAAACCAGTGGCAGCCTGGGCCTCCAGCAGAACCAGAGACGTACCAGGAGTCAGGAGGCCTCTACCTTTGGCTTCATAGATACTCAGGGTCTCCTTGGTGGACTGCAGGTACACTCCTGCAATGCTGTTGGTCCCCTCAAGGTATTTGCGTATTGAGTCCATTTCACTCACTTCTGTCACTGTGACTTTTCCAGAGCTAAGATTCTTGTAGAGGTCCTCATTGATGATTTTTGATTCAAGCAGCTCAGTAGCAGTAACATCCTTCCTGATTCCATGGAACTTTGGAACTTGACTTGTTTCTGTGACTGTCGTAGTGGTGATGGTAGTTTTTGTTTTGCTGCTGTCCACTTTTATTTCTTGTGGTGGGCATGTGGTGATTATGGAGCATGTTGTTGTGGTCTGCTGCGGAATGAATGTCAGAATAATTTCTAAGAAGCGTTCAATTGTGATTGATCCAGACTTGTATTGTTGCACAAGTTCTCTCCTCTTCTCCTCAGTGATGTATTTGGAGTACAGCAGATCCCACAGAGACACTGTTGTTCCTTGGTATTTTCCCCCTGCTCTGGTTGTTGTTGTAGATTTCAGAATGAGTTTTGTGGCCTCATCAACAAAGAAATAAAACTCGCCTTTCTTCACAATGACCAGTAGGCTAAGGCCTGTGACAGGATCGGTGACACATCTCTCCACCAGCTGGAGATAGGTGAGGTTCTCTTGAGTGTTGGGATCAAAGAAGCCTTTTGTGTCATCATCAGGGTCAGACAAGATCTGGTTCATTTCTTCATCAAAGTAACCTCTTTCATATGCCACCTGTACTGGCACTCTGTGACTGTGGACTGGATCAATTATGCCCCCTGTGGCAATTTGCGCTTCAAGGAGACGAATTCCATGATCCTTGACAATGAGATCTTTTTTCAAGGCCTGGAACAAAGAAATTGTGTCTCCAGTGTAAGGATCTTTGTATCCAGTGACAGCCCTTTCTGCTGAAAGCAGTTTGTTTTTCCACTCACTGCCAACCACTCTTTGGGCAACAGCGTCCTCTACCGTAAGTTTCTTGTTTTTCACCGGGTCAATGACAAAACCAGTGGCAGCCTGGGCCTCCAGCAGAACCAGAGACGTACCAGGAGTCAGGAGGCCTCTACCTTTGGCTTCATAGATACTCAGGGTCTCCTTGGTGGACTGCAGGTACACTCCCGCAATGCTGTTGGTCCCCTCAAGGTATTTGCGTATTGAGTCCATTTCACTCACTTCTGTCACTGTGACTTTTCCAGAGCTAAGATTCTTGTAGAGGTCCTCATTGATGATTTTTGATTCAAGCAGCTCAGTAGCAGTAACATCCTTCCTGATTCCATGGAACTTTGGAACTTGACTTGTTTCTGTGACTGTCGTAGTGGTGATGGTAGTTTTTGTTTTGCTGCTGTCCACTTTTATTTCTTGTGGTGGGCATGTGGTGATTATGGAGCATGTTGTTGTGGTCTGCTGCGGAATGAATGTCAGAATAATTTCTAAGAAGCGTTCAATTGTGATTGATCCAGACTTGTATTGTTGCACAAGTTCTCTCCTCTTCTCCTCAGTGATGTATTTGGAGTACAGCAGATCCCACAGAGACACTGTTGTTCCTTGGTATTTTCCCCCTGCTCTGGTTGTTGTTGTAGATTTCAGAATGAGTTTTGTGGCCTCATCAACAAAGAAATAAAACTCGCCTTTCTTCACAATGACCAGTAGGCTAAGGCCTGTGACAGGATCGGTGACACATCTCTCCACCAGCTGGAGATAGGTGAGGTTCTCTTGAGTGTTGGGATCAAAGAAGCCTTTTGTGTCATCATCAGGGTCAGACAAGATCTGGTTCATTTCTTCATCAAAGTAACCTCTTTCATATGCCACCTGTACTGGCACTCTGTGACTGTGGACTGGATCAATTATGCCCCCTGTGGCAATTTGCGCTTCAAGGAGACGAATTCCATGATCCTTGACAATGAGATCTTTTTTCAAGGCCTGGAACAAAGAAATTGTGTCTCCAGTGTAAGGATCTTTGTATCCAGTGACAGCCCTTTCTGCTGAAAGCAGTTTGTTTTTCCACTCACTGCCAACCACTCTTTGGGCAACAGCGTCCTCTACCGTAAGTTTCTTGTTTTTCACCGGGTCAATGACAAAACCAGTGGCAGCCTGGGCCTCCAGCAGAACCAGAGACGTACCAGGAGTCAGGAGGCCTCTACCTTTGGCTTCATAGATACTCAGGGTCTCCTTGGTGGACTGCAGGTACACTCCCGCAATGCTGTTGGTCCCCTCAAGGTATTTGCGTATTGAGTCCATTTCACTCACTTCTGTCACTGTGACTTTTCCAGAGCTAAGATTCTTGTAGAGGTCCTCATTGATGATTTTTGATTCAAGCAGCTCAGTAGCAGTAACATCCTTCCTGATTCCATGGAACTTTGGAACTTGACTTGTTTCTGTGACTGTCGTAGTGGTGATGGTAGTTTTTGTTTTGCTGCTGTCCACTTTTATTTCTTGTGGTGGGCATGTGGTGATTATGGAGCATGTTGTTGTGGTCTGCTGCGGAATGAATGTCAGAATAATTTCTAAGAAGCGTTCAATTGTGATTGATCCAGACTTGTATTGTTGCACAAGTTCTCTCCTCTTCTCCTCAGTGATGTATTTGGAGTACAGCAGATCCCACAGAGACACTGTTGTTCCTTGGTATTTTCCCCCTGCTCTGGTTGTTGTTGTAGATTTCAGAATGAGTTTTGTGGCCTCATCAACAAAGAAATAAAACTCGCCTTTCTTCACAATGACCAGTAGGCTAAGGCCTGTGACAGGATCGGTGACACATCTCTCCACCAGCTGGAGATAGGTGAGGTTCTCTTGAGTGTTGGGATCAAAGAAGCCTTTTGTGTCATCATCAGGGTCAGACAAGATCTGGTTCATTTCTTCATCAAAGTAACCTCTTTCATATGCCACCTGTACTGGCACTCTGTGACTGTGGACTGGATCAATTATGCCCCCTGTGGCAATTTGCGCTTCAAGGAGACGAATTCCATGATCCTTGACAATGAGATCTTTTTTCAAGGCCTGGAACAAAGAAATTGTGTCTCCAGTGTAAGGATCTTTGTATCCAGTGACAGCCCTTTCTGCTGAAAGCAGTTTGTTTTTCCACTCACTGCCAACCACTCTTTGGGCAACAGCGTCCTCTACCGTAAGTTTCTTGTTTTTCACCGGGTCAAAGACAAAACCAGTGGCAGCCTGGGCCTCCAGCAGAACCAGAGACGTACCAGGAGTCAGGAGGCCTCTACCTTTGGCTTCATAGATACTCAGGGTCTCCTTGGTGGACTGCAGGTACACTCCTGCAATGCTGTTGGTCCCCTCAAGGTATTTGCGTATTGAGTCCATTTCACTCACTTCTGTCACTGTGACTTTTCCAGAGCTAAGATTCTTGTAGAGGTCCTCATTGATGATTTTTGATTCAAGCAGCTCAGTAGCAGTAACATCCTTCCTGATTCCATGGAACTTTGGAACTTGACTTGTTTCTGTGACTGTCGTAGTGGTGATGGTAGTTTTTGTTTTGCTGCTGTCCACTTTTATTTCTTGTGGTGGGCATGTGGTGATTATGGAGCATGTTGTTGTGGTCTGCTGCGGAATGAATGTCAGAATAATTTCTAAGAAGCGTTCAATTGTGATTGATCCAGACTTGTATTGTTGCACAAGTTCTCTCCTCTTCTCCTCAGTGATGTATTTGGAGTACAGCAGATCCCACAGAGACACTGTTGTTCCTTGGTATTTTCCCCCTGCTCTGGTTGTTGTTGTAGATTTCAGAATGAGTTTTGTGGCCTCATCAACAAAGAAATAAAACTCGCCTTTCTTCACAATGACCAGTAGGCTAAGGCCTGTGACAGGATCGGTGACACATCTCTCCACCAGCTGGAGATAGGTGAGGTTCTCTTGAGTGTTGGGATCAAAGAAGCCTTTTGTGTCATCATCAGGGTCAGACAAGATCTGGTTCATTTCTTCATCAAAGTAACCTCTTTCATATGCCACCTGTACTGGCACTCTGTGACTGTGGACTGGATCAATTATGCCCCCTGTGGCAATTTGCGCTTCAAGGAGACGAATTCCATGATCCTTGACAATGAGATCTTTTTTCAAGGCCTGGAACAAAGAAATTGTGTCTCCAGTGTAAGGATCTTTGTATCCAGTGACAGCCCTTTCTGCTGAAAGCAGTTTGTTTTTCCACTCACTGCCAACCACTCTTTGGGCAACAGCGTCCTCTACCGTAAGTTTCTTGTTTTTCACCGGGTCAATGACAAAACCAGTGGCAGCCTGGGCCTCCAGCAGAACCAGAGACGTACCAGGAGTCAGGAGGCCTCTACCTTTGGCTTCATAGATACTCAGGGTCTCCTTGGTGGACTGCAGGTACACTCCCGCAATGCTGTTGGTCCCCTCAAGGTATTTGCGTATTGAGTCCATTTCACTCACTTCTGTCACTGTGACTTTTCCAGAGCTAAGATTCTTGTAGAGGTCCTCATTGATGATTTTTGATTCAAGCAGCTCAGTAGCAGTAACATCCTTCCTGATTCCATGGAACTTTGGAACTTGACTTGTTTCTGTGACTGTCGTAGTGGTGATGGTAGTTTTTGTTTTGCTGCTGTCCACTTTTATTTCTTGTGGTGGGCATGTGGTGATTATGGAGCATGTTGTTGTGGTCTGCTGCGGAATGAATGTCAGAATAATTTCTAAGAAGCGTTCAATTGTGATTGATCCAGACTTGTATTGTTGCACAAGTTCTCTCCTCTTCTCCTCAGTGATGTATTTGGAGTACAGCAGATCCCACAGAGACACTGTTGTTCCTTGGTATTTTCCCCCTGCTCTGGTTGTTGTTGTAGATTTCAGAATGAGTTTTGTGGCCTCATCAACAAAGAAATAAAACTCGCCTTTCTTCACAATGACCAGTAGGCTAAGGCCTGTGACAGGATCGGTGACACATCTCTCCACCAGCTGGAGATAGGTGAGGTTCTCTTGAGTGTTGGGATCAAAGAAGCCTTTTGTGTCATCATCAGGGTCAGACAAGATCTGGTTCATTTCTTCATCAAAGTAACCTCTTTCATATGCCACCTGTACTGGCACTCTGTGACTGTGGACTGGATCAATTATGCCCCCTGTGGCAATTTGCGCTTCAAGGAGACGAATTCCATGATCCTTGACAATGAGATCTTTTTTCAAGGCCTGGAACAAAGAAATTGTGTCTCCAGTGTAAGGATCTTTGTATCCAGTGACAGCCCTTTCTGCTGAAAGCAGTTTGTTTTTCCACTCACTGCCAACCACTCTTTGGGCAACAGCGTCCTCTACCGTAAGTTTCTTGTTTTTCACCGGGTCAAAGACAAAACCAGTGGCAGCCTGGGCCTCCAGCAGAACCAGAGACGTACCAGGAGTCAGGAGGCCTCTACCTTTGGCTTCATAGATACTCAGGGTCTCCTTGGTGGACTGCAGGTACACTCCTGCAATGCTGTTGGTCCCCTCAAGGTATTTGCGTATTGAGTCCATTTCACTCACTTCTGTCACTGTGACTTTTCCAGAGCTAAGATTCTTGTAGAGGTCCTCATTGATGATTTTTGATTCAAGCAGCTCAGTAGCAGTAACATCCTTCCTGATTCCATGGAACTTTGGAACTTGACTTGTTTCTGTGACTGTCGTAGTGGTGATGGTAGTTTTTGTTTTGCTGCTGTCCACTTTTATTTCTTGTGGTGGGCATGTGGTGATTATGGAGCATGTTGTTGTGGTCTGCTGCGGAATGAATGTCAGAATAATTTCTAAGAAGCGTTCAATTGTGATTGATCCAGACTTGTATTGTTGCACAAGTTCTCTCCTCTTCTCCTCAGTGATGTATTTGGAGTACAGCAGATCCCACAGAGACACTGTTGTTCCTTGGTATTTTCCCCCTGCTCTGGTTGTTGTTGTAGATTTCAGAATGAGTTTTGTGGCCTCATCAACAAAGAAATAAAACTCGCCTTTCTTCACAATGACCAGTAGGCTAAGGCCTGTGACAGGATCGGTGACACATCTCTCCACCAGCTGGAGATAGGTGAGGTTCTCTTGAGTGTTTGGATCAAAGAAGCCTTTTGTGTCATCATCAGGGTCAGACAAGATCTGGTTCATTTCTTCATCAAAGTAACCTCTTTCATATGCCACCTGTACTGGCACTCTGTGACTGTGGACTGGATCAATTATGCCCCCTGTGGCAATTTGCGCTTCAAGGAGACGAATTCCATGATCCTTGACAATGAGATCTTTTTTCAAGGCCTGGAACAAAGAAATTGTGTCTCCAGTGTAAGGATCTTTGTATCCAGTGACAGCCCTTTCTGCTGAAAGCAGTTTGTTTTTCCACTCACTGCCAACCACTCTTTGGGCAACAGCGTCCTCTACCGTAAGTTTCTTGTTTTTCACCGGGTCAATGACAAAACCAGTGGCAGCCTGGGCCTCCAGCAGAACCAGAGACGTACCAGGAGTCAGGAGGCCTCTACCTTTGGCTTCATAGATACTCAGGGTCTCCTTGGTGGACTGCAGGTACACTCCTGCAATGCTGTTGGTCCCCTCAAGGTATTTGCGTATTGAGTCCATTTCACTCACTTCTGTCACTGTGACTTTTCCAGAGCTAAGATTCTTGTAGAGGTCCTCATTGATGATTTTTGATTCAAGCAGCTCAGTAGCAGTAACATCCTTCCTGATTCCATGGAACTTTGGAACTTGACTTGTTTCTGTGACTGTCGTAGTGGTGATGGTAGTTTTTGTTTTGCTGCTGTCCACTTTTATTTCTTGTGGTGGGCATGTGGTGATTATGGAGCATGTTGTTGTGGTCTGCTGCGGAATGAATGTCAGAATAATTTCTAAGAAGCATTCAATTGTGATTGATCCAGACTTGTATTGTTGCACAAGTTCTCTCCTCTTCTCCTCAGTGATGTATTTGGAGTACAGCAGATCCCACAGAGACACTGTTGTTCCTTGGTATTTTCCCCCTGCTCTGGTGGTTGTTGTAGATTTCAGAATGAGTTTTGTGGCCTCATCAACAAAGAAATAAAACTCGCCTTTCTTCACAATGACCAGTAGGCTAAGGCCTGTGACAGGATCGGTGACACATCTCTCCACCAGCTGGAGATAGGTGAGGTTCTCTTGAGTGTTGGGATCAAAGAAGCCTTTTGTGTCATCATCAGGGTCAGACAAGATCTGGTTCATTTCTTCATCAAAGTAACCTCTTTGGTATGCCACCTGTACTGGCACTCTGTGACTGTGGACTGGATCAATTATGCCCCCTGTGGCAATTTGCGCTTCAAGGAGACGAATTCCATGATCCTTGACAATGAGATCTTTTTTCAAGGCCTGGAACAAAGAAATTGTGTCTCCAGTATAAGGATCTTTGTATCCAGTAACAGCCCTTTCTGCTGAAAGCAGTTTGTTTTTCCACTCTCTGCCAACCACTCCTTGAGCCACAGCATCCTCCACAGAAAGTTTCTTGTTGTTGACTGGGTCAATAACAAAACCAGTGGCAGCTTGGGCCTCCAACAGCACAAGTGATGTGCCAGGGGCAAGCAGGCCTTTGGTTTTTGCTTCGTAGATGCTTATAACTTTCTTTGAAGATTCAACTCTGACACCTGCTATACAGTTAGTAGCTCCAAGGTATTTTTGAATTGATTCCATTTTGTTAACATTCTCTTCAGTTACTTCCCCTTTTACAATCTGTGTAAAGAGCTCCTTCGAGATTATTTTTGACTCATACAATTCACTGGCTGACACCTGTTTTCTTAGTCCTTTGAACTTTTTTTCTTTGGATGATACCTCTGTAATGATAACTGTGAGTATTTCAACGATCTCGTCTATTTTCATGGCTCCTGTTTTATATTGCTGTATGAGCTGCTTCCTCTTTTGCTCTGATATGTATTCAGAGAGCAACACTTCCCATAGTGTTGCCCCTTTGTTTTTAAATTTTCCTGCATTTATGGCAATAGTTTTGTTTTTGAATGCAAGCTCTATTTGTTCATCTGTGGTAAATGCATGACATTCCTCTGTATACAGGGGTAGAAGAAGTAATCCAGTTTCAGGATTTTTCTCACATTGCTGCATCAGCTGAAAGTAAGTGAGGTTTTCTTTGGTATTCGGGTTAAAGAATCCCTTTGCATCATAAGTTGGGTTCAACAGAAGTTTGCTCATTTCTTCATCGAGATATCCTTTTTTAATCGCAATGTGGACTGGTATTCTGTGGCTTTGATTTGGGTCAATGACTCCTCCAGTTGCTATCTGTGCCTCAAGAAGACGAATGCCATCACTTCTCTGAATAAGCTGTTCATTCATGGCTTCAAACAGTGATATTGTTGCATCTGTATATGGATCTTTATAGCCAGTGACAGCTCGTTCAGCTGACAGAAGGGCCTCATGTACATCTGGTCCAATTACTTTCTCTCTTGCTGCCTCATCAACAGCATAGAACTTGTTTTTGAGAGGATCTATCACCCATCCCGTTGCAGCCTGTGCCTCAAGCAGTAGAAGTGCAACAGCAGGTGTCAACAGATCTTCCTCTTTTGCTTCATATATGCTCATTACTTTCTGGGAGGGATGAACCTTAATTCCAGCAATGCTTCCACTTCCCTTCAGGTATCCTCTCACAGATTCTTGTTGGGTTACTGCTTCAAAAGCAAGTTTCCCTTCTTTCACCTGTTCGAATGTACCTGCATCAATGATATCTGAATTCATTAGTTGTTGTGCAGAGACAGGCTTTCTCAGGCCCATTATCATTTTGGGAGTTTCACTCTTCTCCAGTTCTTCAATGGTGGAAATGACTAGTGTGATTATGGTTTGTGTTGTAATCTTCTTTGCTCTGTATTTTTCAATGAATTCAAACCGCTGTTCCTCAGTGAAGTACCCAGAGTGAATCAGGTCCCATAGAGACACTGATTTTCCTGAGTAGCGTCCTACTGATATGCTCACAGCTGTCTTTTCAAACTCTTGCTTTATTTCTGTGTCAGTATACATTTTTGCCTTTGCTCGAGTAGATTTTGGTGTGTCATTCAGTGGCAGGAGAAACAGTCCTGTTTCCGTATCTTTTACACATCTTCCCAACATCTCCATGTATGTCAGATTGTCTTGTGTCTTTGGGTCAAAAAAGCCCTTTGTGTCATCAGTTGGGTCTGTCAGGATTTGATTAAGTTCTGCATCAAAATATCCTTTCTTGTATGCAACCTCAAGTGGTAAATGAAGACACTTCAAAGGATCAATGATGCCACCTGTAGCAATCTGGGCCTCAAGTAAACGGATGCCATGCTGCTTGACAATTAGATCCTTTTTCAAGGCCTGAAAAAGTGAGATCTTTTGACCAGTGTATGGATCTGTATATCCAGTGACAGCCCTCTCTGCACACAAAAGTTTTTCATACGTCTGTGGACCAATTACCTTTTCTCTGAGAGCTTGTTCCACTGTAAGTTTTTTGTTTTTCAGAGGGTCAACAACGAACCCTGTGGCTGCTTGGGCTTCAAGGAGGCAAAGGGCAGTGCCGGGTGTAAGAATACCAATTCTCTGTGCCTCATAGATGCTTAGCTTTTGATTGGAGGGTTGCAGTACCACACCGGCTACACAACTTTTTCCTTGTAGGTACTCTCTCACGCTGTCCATTTTCAGCACATCAGTGCTTGTCAGCTGCCCATTGATCAAACTGCTGTATGTTTTTTCATTCACAATTCCAAGCTCCCTAAGATCCACAACAGAGACCTCTCCTCTGAGACTTTCAAAGTTCAATCCTGCTTGCTGTTTTATCTCCTTATTCTCAATGATCTCTAAAATGGTGACTATGAGTTGCTCAATTGTAATTTTCCTTGACTTGAAGAGCTTGAAAAACTCTTGTCGTTTGTCCTCTGATAGATACTCTGAATTGATAAGATCCCACAGTGTTGTGTGCTTACCCTTGAATCTTCCATACTTAACAGTAACTGTTGTTTTGAATGTGTTTCGAAGATTATCGTCAATGTTAATTTTGTTACTTTTGCCTTTGAGTGGCAGGAGACACAGACCTGTACTGGGATCTGTGACACATCTGGCCATGAGCTGTAAGTATGTCAGGTTCTCCTGGGTGTTGGGGTCAAAAAACCCTTTGGTGTCATCACTTGGATCACTCAGGATCTGATTCATTTCTTCGTTGAAGTACCCCCTCTTGTAGGCCACATGAACAGGAATTCGGTGGCTGTTTACTGGGTCAATGATCCCACCAGTAGCAATTTGTGCCTCCAGGAGCCGAATTCCATGGTCTTTTAGGATGAGGTCCTTTTGCATTGCTTGGAACAAGGAGATTATTTTGTCATCATATGGATCTCTGTACCCAGTGACTGCTTTCTCTGCTGAGCGCAGCTTTTGACAGATATCAGGCCCCACAATTTTTGCTTTGACAGCATCATCCACTGAAAACTTCCTGTTTCCAATAGGGTCAATAATGAATCCTGTTGCTGCCTGTGCCTCCAGCAGGATGAGAGCGGTTCCTGGCATCAGCTTTCCTTTTTGTCTGGCCTGGTAGATGGTCATGATTTGAGAATCAGGAAGCAAAATACCTGCAATGCTGTCTTTCCCCTGTAGGTACATATTTACATTTTCATCTTCCATCACATCTTTCACCGACTTTTTTCCCTTTTCCAGATCTTCCAGGACCTCTTCACTTATGATGTCTGCCTCCAAAAGCTGTTTGGCTGTGACTGTTTCCCTGATGCCCTCAAAGACAACTTTAGTTGTTTTCACAGACTTCTCTATAACTTCCATAACTGTTGTAATGATCATCTTGATATTGAGCTTCCCCTCTCTATACTTCTGAATGATGTCTCGCCTCTGCTGTTCATCAAAGTATTCTGACATCAGCAGTTCCCACAGAGAAACTGTCATCCCCATGTACTTCCCACATGTCACTTTCACCTTCTCCTCTTTGAAGGCCAGTTTACTTTGGTAGTCAATGAAGTTGAAATTCAGCCTGTCTGACTTACCATGGAGTGGGAGGAGGCACAGTCCAGTAACAGGATCAATGACACACCTTTCCATCAGCTGAAGATAGGTAAGATTTTCTTCTGTGTTTGGGTCAAAAAACCCTTTGGTGTCATCCCCTGAATCCTCTAGTATGGCATTCATTTCTTCATCAAAATAACCTCTCTTGAAGGCCACGTCAGTAGGAAGTCTGTGACTGTTGATTGGGTCAATGATTCCACCTGTAGCAATTTGCGCCTCAAGTAGGCGGATCCCATGCTCCTTAACAATGAGGTCTTTTGACAGCGCTTGAAATAGGGATATTGTTTTACCTGTGTATGGGTCTTTATATCCAGTTACTGCTCTTTCAGCAGAACGCAGCTTTGCATGATATTCTGGGCCAACAATTTTGTTTTTGATGGCCTCATCCACAGTGAATTTTTTATTTTCTACAGGATCAATCACAAATCCAGTAGCAGCTTGTGCCTCCAGTAGAATTAGTGCTGTTCCAGGCATCAGTATGCCTTGTTTCATGGCTTGATAAATGCTCATTCTCTGATTGGATGAGAGTACAGCAATGCCTGCAATACTGCCTTTTCCCTCAAGGTATTCTTTCACTTTTTCCATTAGCACCACATCCTGTGTTGTGGTCTTCCCCTTCTGTAAGTCATCAAATGTTTCTTTGTCAATGATCTTTGATTCAAAGAGTTGAGCAGAGGATATGCCTCTCCGCAGACCTTTGAAGGTGATGCAGACAGGAAGGAGCAGCAAGCCTGTGTCAGGCTCCACAATGCACTTCTCAAGGAGTTTTTGGTAGTTGAGATTTTCTTGTGAGCTTGGATTGTAGAACACTTTGAGCTCTGACATCTGGTCATTGAGCAAACCTTTCTCATAGTAGCCCTTTTGAATCGCTGATTCATTTGAAATATTTGTCTTCTCAATGGGATCAAACAGGCCTTGTGTGGCTATCTGTGCTTCCAGCAGCCTTAATCCATAATCTCTTGGGACTAAATCTTTTTGCATAGCTTGGAATACAGATATTATTTGGTTGGTGTAGGGGTCTACATAGCCACTGATGGCTTTCTCTGCTGTGAGGAGTTTCCCTTTCATCTCTGGTCCAACTACTCCCTCTTTAACAGCATCTGCAACAGGAAGTATTCTGTTGTTTGTTGGGTCTACGATGCCCACTGTGGCAGCTTGTGCTTCAAGCAGGGCTAAAGCTGTTCCTGGCTTAAGCAAACGTTTTTTCATGGCTTGATATATGGATATCTTCTCCTTTGTCTTTTCCAGAAATATGCCAGCCACAGGTCCACGGACTTCTGTGTGGCCATTTTGCTTTATTTCTAGACTCTCCATCTTGGCCCAAAGAACTGTATAATACAGAAACAGTTGCTTAAATTGGTTTGTAGTAATATGTTGTGTCCACCATAAAATGTGTAGATTATTATCAAGACATTGTGTATAGTTTGAAATTATATGGCATCCAATACATTACAATTTTTTTCTTTCACAAACTCTTAATGTTAGTATCTGGGTACTGTATCAAACCATTTTTAGAATATTTCTCAATTGCCAGTTTAATAGGTTCCATTAGCTATAACTAAGGCAGGCTAATACAACATCCCTGCAATAATTCACACCTTCATTAAGGTTATAATGTTTTAGGTGTCATTTCACCTTTATGGTCACTTTGGAACTGTCTGCTGTTGAAGTGTGTTATGTTATCCTGAGAGATGTTTCTAATTTGTATTGTTGAAGGTTGACTTTGTTAGAAACACCTCTCTTTATAATGTCCTCTCTTTATACAATCCAACAGTACCGCAACATATCTACTTGAATGACCACTGAGTGTGGTTTTTCATTTAGTAAACAGTATTATTACCTTAGATGGTTTCCCTTGCAAAACTGTTGCAAGGGAATGGAAAAGGACTGCATGGAAATGCAAATGTGTTTAAAACCACTTTTCCCTCCAAAGTCCTTAACGGAATATGTGTGTTTAATAACAGTACATTACTAAGGGTATGATTCACAAATCGATGACCCATAGTTCAGCCCATTAAATTTCAAATTAAATAATTGTCCCCTTCCCATCACGCTTTCTGTTTTCCTCAAATATTAGTAGCCTAGCAAAATGAAAATGAGAGTACACTTGTTAATGATAACAGAAGGTAACTATTTTATATGTCCTTTAAAATCAGAAATAAGTTAAGTTTTACAACATGGTCTGTCTAATAAACTACACAACAAACCTTTTCTGAGTATGTGGGCAGCCTCAGATCATTGGATGCGACAGTCTTTTCCAAAATACAGGACCAAGACCAAAGGTACCAAGGCCTTGGTCAGGGGCCAGGATCCCTGTAGAGATAAGTTTTAAGCAAATTAGTTTCATCTTTGTCAAATCTCTTCCTCACAAACGTGTTTATGATTGGCATTGTTTTTATTGTATTATTCTATTGTTAATTGGGTTCAGTTTTTAACTTCAAGTGGATATCCCAAGGTTTCCAAGCATCCCAAACACATCAAGCTAAATGTTGTGGAGATGTGTATAAAATGATTAACAGCACATCTATAATACTTCCATTTGATGACAAGGTGTAGCTATGAAAAAACATAGTGTAGATGAGTGTAGAATAAAAGAAAAACTTAAAGCTACTTAAAGACAAAAGGTATAATATATAAATCTTTTGAAGGGTAATTTATTGACTGGAAATAGGATTTAAAGTTCACAAAGGATTTCTCCATCAGACAGTACTTATCTACAGTATATCCATTTTTTTTTTATGTGATGGCTCAGTAATGGCTCAGTTCCTCATTAGCAGTAAAAGCATCAGTGAAGTGAAATCTAGATTGAGCCCTAGTACCCCTAAAAAGGTAAAAGTAAATGAGAAGTTTTACAGTATTTAAAAAGACATACAAAAATGTTTGAACACATCCAGTACTGTTGGGAGGAGGAGAAAACCACTGGCTCTTTCCACCCCTTCTGATGATAGGTTAGTAGCTGTTTTTATGTGATACATGATGTCATTGCTGCCTGTAGGAATGAATGTAATCAGTCTCAGAAAAAAAGGGTGTAGAGGGGAACTCAACTGTGAAGCTCTCAAACCGGTTCATTGTTTTAATACTCAACTGAGAAAGTTTGGGATCATAGACAAGGCTCTATTCTGTTACTATGTTATTATTTCCACATGTTACTTACTGTGGGAATATTATTTTTAAAAATCACCTTAATTAGCTTCACTGTAAGGGTTGGAAATCATCAGCTGTTATTGAAGCATTTTTCACAAAAGCTTGTGAGTACCATGCAGTTAAAATCAGTCCTTTCCTGTCATTTATAATGCCAGTGGACTAAAGGTGTGTACTGTTTTTCACTACATGCAGTGCAACACCCATAAGGTCACTATGTAGCAGTTACGACATCATAGCCATGAGAACCTACAGGCCAAGTAACACAACTGGCTGCTCATTTGAAGTAGACTGACACATTTCCATTTGTACAGCATGAGCAGTCATGCAGTGCTGCAATACCTCTGCGTGCAACAGCTGAACTTGCTGTTTGAGTGTCACCCACTTTGTAAATGTTTGACTTTTTTTTTAAAGATGTTGAACATTCACTTTACATTTATTACACAGCCAGTTTGCTTATCTTACCCTAAATGCAAATACATTAGCTGCATAAAACTTTGTAGCTCCCATATAGAGTTAACATACTGCAGCAGCATCGTTCATAGTCTGCTTTTAGTACTTAGGCAAATTTACTTTCCTGCTCTAAAGGAGATAGTATTATTTAAGTACAATATTGGCCATATATACATAAACACTTAACAAACAATTTGAAATTAATCTTTGATGTTGAATATTGGAATAAAAAGGGAGGTTTTGCCTTCAGTTGTTACAGTTCTTTTAGTTTCCATAATTATATACTCAGTGGTTTCTTTATTAGGTACACCTGCACAATCTAATGCAGTCCTCCCATAACATCTTAAGCCTGAACACCTCAGTGACAGTGGCAACAACAACTGAGCATTATAGGCATCGTAAATATAGTCTGTATGGCAGAAGTGTTGTTATGGTTTGCATTGAACTGGTCAAGTTTACCCAGTAAAGACACCATCTTGTTTAGTTACACCTCATTATATGCTTGGTATGTGCTATTAATGAATTCTAATTAGTGATGTGACTAATGATTAATCTGCAGAATATTTTCATGATAAATTGTTTGGTAAGTACAACTTCAGGAAACAATAAAAAGTGTCATTATCAGTATTTCTTAGAGCCAAAGATGATCTCCTCAAATCATATTTTGTCAGACCAACAGTCAAAAGCCAAAAGATATTTAATTTACTATGTTAAATAAGCAAAAGCAGCAATTTCTGCAGGAAAAACAAATAATCACTTATCACTTATCAAAGTAGTTGCTAATTAATTTCTTATCATCTCCTTCGCCAATTCTAATGATTGCACTGTTAATTTAATGGGTCATGAAGGTCAGTATTGATTCATTCTTGATTAAAAAACAATCTGTGTGTGGATGATTGAAAACTTTTTAAAATACATTTTATAGTTTAATAAGAAAATATAACGTGTTGATTAGAAAGTAATGTTAATTAAGGTTACACACGCTTGTGTAAATTTGTTATAATTCTTCTAAGCATAGCTGCTGGCAACCCAATGAACCTGCTGCTTTTGTGCCTGGAAGAAAAGAACTTGAACTCACAACACAGTACATGTTACCTGTTTGTTCTCACCTTTTGATTACGTACAATACAAATGATCCTAGATGATTCTCTAGACTTAATCACTGTGGTGAATTCTTGACACCATCCCAGCAATAAAACAGGAATGAAAGAGAAAACATTGCATAACAGTTTCTGTGGCTGTAATGTAGGATTACGTGTCTACAGCTTTGTGGGTGATGTTAAGACTTGAATGCCTTGACAGTGACATACAGGCCTACTTTGTGTGAAACATAATTGGAGCAACTGTGGTCAAAGGTAATCAGAGAGGAATGTTTATATTCCCTCTTTATCAGTAGGGTGTGGGCTGACAGTGCAGGACTCACAGTTATGTCCTCACTTTTTGGCTTTGGCAATACTTTCTCGGTCCATGTCGTCTCACTCAAAAGAAAGTAAGATACAGTTTAAATGTGGTTTCACTGAGGATTTAGCCACACTCTCACAGAAAGTATGAGCTTGTCATTGAGAAGACTAATCCTTAACTTTAGAACCTAAAAACAAATAAAATCTCCCATCACCATTTAAAAGAAAAAAAGAAATCCACTCTTACCTGAATGCCCTGGAATGGACAAAGTCCCAAATCTGCGCTGGTTACCAGTCTGACTCAGCAGTTATGAGAGAAATTGGGATTTTGAAGTGCTCCCAACATCTCAGAGGTACTCCTCCCTCCTCACTGGCCAGATATAGAGCAAGTCCAGCTGTTAAGTCCCACCTCTTCCTGAGGAACAGCCTCCTTTCCATGGACTCTGATGGAGTCACAGCCAGAGGGCTCTTAGTGCTGAGCACAGGATGCTAGGAATTCCTGTGAACTTCCTTAGAGTGTGTCCATTGTGCTCTTAAACAATAATGGCAGGCAAATTTTAACTGTACTATCGATGAAGAGATTACATAATGTATTGTAACTTATGTGAAATATTAGTCTTTATGTCTACATACATTATAAGTCTTAAAGATTATTCTTTAAATAATTCTAAAATAAACACTGGGGTCTTAAACCTTTTTTGCCTTTTATCGACATACAGTGAATTATTTCTCTTCTCACAATGTTCATACTTTCACTGAACGTAAGTAGTGCATGTAGATGTTTTTGTTGCTTATCTAACCAGCCAGGTTGTGACATGCAGAGCCGGATGCTCAGTGATTACAGGGGCTTTGTCTTCGTGCAAGAGCTTCCCTCAGGTTTGGCAGGTTTTCAACAGAGAATACCAAAAGCTTGAATGATCAGAATCAGCTCTGCATCATACATATAAACATTAAAAAGTAATTGCATCACCAAACAAGGAAACTTGTTTAGAGACAGACACCATCTGTTCTTTCACAAACCAGATTCAATGACATTAGTCACATTATAATGGCGACATTGAAGTCTAATGTTCTGTGATTAATGTGCAGGTGGAAACAGTTTGGAAACATTTTGTCAAGGTGAAAGGTAGCACAGGTGAGATTTTCTACAGGTCTGTGCTCTAGATTAGTTCTTTAAATATAATATATTTCATCACTAAAGACAGAATTCAGTAAACTAGAGTAAAGCTCTGTCCCTAAAATGCAAATATAAGCATCTAAATTATTACTACATTTAGTTAGTTAGATTAGTTAGATCTTTGTTTGTAATCTTTCCCAGTACATTAGTTTTTGGTAAAAAGGTACAAAAGGTAGCTCACACACACAACTTTTGGGACAAAGTTGAGTAATCTCAATTTCTGTATTCCAGCCAAGTCAAAAAACTTGCTAATGGCAATATGAAAGTATAAGTGAGAGAACAACCAGACATGGTTACTGAGTTTTACATACACACTATCAGTTTGAGAACACTTCCATTTAACCAGTGTTTTATTGAAATGTTGTCTCCAAATGTGCTGTTAAATTAAAGCATAAACAGTTGGAGAGTTTTTTTTTTTTGTTTGTTTTTTTAAAAGGAATCATTGAATCATTTTGCTTAATTAACTTTAATCTAAATTTTTGACTCATTCAACAGCTGAACACACTTGTGGTGTTATTTTCGGAATGGAAATCAGTGGTGTGCAGAACTGAAGAACTGAAGAAGACTTCAAATAATAAAAAATAAACAATAGAAGCCGCAAAAACACACACACACGCACTCATGCACACACACACACACATTAAGTCAAATGCCAGTCAGGTGTGCGGTGATTCATGTACTCAACTTAAAATCAAATAAATTAAATGAATTACTTTTTGGCTAGGGAATGATGTCCTCACCCGTACCAAGCTCTTACATGTAGCCCTGTCCTCCCACCTCGTCAAGCTCAGGCTGCAGTAGTTAAAGCAGGGTGTGGTCACCGAAAGGTGAGGATTTGTGAAGGCAGGTGAAAGTTTTAATTGTATGGTGAAACTCAGTTTGGCGTGACCATAAGCCTTCGAACTTGGAAAGGTTGGAAAATTCCTAAGAGATTTAAAGGTTACGTGATACTGACATTTCAGTTGTTCACTTTGTGGGAAAGAAATTAAGATCTCTTTTGTAGAACACAATGATCAAACGATGCCACATCTGTGGTTAACTTACAAAATCTTAACCAAAACTGGTCAGTGTGATTTGGTGAAACCACAACAACGATACATATTGAGGGTCACAGTGAATGAGACACCTGAGAAGACTGAATTAAAATGTTGCAGGAAAGAGTCATACTGAGTAACTTATATGGAGATTTACACCATGAACACATATTTTCCCTTTATTCAGTTGGATTTTAAAATAATTTCTGACCCAAACCAGATATACTTAGATCCTTTACTTAAGTAAAACAGGTACAAGTAACTATAATTTGTGGGTAAAGTTAAAGCACAAGGACAGCTTCTTTACTGCAACTTAGTCCTCTTTAATGACCACCTCAACACTTCTGACAGCAGACCTACTACGTCACTTTTTCTTCTTCTTCTTCTTATTAGCTGCTTAAATGTTCTGTAGTTCCCAAAATAAGGGCATTTTAAACTATTCAATTTATATAGTTACCATGAATTTGATTATGTATTTGTGCAGAAGTCGCAGAAGTATAAAGTGGCAGAAAACTCAAATAGTACTGTACTTAGTCACATACAGTACTTGAGTAAATGTGCTTCGTTGCATTGCACCCTTTGGCATGATTTTCCAATTTTCCATATAACTGGAGCATTTTCTGTTTCCATAGAGACCATCTCTGCCACCAATAGCTGTGCATGAGATAAATTTGGCATGATAATCCAATTGTGTTACATTTTGGCCTTATTGTGTAACATTATCTGCCTTATTTTCACAGGAATTTAATCTTTGAATGGAGCAATGAACTCACTAAATTATGTTGCGCCTGCATGACTCCCGCTGTCCTAACAAACTCTAGATGAAGAGCCTGTCTGTGTGTCTTCAAAGATGGAAGAGGAGTCAAACTTCTCATGTCTCATCTTTTTTCATATTCTTATCATTGTCATTCTTAACTACTGACCAAACATACTTTACACACAGTCCTCTGCTCCTCAAGAGCGGCTGTTTAAACAAACATGGACCACAAATGCTGCTGTTTTACAATGTGGCACAAAGATGAACATGTCGTAATATTCCGCTAAATGCTTCATCACTAATGAATAAAACTTAAAAGACCTGAGCCAAAGACGCTTTGGGTTTGGTGAGTTATTATGTGACATGTCTTTTCATGCTAATAGTTTAAGATAACACCCATGGCCCCTTGCCAGTGAACAAGTTGTATGTAAATGTGTTTTCACTTTTACTTCCAAAATAGCATTTATACTTTACTGTAAAACTGTAAAAGACAGGACTAGTCAAGTTTTAAACAGGGTGTTCACCACATTTGCAGACTGTAGATGCTTCTTTAATTCCCCTGTAAGCATACAGATCAGTTGCACAACAAAAAGATTTTTCACCCAGTTTCCAGAGACACAACTCTTGTTCTTGTCCTTGTTCTTCCCCCAGGCCATAAGACTGCTTAACTTTCTGTAGCCTGCACAGTCAAGCTAATTATTTCAATCATCTATTTATTATGCCCACTGTCATTTATTTCTTAAAAATCTTAGAGTATTTTAACTCATGCACCTGATTACACATCAGGCCTGTGCTTAGCATATGCATATGCTAATAGAACCTGTTTGCACCAGAAACTACAACTCAGAGAAGAGCACTGGCCAATCATCAGTCAGCCAGTCAGAGATATTCGAGGTTATAGGTTGCTTTTGTTGTGTGTGATACAGGCTTCACTAACGCACAGTGCACATAATAGATTCACAGGAGAAACAAGAGTGGTTTTTTATCTTGCTCTGAAACAGAACCAGCTTCTGTGCTGAAACTAGAAGCTGCACCAAACTGAGTCCAGTTACCACACAAAGGCCAATATACTCCCAGGCAGGGTGTGCAGACGGCCTGCGAGTGGTGAAAGTTCCTGTTAGGCATTCAGTCGAGAGGACATGGTCTGTGTTGGCTTGTTTTCCAAAACTGACCACGCCTGCTTTCTACATCGATTGAGCAGGTGTGAATATGCGCAGCCGTCTTAAGTTTCACTATGAGTGAAACAGCTTTCAGTTGAAAAAGGTTTTGATGCTGGTGCTATAAAGAGAGGTGCTATAAAGATTTCATTATTCTACAGTGGAAAATGATCAAGTCTATACTATTTAAAAAATTAAACACACCAAGTTTGGTTGTGATCCATATTTGGTTATTTGATTTATAGAGACAAAAACTCCCCACTGTGCAAAATCGAGGCACAGTTCCAATTACGGCATGATGCTTCTTTCATTTCAGTTTAGTCCACATAACTCTTGTCATATGTCTTTCATTGCCCACTTATGACCAAAAGATTTCTTCCTTTAGCTCTCCACATTGTTGAAGGTCCTGCAGGATATTGCTCAGACTTTCCCAGTCTGCCAGCAACAAATTCAGCAACCGGGCCAGGAATGTTTTTTAATAGTGTTTCCATTGTCTGTTCATGTCAACACCGCGCCCGGTTCACTCTGCTCTGAAAGCCCCTGACTGCTCACATCATTAATATCTGTCCACTTTTCTTTGGAAGCATCTAAAAATAAATAGGTGAGATTGTGTGTTTTTGTTCTTATTATTTGAATTCGTAAAGACTCTCATTTTATTGTCCTCACATTCTCCTTAACCTAACCCAACTCTACTACATGTGCTAAGTGCAAAAAATGTCTCTTTCCAAATCCTTATCCTAATTACCTCCACAGGGAGATTATGTTTGTTTGTTTGTTTGTTTGTTTATTTGTTTGTCAGCTGGATTACACGAAAAGTCCCTGAACCAAGATCCAGTTAAAGGGGATGGGATCCAGGAATATTTTACTTTCCTTAAGATTGTGAGATTTTTCAACATTTTCATCAGTTTCAGCAGAAATGAATTATGGACCAGTCAGACAAAGATCTATGAGTTTGTACAGTTTGGGGCAGATCCAGATAATAATCCAGATCTGGTGGAGGAAATGCTGAATCCGCATCACACACAGAGTTGTATTAATTAACAGTAGCATTTATTTAGGAATGCTTATCTCAGTATTTAATTCAACATGCAACTAAGAGATTTATGTTATTACAACAGTGGTTGCGACATAGCAATGACTGAATTCATACGTGCTGATGTCATCATTTCACACAACAGGTAATAAAAGCATACAGCTTGTCTTGTGTAAGGATTTAAGATAAAAAAAAAGAGCTAAAGATCTGTGCCTAGGCCATGTCTATTTTCTTCTAGTTAAAAACCATTTCTCAGTATAATACCTGGCTCATTATTTCTCAACACTCTTATAACATAACTCTTATATAATTATGCTCATAAGGCTTATCTATTTTCTTTTAGTTAAGTCCATGCTCAGTAGACACCATTACATTCTAATTCTCTTCTATTACATTTTTAAAAAAACATCCAGGAATACACCATTATGTTCTAACTTTTTCATACTGCATTTTATATATATATATATATATATATATATATATATATATATATATATGTATATATTTACTTAAGTTTAACACACATGCACATCTTATAATCAGTGTTTCACACATTATATATATTGTGACATTATTCTTCATACTTCAGTCATTACTGTGATGAGCATAATATTCATTATTGTAGACATAGTACATTTTAACAGATAGACATAGTACATTAGCCCTTAATATTACACCACATTATACAGGAGAACATAAGACATGTGTAGCACTGCTTGGCCATGGTGAAGGTGCACACAACTCTACTCAGGAAGTGAGGACTAGTAAAACAGATCTGGCTCTACAACTCTACACCCTAAATCTGATTCTCAGAAAGGTTGCACAACACACATACTCAAGCACATATGCACATATCTCAATCATATGGATCAAGAGGAAATTTCTATTGAAAGCACAATCAAAATATTCACTATCTTCTATCCCTGGGCCATGTTGACACAACACATAATTTGTTTCTACAGTTAATTGTTTGCTTCGACCGAGGAATCTCTCATTAGCTGTTGTCTGTTGAAACAGCATATTGCTTTGATCCGATCAGCACGTCTTGAAACAACACGTTGTATGTTCTGCATTCCACGAGCACACTGGACAGGTTTTATCAGCTCGTGTTATCTCAGGCACACCCACCTTCTCCTCTCATGCATCAATAGTGAACAAAAGTCCTGCCAGTTTGTCTATCTTGCTGAGCGCCATGACAGTAAAGTGTTTGCTCACCTGTCAGAAATGCTCAGATATAGAAGAATGACCATAAAACTACCACTGCTAACATCTGAATCTGTCCTGCCACCACCATTGATGACAGATAACTAACTGTTATGTCATAAGTTTACTTTTTATGTTTTTTTTACATACTGTCTGTGGTTATTTAATATACAGGTGAACGCAACTTATTCCTGTATCCCCAGTGAAACCTGCTTTTTCATATTTTATAAGTAACAAAAACAGAAATACAAAATCCAATAGTGAATTCTAAGGCTACTGTGTAGATATGGTACATGAATGCTAAAGAACTTTTTGGGAAATACTCTTATTTGTTTTCGTAGTTCAGTATAGAGAGTGTAAACAGGGGAAACCACTTGCCTGGCTCTATGACAAATGTAAAAAAAAAAAAAGTTTCACAATTTCTTATGGTTTGAAAGAAAGTTGAGCCATTAGAGAGGAAGAGATATAAAGATATAAAAGAGTAAAGAGATGTAATTGTTGAAGCAGATCCTGGTCCATGAGAGGCTACAGAACGATTTCATTATGCTATTGCATAGTTTAAACTCCAGCTGCAGTTAGGTGGCCCATTTAAAATAATTTTTTCTGTTGGCACTGATTTCCATTTTCTTTTGATAGCTTGTAAATTTGCTGCAGCTTTACAGTTTCACTCCTCCAGGGTCGATCCTGACAAATAAATCTTCACTGACGCTGACAGCCCATCATGTTTTATGAGTTTCTCCCTGGATTTGTGGGTAACGTCTTAATCTGCAAAGTAACAATGAATGTAAAATGTCAAAAGGACAATATTTCATCTCTGCAATGTAGTCGTGTAAAGGTATAGTTAGTGATTCATGTAAAACACCTATGCTTTGGTGTATTAGATGCTGTATATCACACCTCTGTATCAATGTGTGTACAGCACTAATGAATTATAATAATAATAATAATAATAATTGTATTTATATAGCACTTCTCTTAACAAAGTTACAAAGTGCTTCACAGAAAAATAAATCAAGATAAAAGATTAGGCCATAATAAAATTACTAGAACAGCTTAAATAAAAGCTATATCATGTATCACCATTATGCAAAAAAAGGTAAAAATAAAACTATAGAAATAAATCATATATCATCAAACATTACAAAAGGCTAAGACAAAGAAATGTGTTTTTAAGAAGAGATTTAAAAGACGTTATCAGGGTACAGCGTCTGATTTCAGCCGGCAGAGATTTCCAGAGTGAGGCAGCTCTGATGGTAAATACCGGGTCACTCTTACTCAGCCTTGACACTGGGGTGACCAGCAGGCCTCCTTCTGCAGATAGGCACATACCATGTCAAAACATCTGAGATGTAATTGGGGGCAAGGCCATTTAATGCCTTAAAAGTCAGCAATTAAATCAAATTGAAATCTAACGGGGAGCCTAATGTAACAGGGCACCTGTTTGTTCCAGAAGTAAGTCAAGCAGCAGCATTTTGTACCAGCTGAAGATGGTGGATGGAGGCCTGGCTGATACCCGAATAAAGTACATAACAATAATTAAGCTGTCAATAGATAAATGCATCTGCAGCTTTTTGTAGGTCAGTGATTCACAGAAATGATCTGATTTTAGAAATGATCCTGGGCTGGTTGAAACAAGATTGAACCACCTGTTTGAAACTGTTGTGATAATTAGCACTTTCAGTTAAAAAGGGCAGTGTCAGTGTTACACAATCTGGCATGTGTGTGTAATTCAGATGACCTTTAATTATTTAGCAATTGTGGCTGTCTCTAAACCCTCACTGACCTTAGACATTTATGTGGGGATTTGCATAAAGCCTACATTCTGTATGACAGAACATGACGGTTAAAATAATTGTTGAGGAAGATTTGTTGCAACCTAGAACCTCTGTTATGAGGTTTGGTTTGAGCCATGCAAAGAGTTTGAATGAAATTAACAATTTAACTCTCTAATTTCTATTTTGTCTTTCCCATATCCTCAAGTTACACTGTCATTCCTATAAAATAACAAAAAAAAACCAAAAAAAAAACAGAAATGCATATTTTGTTAGTTTTGTCTGTGGAAAAACATATAAAAGTGAATTTAGGAAGAAATCAGTAATTGCATAGTTGCACTGATTAAGACAGTGGACACATCAGAACACTAGATTATGTTATCTTTGGTTCAAATAGAGCTCAAATCTTTAAATCTCTATTGTGGTTGCGTCTATTGGCACAACGGCAGATACATGTCATCACCTCTAAGAGGAAATCAGCAGGGTGGAGATTCTGGGGAAACAGTTTTGCACTTGTGTTGACATGCAACCTTTAGGAATGCATCTGACCCGATTGAATTCAAAATGTACATTATAATATAATAACAATGATAATCACTTTATTTATAGAGCACTGTTCAAAATATACTTACAAAGTTCTTTAAAACACTGAATTTTCTTGGAAGATGTGAAAAGTCTGGCAGCAGCATTGTGTATCAGCTGTAGATGTTTTTTCTAAAATTGGATTATTGTTCATAAAGAAGATGTGAAGAAACACTTTCTATGATTCTGGATAAAAAAAATGGCACCTTAAATTGTCTAAAATGACTTAAAACAGAAGGATCCACTGAGTGCTTTCTTCAGAGTAGGATAAACAGTGGCATGTTTAAAAATGGAGGGAAAAGTGCCAGTAGACAGAGAGCAGTTAACAATGGCTAAAATATCTGGACCAAGGGTTAAATAAATAAATCAGATCCCAACAACACCCTTTGCAATGTAAACACTGCCAGCTGAAATCCGAACGCACATCTTATACTATATTAATGGTCTACTAGTTAGTTCAAGATGAGTCATCAAAAGTATTTTTAGGTTTTCAGATAAAAAAAAAAGGATTTTGACTTTATGTTTAAAGGTTAAGGTTTAAAACATTTAAAACATTATAATAATTAACCTACCCAGTAATATATAGATTAAATAGTTAAAGAAATAACTCACACTTTACGACCTACGACATTAAAGGTACCTTGTTTTTATGAGTGGGTCTTCATTTTGTTCTTGTGCAGGATGGCCATAACATCGCCATCAAACAGCAAAATCAGGGAGAAGACATTTTGAAATTAGCAAAACATTTTATGAGGAAGGAAATGCATCCAGTACATGTTTTAGGTCTCAAGGATACACAGGGGTTTTGGTGAAACACAACATAAACAAAAGCTTTATTTACAAAAAAACTCCACTGGGCACCTTTAAAATGCTGCCTACGTGTTAATATCACTTCTCATAAAACAGTATATATAAGAATATAATGATGATGAGACATTTTTCTATATAAATCATACCTTTAGTTTTGATACTTGAAGTACATTTTGCTGACAATACTAAAGGAAACAAAGGATCTGAATACGTCTTCCACCAATGATGTTTGGTCTCAAAGGACTGAGACTTTCCCAGTAGATTGTTAAGGCTGTGGGTGGTTCAACCTTTGCAGCTTTGTACCTTCAGCCAAAAAACAGTGTAAGCTGATCTTTGAAGTCATGAATTTCCCCAGAACTGCTATTAAGAGCCAAACAAGCTTAGTGAGCGTCTCTTTAGTCATGTAGGGATAACTATTATAGTTGGCACTGAAAACATGAAACAACCAAATACTGGCATAGATTGCCAAACTGAATTTTGGAAAAATATGTGCAATGATGATGAATCTTCAAGACTATGTAGTCTATGGTGCTTTGTTAAAAAAATACATAACAAATAACTTAAAGTACCCCTTATGATTGAGGTGACTAAAATCTGCACAATGCAGTGTGTGAAAATCAGCCATCTGTCATTGGTTGTGTTGCTGTTTCAGTTTGTCAGTAAGAATTTTTAGCCTTGAATACTCAGCACATCCCACGCAGAAACTCCTGAACTCCTGTCTCCTTGATCTCCTTTCACTCACTTTGTTATGCACACAAACCACTGACAGCAAGGGCAGTGGTTTGTGTGCAATGGCAACAACGACAAAGATCATCTTACAATAATACTTGAAGGTCATGATGGGGACAGTTGAGGGTGGTTTTCATGTTTTCATCACTTCGTTCAAAAAGAAAGTGTCCAGTGTTTGCAGTGTCGAACTGTGGAGCTTGTTCAGCAGACACACAGTAGGCGTCATTCACACAAGCACAAGTGTTGACTTGCTGTATGTTGTATTTGGTCTGTGCTGACTGACGTGAGTTCTTATCTTGGTCCTCCTAAATCTTTCTTTTTTTTTTGAACACCAGCACCCTTAAAATACTGTGTGAACAAATCTTGCGCGCAGATGTGAACCCTTTGTTACTTAATTTTATATTAAAAGGTACAAATCTGCATCAAACAATACTGTATTGTACCCTTCGTATCTACTCTGACTCCTTGCCCTGAATCTTTATTTTCTCAGTGAAGACATAGGCCTGTATTCAGCAAATTACAAAAAAGGAGAGATAAAAGGTGAGAATCCTACACTTTTACTACTTGAGAATTAAAGTTATGTATTAAATTTCTTAAGTCCTAAAGATAATCTTTAGATTAAGTTCTAAAATCTAAAATTGGTTTAGAGTAGATCCTCAGAAGGAGACAGAGGAGAGCACACAGATACTGAGACATGTTTTGAATGATTATACAAAATATCATCAGTCATAAGGAATAACACAAAACAAATATGTGTAACTCAGTGTCACAGGTCTGGCCATCTATTCGTTTTTTTTCCCTTTACCTTGTGTTCGTCTGTGTCTCCTCTCCTGTTTGTCTGTGTATGTTTGTGTCTGTGTGGGCGTGGCTCACCTGGCCTGGCTCCTGGCCTCTCTCCACACCTGTCTGCAATCGACTCATCCCCTGCAGCTCAGGTGCTCTGCTCTCCTTCCGCTCATCACCTGATTGTTCATCCTGGCGAGTGGTAAACAGAGTTCCGAGTTATTTCTTTTGTTTAAAACTAACCAAACCTCTCCTGTGCCTCAGGTCTCCAGTGACAGGTTAACCTGCCGCCACCGCCGCCACACCACGCCACCAGTCCTCAGCCTTCAGACAGTCGCCATCAAGCCTGCCTGCCTCTGCCCTTGACCCTTGACCCCGGCCAACCCTTCAAGCCTGATCTGCACCTTTATCTTATTAAATCATTTATCAAAACCCTCTTTGAGTCCCGTGTCCTGTGAATTGGCCTAAACCGTACAAAAGGTGCTATTTGATTGATTGACTGTTGCAGTTCACTGAAAGTAGTATTAAGTTGCTTGGTGAATGTTTCTTTCTCTGCACTAATTGATATTACGATCACAGTCTTGCAACTTGAAAGAACAAATTTTAGTAAACTTTCAAGGTGTTTTAGTTGCATCATCTGTAACATCTGTCAGGTTTTAGCTTGACGTGTTTGTGTTGTTCCTTATTTTCAGCCATACAAGCAGCATGGCTCTGTGAATGGAAATGTCAGTATGATTCCCAGAGGATGAATCCTGACCTAGCCTCTACCTCCACTATGAAGTTGACATTTGTGGTTTTCAGTGCCATGTCTTCACAACTATTAGATGAATTACCATGAAATTTGATTCAGACATTAATATGTGCCTCATGATTCCCTGACTTTATGTTTACCACCATCAAGAAAGAACAATGGAGGCAAAGTCAGAGAAAAGAGAGCCGAGTGATTCATCTGGCTGAAGTGATTCTTGGGAATTCAGAAAACCCACGGTGCAAGGCAGCACACACAGTCCTCACCTTTTGGCAGCTGCAGTTAGTGAACTCCTTGAAGCTGCTGATGCCAACATGAATCGCTCTTATGAAAATCCCACCAGCATGACGAGGGCAGAGGGGTGCACTGTCACGCTGTACACCCCTTCCTGGAATTCTTCATAAAGCTACAACACTCTGGTGATAAATATCAGTAGCCAGCAATAAACCAGCACAGGGTCAGTGCGATACACTGTGGTTTACTCTTTTACCTGTTCCACATTTACATTTAGGTTTATTCAGGCTTGACAAGACACTTATATTTTGATGCTGGACCACACCAGTGATAATGTGCATGTATCTGACACTGTACAAAGTGCCACAGCTATTTTAAGAGAGTGCTTCAGTTTAGGAGCCTGGATTTATTATTCCTTTCACTTCCACCAACACCACCTTGATCCAGCTCAATAAACAGTGACTAACTGGAGGAACTATGCAGAGTGCTTATCTTATTAAAGTTTTTTTAAAAGTTTTTTAAAGTTTTTACTGGCTTCTTCAGTATCATTTGTTCCATCGTGGTCCCGACAGTCCAAGGCTGAATTTCTTTCCCAGTCCAACCATGGAGCCTAAAGGAGGCGAGAGGTTTAGCTGACGAAGCTTTTGTTTTGGTCTGAGATGCTGGTGGTCATCTACAAAACCTTTAATGCATAAATAATTATAATTCAGTCATATAATATACATTACTCTGAAATGGGCCATTCAAAAAAAAAAAAAAAGAATTCTTTCTTCATTCATTTTGGTACCTTGAGTATATTTTAATATTGTATATGCTAATATTGTTGTATTTTTATTCAAGTAAAAACTGCACTGCAAATACTCCAAAACCAAAAAATATTTAATTAGATTTCATTCAATTAAATAAGCAGTTAATCCTCATATTTAATAAATTGGAATGTTTTGGCATTTTTGTTTTGATTATCATAGGAGGTGATTAATTTTTAGTTGACTGATTAATCAATTCTTCAACTAAATATTCTCTAAATAAATAAAAATCCCACCAGTGCAGTTTTCATAAAAAAAAAACTCTTTACATTAAAAAAAGTTCAAAGCAAAAATTTCTGAGTTTATTACCAATTTTGAAAATGGAAATACAAAATAATTTAACCTGTGTTGCTTTTATCAGATGGCTTACTATATCAACAATGTAAGCCTCACGTCTTTATCAGCACATTAACAACAAACACTGTGCAGAACATTCATGCAAACAATCAGCAAAATACGCAGGGTTGCAAACAAACAGCATCCTCGTTGACAGCAGGAATCCCGTCCATCCTCCACCTCCTCTGTAATCCAGCGGCCCTGTATTACCTGCGCATTAATCCAGCACCTCTATGTCTGGCTCACTGTGTTTGGGCAGAGGGGGCTGTGGGTACTGCCTTGACATCAGCTCCTCCTGGAAGGCGTCTGGGAGTGGGGGAGGCTGAAGGGTGTAGAAGACAGGTCTACAGTCCTGACGCATTAGACAAAAGAGAAGAAGACGATGAGATTTATTATATGACAAACCTAATAGGCCACAGTAGCAATTAATTTCAATATAAGTGCTCTGCAGTGTATTGTAGGAAGAGAAATGGCCACTCACAGCCGGGGGTCCAGGCTCTGGTGGAGGTGGGTAATGCACTGCACCCTGCTGGAGGTGGGGGAATATCTGGGCTCCACAGAAGCCGCCGTTGTAAAACCCAGCAGGAGGCAGCTGTGGCATGTTGAACAAGAAGTTTGGGCAAAGAGCGAAGCCACTGGGGTATCGACCTGGCATCCTAAACGGAAACTGTATAACAGGCAGAGGTGGAGTCTGCCCTACGTCACTGCAGTATGGGGCATCTGAAAGGAAAGTGGAAACATCATAAGCTACATTTGAACATTAAAATCTAATTTAAAATTCCTATATTTATTAAATCTTAAATGGGAAAGCATTTATGAATGTCATCAAAATTTAATCAAAATTTCTCAGAGCTCATGGTGATGTCTTCAAGTACATTTACTTGAGGTACTTGTACTTTACTTGAGTATTTCCAAATTCTGCTTCTTTATATTTCTACTCCTCTATGATTCACAGGCAAATATTGTACTTTTTAGTTCACTGCAACCATCTGATAACATAGGTTACTTTGCAGATCCAGATTAGAAATACAAACTATTACAGGATGATGTTTTATTATAGGTTAAGACAAAACTTTATTGATGTTCAAAAGCTTCCCAGCAGGAGATAAAGTGGTTAAAATGAGCCCAAATGTACCTGCTGCAATGATAGAGATCTATTTACAGAAATGCATAAATAATTATACTAAAACACTCAAAACCTCCTCGGTGACAGTTCCCGCCACAGTAGCTGACTCCAGGGCCACATTTTGCCAAGATAACACACACACACACACACACACACATACATGTTGCCTTAGCTCTCTTTTGGGGACATTATATAGACTTGCATTTAATTCTGGAAACTTAGCCTAACCCTAACCTCAACCCCTCACCCACAATTTCATTTTTCTAATTTGGGGTCACTTCTTCTGTCCCCAGTTGCACAACCAGTCCCCACTTAACCGGTATTCAGTCTGAAATATGTCCCCAAATTCAGCCGATGACAGAAACACACACACACACACACATAGTAAAAACTACATAATCTGTTTAAAAGGGAAACAACAGCATTAATGTCTGCGTGTTTTAAATAAATGTATTATTGTTATCAGGTCATTTAGAAAGAGAAATCCCAAACAGTGCGGCTCTAACTTTCTGTTGACATCTCCTTCCTCCAGGACCCGTCAGCCATCTTTGGCTAATTTATTGTTTTAGCTAAGATCTGCTAACTGTATTATTAGCATATATACATATATATACATATATATATATATTTTTTTTATCTCACTCAGTTATAAACATTATCATCAACTCATCAATAACTTACTAGAAACCGGACACGGTCCTTCTTCAGCGCGGGGCCGCGGCTCTTCGCTCCCGGCACCGGCGGCCACTTGACCTCCTCCCGCGGCCGGTCTGCTGCGGGGCTCCGGGGGGCTCCTGGTCGAAACGGCAGCTCCCTCCGGGACCCCTGCGGACCGGGGATTCATCGGTCCAGATGTGGCCGGCTGACGAGCGCCTCCATCCGGACCCACGGCGCCGGCAGTGCCCTCGGCCGCCGGCCTCCTGTCGCAGGGCCGCCGCCGCCGCCGCCGCTCGTCCTGCGGTTTGCTCTCGGCTTTCTTCAGGTTTCTCTGGAGGGTCGTGATCTGAGTCCGCTGGGTGATCAGAAAACACTTCCAGCAATCACACTTCAGAAAGGGACAGTGCCTCATGTGGCCCTTCTGCGGGACGATGATCCCATGGTGGCGGCACCGGGTGCACTTCGGCCTCCTCGGTCCCGGTTCGGCGGCGGCGGCCACCGTCAGTTCCTCCTTGGACAAGGACATGAGGACATTTACTTGATAACAAATCCCTCCTGAGCTCCAGTGTCCGCCCGCAGAGAAGAAGAGGCCCTCACATCTGCAGGTGTGACCCATCTGAACTTTCTATGTATCATTTTCAGTCGTGGGAAAACGTGACAAACATTATTGGCCCATGACCAAAACAATCCACATGAAATCCTGCTTCTACACAATGATATTTATAATAAATACATAATAATATAGCCTACCTATCATACCATATATACCAATAAATCACTGACAGGTGCACTTCTACCTTTCAAATGTATATTTTTAAGCAAACTTTATTTGTAATTAAGTATTTTTACAGTGTTTACAGCCTTTAGATGTAGATCTACTACTGCCTCTGTCTCAACCTCCTGTTAGTCCATTATAGCATTTACAGACACTAATATCAACTTTATTTGCTGTATAGAAAATACAATACAGATCCAGCAAATGAAAGAGTCAGACTTTCCCAGAAAACCCTCTTTGCTGTATAAACACAAGGGCAACAGCATGTTTAAAATGTGTCAACATGTGTCTATAATACAATCAGTCCAACATATTCAAAGCTGTAGGTTAGCTCTGAGAATGATCAGTGATTACTGAAAAAATGCAGCTTTAATGAGGAAATAAAATACTCAAAGTAAATTAAACTGTTATAATGTGAAAGAACTATTTTTTATGTAGTTTTAAGACAATGTGACTCAAAATTACAATAAATACACTTGAGAGAAACAATTCCATTTCCATGTTTATTTACATAGCATAAGGTGCTACAATAAAATTCCTTGTCACCATTTTATTATAAATACACCATTTTAAACAAGGCTTGACAACCCTCATTAAAATACATCCTTCAAACCTTTTGAAACGTAATAAAACAAATGCTTTAATGGATACAACTATTTCATTTTTGCACCTTTTAAATGTGAGTAAAATCATGCAAAGCAGAAATATATAGTAAGAAAATAAAATGATATAGATCAAATGTGTTGCTTTACAAAGGAGAATTAAAATCAAAACAAGTATACGTGGTGGAAAATACAAATACTGGGTCTGGTGGCAAAGCTTAAAGATCTTTCTCAAAGAAATGTTAATTAATGGCTTTCAGCAATAGTGCTCTATATAATCATCAATATACAGTACATACATTATCTGTCTGTGAAGGGAAAAAAAAATCAAATAATGCAAATCTTAGCTATTAAACATTCAAACCATACATTTTTTAGCCCTGTATGACTACACACGGAAATTAACTGTTATTACTTTAACATTAGATTGTGACACTGTAGTTGGACAGTAAAAAGGCTTACCTGATAACACATTAATCATACCATTATGGATAGCATTGCTCCTTCAGTCATGCATCAGTCAGTTTACAGTGAAACCACTGCACAATCTTATAATGCTCAACATCCCAGTAAAGTGTTACACAGTATTTTGCAGGCACTTTCAAAGCATGGTTTAGGCCTTTAAATGAGTTCAAGATTAGATGCAAGTTTCAAAATGGTCCACTGTTAAAGGATTCTAATGGAACATGATATGAGTAAGTGTGTTTCTGCACTGTTGCATAAAATTATTGATTACAATAAAGGTCACAGCCCAAATTAATGCCACAGGTCTCTGGAAGACATCTGAGAAAAGAGCTGGAGATGAGATGAATTGTGTAGGAAATACCTGGAACAGAAAAAGTCAACATTGAAGAAAAACATTAGACTTAGACACTAGTACTTCACAGGCTCTAAATGACAAAATCTAAAAAAAAAAAACAAACAAGGAAATTACAACTGTCAATGGATTTAAAAGATGAAATGTCTCTTTACGTACCTTTTTTAAGTGTCCAAAAAGGCAGGGACTTGTATGTGTTGGGTTTCGAGGTTGGGTGTGTAAAGTCCAGAACTGTCAGATGGTGTTAATGGTCATAACAGGCTACATATTCCTTCCATTTGTGGGAGCTTTGTCTTTGCAGTTCATTTCACGAGGCTAGCATGTTGCTGTAACTCCAGGTTTTACGACAGACAATTGGGAATGGAGTGGAGTTCAGATATTGGCAGAGTATATGTGGCAGTGTAGCCCACGAGAGAAAAGATCTTGAAGCTTGGCATTCTTAAAGCAGACACTATTAGTGTTATTCATATTCAGGAGACTCCTTATTCTGCTCTGCAGAGTGGCTTTTATCTTTCTTTAAACAGCTTTTGTTAATATTCAGAAATATACATGTACAGAAAATGTGTTTTTACACTCAATTTGGTTCTCTTTAACAATTAGACTAATGTTCATGAACACTTTCTGTTAGTGTAACACAATATTGGAAGTAAATAAATTCATGTTCAGTAAATTCTTATGATATTAAACTTAAAAAAAATCAAGTACACTGTTGTGTACTCTAATTTCTTACAGTACGGTAATCAGAAAGTCTGATAAGATAGAATAAACATAACTAAAATGTAAAGTATACAAAAATCAAAATTATGCAACTTGTATAAAATTAAATATTAAAAGTCCGGTAGCAACCACATGCAGAGCAGAATAATGGTAATTTTTATTCCACTGATAATTAGGCATCTGGTGAGCACTGTGGTTTTATAGTGTATCCTTCCCTTAGAAAATCACTCTAACTCATCAGTATCGACGGCCATAGCTTGGTGAACTGTAGGAAGAAGAGGAGAAAGTTGTGGTGAAACTTGATCCTGTAGCATCAAAGCTGCCTCTTCTGGAGCCAGACCTGGATCCAGTTCTTGAGCCAGACCGTGACCCTGTAGCAGAACCTGACCCACTGATGCTATAGGGACTGTAGAGGCCTTTGCTAGACTGAGATGAAGCTTCCAGCAGTCGTAGACCAGTCCCCTCCTCTATCATGCTTCTTTCCATAGCATCCTTGTAAGAGATCTTCAGCTTGGTTTTGGGGCATGTGAGGTATTTTGAATATGCACTCACATCTCGCAACTTCTGTGCAGTGCGTGCATCTAAGGTGCCTTTCTTCACGGCCTCATCTATAGTCACTCTGCTGGTACCATCTGGTTCAATTAAACCACCAGTGAGATACTGGACCTCCAGGAATCGTTGTCCAGCCTCATAGTACAGCCAGCCTTTCTTGAGGGCTTGGGCTGCTGACATTTTGGTTTTGGTTCTAGGATCTTCAAATCCATTGTAGGCCTTTTGGGCTAGACTGATGCGGTCTACCATAATCTTATCCACAAGCCCTTTGTTCATTGCATCTGCAACAGAGAATTTCTCTCCAGTGGCTGGGTCAATGATGCCTCCAGTGCAGGCCTGGGCTTCCAGCAACCTTTGACCTGTTATATTGTCGACAAGGTTTCTGTGAATGGCCTCTGTGACAGACACCTTCTCCAGTGTTTCTGTGTCTAAGATCCCAGCCACAGGGCCAGTTTCCTCTGTTGGATCATTCCATGTGGTTGCTGGTGTTTTTATGGAAGGTACTGGGCTCATAGGATAGGAGGAAGAGGAGCCAAAGGAAGATGATCGTGATCTGACACCACTCATGTTTCCAGACAACATGTCTGCAAACTCTGTGATGGACAGAGTTCCTGCTCGGTATTGATCCAGAGCTGACTTGTCAATCAGGGCCCGTGAGATAGCATCATCAATGTCATACTGCCGACCAGACCGTCTGTCAATGATCATGGATTTCACTACTCCATCAGATGAGGTGATGGTGATTTCCTCCCATTCACACTCTTGTTCTGCAAGTTCTATATATGTCTGGTGGTCAATGAGCCCTTTCTGATATGCCTCATACACAGACATTTCTTTGCCAGTCTCTGGATCGACAATGACGACCCTACGTTTGCGAACAGAAGACTTGGAGGATGTCTTCCTCTCACGCTTCTTTTCTTTCAACAGCAGAAGAGCAAGGCCTGTTTCTGGATCTGTCATACATCTCTCCATCAGCTGTAGATAGGTGAGATTTTCCTCAGTGTTGGGGTCAAAGAAGCCCTTTGTGTCATCAGATGGGTCAGTGAGGATTTCATTCATTTCCTCATCAAAGAGGCCACGTTCATATGCTGCTTCAACTGGCAATCGGTGGCTCTCCTGTGGATCAATGATTCCACCAGTAGCAATCTGAGCCTCTAGCAGACGAATGCCATGATCTTTCAGAATGAGGCCCTTTTTCATGGCCTGGAATAGTGAGATAGTCTTTCCAGAATAAGGGTCCTTGTAGCCTGTGACAGCTCGTTCAGCTGAGATGAGTTTATCTTTAAACTCCGGGCCAACCACACCCATTTTCACAGCTTCTGCGACATTTAGTTTCAGGTTCTTAATAGGATCAATTACATATCCTGTGGCGGCTTGAGCCTCAAGGAGTTCAAAGGCAGTCCCTGGTCTGATCATGTTCTTCTTCATGGCTTGGTAAATAGACAGGCGCTCTTTGCTAGATTCTACATACACACCAGCAATACAACTGGTACCCTCAAGGTATTTCTTCAGGTCTCTGCTGACCTCCTCAACTGTAAGGATACCCTCAGTGAGTTCGCTGTATGTCTTTTGGTCAATAATCTGTGAGCGAAGCAGCTCATCCACAGTGATTTGTTTTCTGAGACCCTTGAAGAGAAGTCTTCTGTCTGCCAGTGAAAGCAGCCGCAAACCACTTTCTTTATCAACTCTGCATCTTCTCAGAAGCTGGGCATAGGACTGTTTCTCATCTGTTGTCGGATCAGTGTATCCTCGCACATCCCCAGTAGGTTCAGATATTCTGTCAAGTGTCTCTTTGTTGATGTATCCACGCTGCATAGCTACATCTGTGGGGAGGTGGAAGTAGTATTCAGGGTCCATTAATCCTCCAGTGGCATTCTGGGCTTCCAAAAGCCTCAAGGCATAATCCTCTGGAATAAGGTCTTTTTTCATAGCCTGGAAGAGAGAAATCACTTTTCCACTGTATGGATCCTTGTAACCTGTGACTGCTCTCTCGGCAGAGAGAAGTTTGTCATGGAGTTCAGGGCCCACAAGCCCTTTGCGCACAGCTTCATCAACCGTTAGGAGCTCATCTTTCACTGGATCAATCATAAATCCTGTTGCTGCTTGGGCCTCCAGTAGATTCAAAGCAACTTCAGGCTTAATTTGTCCACTCTTCATAGCCTGGTAAATGCTGATCTTTGATGGACTGTCTGACATAATTCCAGCAATACAACCAGTACCAAAGAGATACTGCTTTACTGATGGCATTTCCATTGCCTCACGAATAGTCATTTTCTCTTGTTTCAGGAGGTTGTATGTGTGCAAGTCAATAATTCGAGCACTGTAAAGCTCCTCAATGGTAATTCTTCTTCTGATGACATCACAGGACATGCTCTGCTCTAACTTTAGAGTCTCCCTTTGTTCAATGATTTCAATGATGATGAATACTATTCTCTCCTTTGTGATTTGGCCCAAGCGATACTGCTCCATGAGGCGGCGCCTATCTGCTTCTGGAAGCATGTTTGAGTTCATGACTTCCCAAATGGTCATACTCTTTCCAGCAAAACTTTTATGAGGGACCTCAATTTGAGTGTTGGCTAGATCTGTTTGGGCTTGCTCCTCTGTATACTGGTAAGATTTCTCAACAGGAGCAGGAGCCTCAACCTTAGACAGAGGCAGGTAGCACAGTCCAGAGTTGGGATCTCTTGCACATTTCTCCAGCAGCTGCTTGTAAGTTACACTTTCATTGGTGTTGGGATTGGTAAAGCCTTTGACGTCACCTGAGGGTTCGTTGAAGGACTTGGCCATTTGTTTACTGAAATAGCCACGCTGAATGGCCACATCATTAGGAACACGATGGCTACTGACTGGATCGATGATCCCTCCTGTACTCAACTGAGCCTCCAGGAGAGGAACTGCATGCTCCCTTAGTACAAGCTCTTTCTTCATGGCTTGGAATAGAGAAATCTTGTTGCCTGTATATGGATCTTTGTATCCTGTCACTGCTTTTTCAGCTGAGAGAAGTTTCTCATGAAGCTCTGGGCCAACAACACCAACCTTCACAGCATCATCCACAGAGTATTTCAGATTTTTGACTGGATCAGTTATGAAGCCAGTTCCAGCTTGAGCCTCTAGCAATGCAAGCCCAGTGTTCTGTTGTAAAACATTCTTTTTCATTGCTTCATATATGCTTAACTTCTCATTTGAATCTTCCATGGTGATACCATCAATGCGGTCTGTCCCCTGCAAGTACTTCCTGACCTTATCAGTTTCACTGATTCCTTTGGGTGTCTTTTTACCCTGTTGGAGTTGATCGAATGTAGCCTTGTCAATGATGTTTGAATCGAGTAATGAGCTTGCAGTGACTGGTGCCCTGAGGCCTTCAAAACAGGCGTCTTCTTTTGTTTTGTCCTCCTTTTCATCAACCATTGTTATCACAATCTTAATCAACTTTTCAATTGTCACCTGTCCTATTCTGTACTGTCGAATCAGCTCTATTCTTTGCTCCTCAGTGATGTATTCAGAGTGTATGATCTCCCAAATTGTGACTTTTCTTCCTTTGAAAGGTCCATACTCCAGCTCCATAGTTGTCTGGTTCAAAGCCTCTTTTGTCTTAGCCTCTGTAATCTGTTTGTCTTTCTTTGGCTTTGCAGCCTTCTTTGAAAGAGGAAGCAATAGAAGTCCAGTTTCCTTATCTGTGACACATTTATTCATGAGCTGTGAATAGGATGTATCCTCTTGTGAGTTAGGATCATAAAAGACCTTTGTTTCATCAGTGTTCTTGTTCAGAGTCTTGGCAGTTTCCTCATCAAAATATCCACGCTTGCAGGCAACCTCATGTGGGATGCGGTAGCTTTTAACAGGGTCGATAATTCCACCTGTTGAGAGTTGCGCCTCAAGCAGACGAATGCCTTGGTCTTTCTTAATAAGGCCTTTGCTCATGGCCTCAAACAGAGACACCTTCTTTCCTGTATATGGATCTCTGTAGCCGCTGACAGCTCTCTCTGCAGACAGAAGACGTTCATGCAGTTCTGGGCCTACAAGACCTGATTTAACAGCTTCATCAACAGGGACCCTCTCATTTTTGATAGGATCGATTACAAACCCAGTCGCTGCCTGAGCTTCAAGAAGGTTCACTGCAGTTTCTGGTGACAGCAATTCTTTCTTCATTGCTTGATAGAAAGGCATTTTCTCCTTGGTTTGTTCATTCAATAGCCCAGCAATGCTGGGTATTCCTTCAAGTGCTTTCTTGACAGACTCCATCTCAGAGATCTCTTTAACTGTTATCTTGCCATTACTCAACTTGTTGAACAAGTCTTTATTTATAACTTTAGACTCTAACAATTCGTTGGCAGAGACTGGCGCCCTCAAACCATTAAACACATTTTCATTGTTTTTCTCCTTTTCTTCAGCAACAGTGATGACAATTTTGATAATCTTCTCCACTGTGATCTTGCCTGTCTTGTACTGGCGAATCAGTTCTCGCCTTTGTTCTTCAGTGAAATACTCTGAATTGATGACTTCCCAAATGGTGACAGTTTTTCCTTTGAATCTTCCAAAAGGCACATCAACGGTTGATTTACTGAGCACTTCTTTAGCCTCCAAATCTGTGTATGTTCTTTCACTTTGAGCAGCTTTCTCTGTTACTGGTAATATTAGCAGGCCTGTCTCTGCATCTTTGTTGCATCTCTCCAGTAACTGTTTGTAAGTTAGTTGCTCCTGAGTGCTGGGGTCAGTAAATAACTTGCAATCATCACTGGGATCAGTAAGTTTCTTGTTCTGGTCTGCGTCAAACTGACCCTGTTTGTAGGCGGTCTGCAGGGGTACTCTATGACTATTGATAGGGTCAATGATGCCACCAGTTGCTAGCTGTACATCTAGGAATTTGGTGGCCTGCTCCTTGTCAATAAGTCCCTTTTTCATGGCCTCAAAGAGAGAGATTTTGTCACCAGTATAGGGATCTTTGAAGCCAGTGGCTGCTCTCTCTGCAGAGAGCATCCTGTCATGGAGCTCAGGGCCAATTAATTCCTCCTTAACAGCCTCATCTACAGAGAGCATCTTATTTTTCACTGGATCTACGATGTAACCAGCAGCTGCTTGAGCCTCCAGGAGCATTGTGGCAGTGTTAGGAGTAATCTTGTTCTCTGTCATGGCCTGATAGACACTAATTTTCTCTTTAGATGGAGTCAAGACACCTCCGACACAGTTCTGACCCTTAAGACATGATTTAACTTTATCAGTCTTTCCGAGGTCTTGCACAGAGATTTTGCCCTTTTTCAATTTGTCAAACTCCTTTTTGGTTAGGATACCAATGTCATGGAGCCTTTCAGCAGGAACTTTCTCTCTTATTCCCTCAAATACAAATGGTGATTCTCCATCTTTCTTCACTCCATCCACTTCTACCGAGCCATTGAAAACTTTCTTTGTTGTTCCCACCATTGTCATGGCAACCAACTGCTCCTCAGGAACCTCATCAGTCTGGACTTCAATTTCCTTTGTTTTGGATGCACCCTGTTTGGAGGCAACCTCAAGATTCTGAAGTTTCTCTCTGAGCTTTTTGTTTTCTTCTCCCAATAGCTTTTCCTGTTCAAGCCTTTTCTTTTCAAGCACTTCCATTTCTTTTTGCTTGTTTTTCATCTCTGCTTCAGCCTCTTTTTGTTTCTTTACAGCTTCGTCCATTATTGCCTGAAGTTTCTTCTTCTCCTCTTCCATCAGCTTCCGCTGACGTTCTTGCTCATCTTTGAGAGCTTTGGCTTTATTCACCTCATCCTCAAGGTGTTTCTCAAGCTTCTTTTTCTCATCTTCAACTGCCTTTTCTCTTTTCAACAACAGTTCCTTCTCTGTAAGGAAAGACTGTTGAAGCATTGCCTTCTCTTGCTCAATTTGTTCTTGTTGGGCATTTACCATCTGTTTGAAAAAAAGAAGAAAAAAATTAGTAAAAAGTAAACCAACTATCAATAAATCATTGCATTGACTTAATAAAAAATGAAATAGGTCAACAATTTTGGAAAAAGCTTTCTTGTAGGAATTAAATAAGAAGACTGATATTACTCTCATGACTGCAAAGTAAATATGAAGCTGGAGCCAGCAGATGGTTATCTTAGCTTAACATTAACACTGGACTCTAGAAATAGCTAGCCTGGCTCTGGCCAAAGGTAACACTTACCAGCACCTTCAACTCTCTAATTAACACCTTATATCTTGTTTGTTTAATCCACACAAGCATAAAATGAACTGGACAGAGCTATACTAGTTGTTTCCTCCTGTTTTCAGTCTTTATGCTAAGCTAAGCTAACCATCTCCTGGTTCCAGCTTCATATTTGGCATACAGATATTAGAGGTATTGATCTTTTCATCTTAGCGAGAAAGTAAATAAATATATTTCGCAAACTATCAAACTATTTCTGTAATGTGTTACTGTGACTATTTAGTTCTAATAATGATAATTCTAATAATTTTGATAGTAATGTGTACTGAATGACATTCATATAAATTGCTGGATGTTAATCTAAGACACTGCAATTTATATGAAATGTTACACGTGGTTCTTCAAATACTGGTCTATAGTTAGTGTGTTTAGCAGGATCATGTTAACTGCAATGGTTGTAGAAATTGAGTAACAATGTTACTTCGTGTCACCATACCTCTTTAGACTTTTTCTGAAGCTCCTCTGCCTCTTTTTTCAGTTTCTCTCTCTCTTTTTCGAGGTCAGCGATTGCTTTCTTCAAGTCATCAGCCTCTCTGGTGCTCTGTAGCCTCTGTGTCTCCAACTTTTGCACAACAGTTTCTGTGGTTTGCTTTTCTGTCTCTTGAAGACGAGCTTTAGCTTCATCAGCTTGTTTCCTGAATTTCTTAGCCTCCTCCTCAGCTTTTGCCTGAGCATCACTGAGCTCTTTCACCCTCAATTTCAGTTTCTCTGCTTCAGCGATAACTTCAAGCTGCCTCTTTCGCTCAGCCTCCAAGGATTTTTGGAAGCCCTCTGTCTCCTTATCTAGGCGCTGCTGGATCTGTTGTTTGTCCTCTAGTAGTTTTTTAGCCTTTTCTTGTGCCTGGTTCTTTTGTTTCTGGAGCTCCTCTGCCTCAGCTTTCAGTTTGGTAGCCTCTTGGATAGCTTGCATTTTCTCCTTTAGCATTTTCTCTGCGAGCGCCCTCTGTTCAGCCAAGTCAGACTCTGCAATCTGCCTCTGTCTGGCTGTTTCTTCAGCCTCCACACTAAGTCTGGCAGCGTCCTCTGCCAAGCTCTTCATTTTCTCTGCTTCCTCTGCAAGCAATTTCTGCGTATTATCCTTGTCTTTTTTCATGAGGCGGCGATTTTCTTCTTCAATTTTGATCTTGAGTTTCAGGAGCTCATCCATCTGAATCTTAACTTTGGACAGCTCATCCTCCACCTGTGCCTTTTGTTTGACAGCATCATTAACTTCACCTTTAACTCGCTGAAGCTCCTCATCCAACACTGCTTTCTGCTTATCGGTCTCATCCAGTTGCAGTTTAACCATTGTAAGTTCCTTTTCAACCTGAGACTTCTGTTTAAGCGCTTGTTCTGCTTCCTTTTTGTGCTTGGCCATCTCTGCATCAGCCTGCTGCTTCTGCTTCAGAGCTGCTGCCTCAGCTGCTGCTCTCTTAGAAGCCTCCTCCTCTGCTTCCTTCCTCAGCCTCTCTGTATCTTTTTGAGCTTTGGCCTGTTTAGCAGCTTCATCCTCTGCTGCTTTTTTCAGTTTTTCAGCCTCCTCTGCTTTTTGACGGAGCAAGGCAGCCTCTTTCTCTGCTTTCTCTTTGGCTTTCTCAGCTGCTTGTGCAAGTTTCTTTGCATTTTCAAACTCATCTTTCAGCTTTTCCTGAGCAAGAATGTCTTCTTTATTCTTACTAAGAACATCTTGAGCTTTCTGTTCTGCAGCAGAGCATTTCTGTGCTGCCTCTTTGGCCAGAATGACCTGCTTCTCTGCCTCTTTCTCAGCGTTCTCTTTGTGTTTATTTGCCTCCAAAGCTTTCTTTTTGAGGCGCTCAACTTCCTCCTGAGCTGCTTTGCATTGTCTGGCTGCCTCTTCTTCTGCTGCAGTAATCCTCTTCACCTTCTCTTCAGCTTCTTTCCTTTTCTTCTCCTCCTCTGCAGCAAGCTTTTTCAGCTTCTCTGCCTCCTCTTCAGCTTTGACTTTGCTTTTCTGCGTCTCATCTGCAATACCCTTCAGTTTCTTTAATTCCAATTCCAAATCTGACTTCTCTTTTGATGCTTTCTGAAAGTTGATCTTGATGATGTGAATTTCTTCTTCAACCACTTTCTTTTGCCTCAGAGTTTCTTCCACAATAGTTTTTTGTCGTTCTAACTCAGAAACAGATGAGCTCTTCAGATGTGTGATTTTCTCCTCGATGTCTTGTTTATGCTGAGCAGCCTGGTCCTCCAGCAGCTTCCTCTGATAAGCTTCATCCTCAGCTTTTCTTTTGAGTCTTTCATTCTCTGCCTCTTTAGCTTTCAGAGCAATCTCTGCTTCAGTCTTCAGACGGGTTGCCTCATTGATAGCTGCCAGTTTTTCCTTGAGTATTTTTTCAGCCTCTGCTCTTTGCCGTGCTGCCTCTTCCTCTGCAATCTGCCTCTGCTTCTTTGCCTCTTCAGCAACTGATCTCAGTCTTGTTGCTTCCTCTGCAAGTTGTTTCATTTTCATTACTTCAGACTCAAGAAGCTGCTTGCTCTTTTCTGTGTTCGACAGTGTCTCCTTCTCCGCTTGAATCTTCATCTGCATAAGAGCATCCATCTCACTTCTGACTTTAGCCAGCTCATCTTCCAGTTGTTTCCTCTGGTTTTCAGTAGCGTTCACCTCATTTTTCAGACGCTGGAGCTCATTATCCAACAGGCCCCTCTGCTGTTCAGCATGTTCGAAGTCAGCCTTCAAACGAATGCATTCTTGCTCTGCAGACAGCTTTTGCTGAGCGATTTGTTCTGCAAATTTCCTCTGTTTTTCCAGCTCTTTTTCTGCATTCTCCTTTTGCTTAAGTGCAGCATCTTCAGCTTTTGCCCTCTTCTTGGCATCTCGCTCAGCCTCAAGCTTTTGCTTTTCTGCCTCCTCTTGAGCCTGGCTCTTCTTTTGGGCTTCCTCCTCAGCTTGTAGCCTCAAGCGGAGAGCCTCGTTGGCTTTCTGTCTCCATGTTTCAAGCTCTTTCTCTGCTTGCTCCCTGGCTTTGTTTGCTTCCTCCTGTTGTTTCCTGAGCTTTTCAGCTTCCTCCTGCAACTGAAGGACGGTGCCCTGCTCTTTCTTAAGGGATTCCTCAAGTTTTGTTGCCTTTTCATTAAATGACATGGATTTGGTTTGCAGCTGTGTGGCAGCAGTCTTCTGTGCTACCTCCTCTACGACCTTAATCTGCCTCAATTTCTCCTCCTCAGCCTGTTTCATGCGCCTCTCTGCCTCCTCTGCTTGCAGTTTGAATTTCTGCAGGTCATCTAGTGCTTTTTGCTTCTGCTTGGCAGCTTCTTTTTCTGCTTCTGATTTACGCTTCAGCTCATCTTCAGCATTTTTCTTTTTCTGAGTCTCTTCAGTTACCTGCTTGCGAAGCCTTTCTGCCTCATCCTGAGCAGCTTTCCTGAGCTTCTCAGCCTCAGAAGCCTTATCTCTGAGCTTTTGTAACTCTGCCTCAGCTGTGGTCTTCTGGGATATGGTCGTATCTAGCTGAATTCTGATGATGTGGATTTCCTCCTCGATTTTCCTACGACTGACTAGCGCCTCTTCCAGCTGCTGATTCTTGGACTTGATCTCCTGATCTGACAGAGTCTTGAGATGATGCAGCTCTTGCTGTATGTTCTGCTTCTGTTTCTCAGCATCCACTGCAACATCTTGCCTCTTGCTGGCCTCTTCCTTCATCTTCAGCTTAAGCTCCTGCGCTTCTTGTTCGGCCTTGGCCACAGACTTAGCGTGAGCCTCAGCCAACTGTTTCTGTTTATCTAACTCAGCCTGTATCTCTGCCATCCTTTTCCTCTCCTCTTCTTTTAGTTTTTCAGAAGCTTTCTGTATTAGTAGAAGCAAAGAGGGAGTGAAGGGAATTGAGAGAATGTTAGAGGTGTTAGACTATAAAACAAATCTTCAGTATTAAAGTTGTTATAAAACATGTAGCTACATAAAAATGTAAATACATGAGAGTACGTTACAGCTACAGTTTATTACATACTACAAAGAGACAGTTCTTTTAACTAGGGCTAAATACTGTATTGGGAAATGCTTGTCATGTTTATTCAATGTATGGCACATAGAACAACACTTTACTTCACAACACAGCACGGCACTGTACTTTGATTTCATGCACTTTACTATTTTAATCAACCAACACTCTGTAGATAAGGGGCAATTATATAATAAAGCCTCGTCATATTTAACAAAGTGAGTACTGTACAATGTGGACTTGATACACATAACAGCAAATTGTGCGCATGTAATATTAGCAAACTTAGTATTCATATTTTCAAGGTTGCTGCTCATATTTCAACAAAAAATATTCATATTTCAATTTCATGTCTGATAGTGATATGATTAATAAAATTTCTTCAGTCACCATCACCAAGAGTTGTGCCTCTCCTCAGTCTTGACACACTGCTTTATTTTCAGTTAGTAATTAAGAACTGGGCAGGGAATAAATAATAATCAGCATACAAAAGTAGTAAGCGTTCAGGGAAATACCAAAACTGTACAAAGAAGTTAAGAAACAGCACAGTAATTAAAAATAATAAAGGTTTTATGGAATTGCATCACAGCAAGTCAGAATTCAAAGTGTAAGAACCAGAATATCGACACTATGAACATTATAGCATAGTGATGCAGCAAACACAGCATGAGTTCATGTAACACACAAGACAAAGAAAGCCTGATTCAGCGGAAGTGACAAGACATGACGCAACATCAAAAGATGAGCTCTACCATTTAGTAAGAATGGTAAGTGCACAGTGTTCTGTGCAGGTGATTGACACCTATAAGGAAGGTTCAGCATTTTTGAAACCTTTAAGATTAATTTCTAATTTAACTCTGGTTTAGGCCACCATTGTTTTTGGTATACCAGCACCAGCCTTGATCAGTCAATCAATTAGAGAGAGAGAAAAATCATCAGCAAATATTTTGATAGTTGATTGATTGTTTCAGTTATTTTTCATGCACAAACTGTGACAAAAGAAGCTCCTCAAATCAAAGGATTTGCTGCTTTGCTTTGTCATATCTTTGATTACCTTTTTGGAGATTAAGGGAGCGATTTGAGGATTTGTGTACTAAAGAATTAATCAATATATAATAATATAAATATAAATAATTTTTAGTTTAGTGTTGAGTCTGTATGTGACATTATTAAGAGAACAGAAATACATAAAATAGCTTCCAAATTTAATTAAAAAATGGGACAATGATGCCAGTTGCTCAGAGTTAAAATGCACAAAAACAGAAAGTTGTGAAATGTTTCTGAAAAATCCCGAACCTTCCCTTCACTACAGACAAGAGTCTGATGTACAGAGGAATGATATGAACTGAGAGGGTGTTTTCTTTTTAAATACCTGGTGCTTGGGGGGTTAATTCATCTCTTAAGCTTGTGAATAATATTCACCATGACAAAGCACTGGCGAGCAGGTTCAAAAGGATCAAACACAATAGAAAGTTAGAAAAGAAGAAAAGGGGAAAGTAACGGTAGAGGTAGATTGAGAAATAATATTTGAGCGGGCAGGGAGCCAAACTAGAACCTTCAAATCACTAGTGTGAGTGATTTCAAGAGGAAGCAAAGAAGCAAACACCAAATTAAAATTGTTGGACAAGCAGCTAAGCAGTTGACTTGCAGTTTCAGATAAAATCAGAGTCGTGTGCAGACTATGTGATATGATTTGACTAAATACACAGTGTAGGGGAATGAGAGACATATATTGTAGTGGGGATGTGATGTGCTGCAACACTAGGATGAAACAGTTTGCTTCACCACTGGATGCTCTCCTATCCTTCTGAACAGATTTAGACTCTGAGTAACAGGGTCATTAAGTTTTTCAGTGCCAACATTTTGTTAGTGCTTAATGACAAATTATTTCCCATACATTAATCAGTTCACTGGCATTGTTTGTGTTAGTGAGGCTTCAGATTCTCAACAGACTCCTGCTGCTGCTGCGGGTCTTAGTGTGTAATTACCTCATCATCCTCCAGGCGGCGCTGTGTATCCAAGATAAATTTAATGTACTGGCTGGTGAGAGTCATCAGCTCACTGTAGCGGGTTCTCAGAGTGACATACTGAAAGAAAAGCAGTGGCACAGAGTGGTTACCAGAATGTTTATTTGACATCTGACTTTAAAATATACTTTTACTCTCATTCTTTATAATACATTTAGGTCCCAGGATAATGTATTTATGATAATGTTTTTATCATAGTAATGACAAAAAGGTCACAGTCAGTCATCGTTTCAACCTATTTCCAGTCTTTGTGCTAAGCTAAGCTAAACACCTGCTGCTTTAAATTAAAGATACAGACATGAGAATCTTTTCATCCAACTCATTAAGAAAGCATATAAGCCTATTTCCCTAAAGTCTATTAAACTATTCTTTTAAGTTTTAACAAGGGCGGATGATAACCAGCATCACTACTGACGCAGCTGCTTGTAAAACCTACCTCTTGGATGATGTTATCAGATGCACACTCCATTTTGGGTTTCTTCAGAGGGGATGCTATTGGATCCTGGAGGGCTTTATAGGTCAAAATCTGGAATTCATAATCCTAAAAAGAAAGAAAGTAAAGTCAAGCCAGAAGATAAACTTCATTTTGTTGTAAAGCTGAAAATATCAGTACAGACCTTGACTGAATCGATGTAATCTTTTGCATTTTTCTGGCAATTTTCAATCTTGTCCTTGTTTTTCTCAATCTCTTCCAGGAGTTTCTGTAAACATAAATGAAAATGTTAAAACAGACAATATTTTATCGTTAATTTTTTTTCCTACAAAAATAGAAGCTGCGAGTCTTGTTTTCATTATTATAAACGCATAAACTCAGATTGAAAACAGCCAGTGAGTAATTAAAGTAAAGAAAGAGGACTGAATGCATTCTTTCTAAGGGTTTAATGACTTTTCTTCCCTCTACCCCGCACAGCCTCTCTTTTTCTCTCACAATACCTTCTCCTCTGCCAGCTGCTCCTTGAGAGCCTTGCTGTCACTGATCGGCACAGCTTGAATCTTTTCCTGCCTCTGTCTCGCCTCTGCGAGCCATCGGATGAGCCACTCGTAGCTTTCGTGGTAGAAATTCATGTGGCGTCCAAGGAGGTCGAGCTCCCGCTGTCTCAGCTCAATCTGAGCGAACACAGCCTGCCAGCGCTCCAGGAGGCTGCTGACCAGCTGACGGTAATGCTCCAGGTCAGCGTCGCGTTCGCTGTGGATCCTCGTCATCTTGTCGCTGATGACTGTTGCTCTCTTGAGCTCGTCCTGCAGGCGGTCAAATACGGCCTGGTCGGCCTCTGCTTCAGCACGCATCGACTGTCAGGCAGAGGAATAAAGTCTTTAATGTCAAAACAGCGCAGTCCAGTGTGAGGAAAACCATAAGTACAAATATATACAATGATTATAGATATGATAGTAGATATGAACGAGAGGAAATACCTTCAGCTGACTGCGATGGGCCTCCACCTCCTTCTTCTCAGCTGGCACGTTGCTGACGTCCCGCAGGCGAGTCTCATAACCCTTCAGTGTGTCCTCTGCATCTTTAGTGTTTCTGATCACAACATCAATGGTCTTCAGCCTGAAATCAAGAGGTGCACATTGTATTTAAAAAAAATACAATTACAGCTGTAAATTCATCAGGAAGCGCTCAGAGAGTCACAGAGCCTCACTTGTCCAGGTAGACGGAGGAGAGGCCGTAGACGTGGTCCATCTTCTTCAGTGTGACGTCCAGCTCAGAGCGCAGCATCGGGGCGGAGCTGGACTGCTGAGGAGACGCCAGGACCTCCTCCGTCTTCTCAGCAATAGAGTTCAAGTCTTTCTTCAAGCCCTCCAACTCGGACTGGACTTTCTGCCATCAAATATTGCGTGAACACATTATTTGTTATCACTAACATTTTAGTCAGTAACAGGCATAAATTACCATTCAGTCAGTCAGATAGTGTTAATGGGATGTGCAACAGACCTTTTCATAAAAAACATTAGTGTTGAACCTTCTCAAATATCGTGTTGCATGTTAGTATGACAGTTTGATTCATTTAGATTATTCCCTTTCCCTCTGCACCTGATTTAATGTTTTATTCTCCATGATGTTACCATTTGCTCTGCAGTCTTCAGGGCGCACGCCTTTAGTGGCTCCTTGTCCACAGGCTGGCGAAGGCGAGTCACTGTTCGGTTCTCACATCCCTCCAGCCTCAGACGAAGGTCCTTGATCTTTGTCAGGTAAGTCTTACACACTGACTCATCTTGCTCTCCTGGTTGAATCAAAATAATAGTTGTATATATGTTATCAGTTTGCAAAGAGCACAAGTTCTGAATACATACAGTAAAGCTGGTTATTAGTTCAAGTCAGATTTTGCATTGCATGTAGGAAATACATTGTAACATCAAACAATCAAGCGACTGCACAAACACATTGCGTAATCCTAAAAGTTACAGTATTAGTTACAGATTTTTATTTAATAGAGACATTTTAAAGCACCCTTTTTATTTTGGTGCATTTAAGCACTTTGGAGGAAATAATCTTAATGGACTACAGGGGCTTTAGTACAATTACTATCCCTGATAAGTGAACATATCTGTGTCACATTGTACACAGAAAATGTACTTTTTCATGCTTGATTAGTCCTTTGTTGATTATCTGTTTTAGTGATTCATTTATCAATTAACTGATTCAATCATTCACTGATAGAGACTGGAAATCAGCTGCCATGAAACCCATGCACAGAGACAGGACTGCAACAACGAGTGAAGTTAGGAGGAATATCAAAATCAGGATGATGAAGCTGATTGAGTTAATGAATGAAATGAAACATGACGATGCAACAGCCCTCGGTGCATACAAAGTCAGCCAATCAAAAGCTCCTGTTACACGTCTGCCACTGTGACTGAAGCACCTTACCTGCCCTGGGTGGCACATAGCCTGCAATGTGAACCCAACAGTCAACTTACACACAAATGACCATGACTGAATGTCAACACAAAAGTCTGAAAAAATGATTCAGTGAGAAAATGTTTGGTCCAACTTAAACTTTAAATACAACAAATGTGTCTTATAATCAATAATGTAACGTCATGTAATATAAACAATATTTTGGTGATGATGAATGAATCCATAGTGACGTTTGAGATACAATAACCAAACCGTGCACACACACCTTGCTCTGCAGAGCTGACCATTGTGTTGTAGTGCTGGTTGGCTTTGTTGTAGTTGGACTCCACTTGCATACGGTCCTCGGCCGCAAACATCTGGGAGTCCTGGCTGTCCCTCAGGAAGTCCTGGTAGTGCTGCTCCAGATTTCTCAAAGCCAGCCGGTACTCCTCCACCCTCAGGGTCTTAAACTGCAGGGGTGCAGATGAAGGGAGGCGAGGGAGATGGATATTGAGCGTTATGAAAACACTAACACTGTCTTAAGAAAAGCATTTCCTCCCTCTGGAGCGAATTATCAGCCAAAATCAAATATTATTTTTCCCTTTTTAAAAAAAAGTCTCAGAATAAACCAAATAAGATGAACACAATCACTTGTCAGAATATGAAAGATAAACTTTATCCACTTTCATTGTTAATTTTAAGTCTGTTTTCACACTAAGCACATAAATCTAATTAGATGTAACAAATACTGACAACAGCAGTGAGCCCATGTGGTGAAACGATTAAATTAACCTTCATCTGAACCCAAGTTAATTGGAACAACAGGCTGCTGCTTTCATTTAGCTTTTGAGAAATATTTCCCTCCTATCTTTAGTAACATCCATATACTTTACAGATTTTATATAAACTTTAAGGTACTGTTAGTGTATCAGCTTTTCTCTGATACAGTTTGTCCCGTGTTGTTACCATGGTGATGTTCCAGGATTTGATGATGTGGATGTCTCTCATCAGGTACTGCCAGGACAACATACTCTTCATGTCCACAAACATTGTCTGCCATATTGTCTGCAGCCTCTGGAGGTTTCCGTCCAGTCTGAGGAAGAGTACAGCAGAGGTGAGCACTGGAGCTCTGTGTGCATGTGAATCTGGTTCCTGACTAATGTAAAACTCACCCGGCAACACTGTTCACAGCGTCCTTATTGGTGGGTGGGACCAGGAAGCAGATAGATGGTACAGACGCCTCGCTGCCTTTGTCATTCAGCACTCGCCACTTGTCAGGCTGCGAGTTGTTCAGCAGAGCACATTCATCTCCTCTGTGGACTGTGATCTGGAGGGAGATAATCACAGATGCTCATGTCCAACTTGTCAATGGACTGAACCTAATACTACATAGTCCTGTAATACAATACAACGGAAACTGTATATTTCATTTCATTATTAGAAGTTAACCAAAGGCTCAACAGAGCTATTACAGTCTTTGTAAATCTGGTAGGAATGTGGAAACCATAGTTTTACAAATATTAAAAATATGGACAAAATGAAGAAAACCGTATTTAATATTTGACTGGTTACCCTGATTTGTATCCAAGTATTACACAGAATTTGCATGCGTACCTCCATCTGTTTGAAGTCACAAACAGCCTGGATGGGCTGTTTGCCCTTTATCGGTGTAGCAGGGTTACGTGGTTTCAGCTGGATGATGGTCTTGGCTCTGCGCTTCAGGCCTTCCAGGTGAGTTTTGAACTCATTCAGTTGCTCTTTCTCATCCTGTTCAGATCAGAATAAGACATAATGTGGGGTACATTAAAATGAATGCCCAAATCACCATCTCCACCTTTACTTAAAAGAAAAGTTCTTAAAAGTTCCCAGAAACTCTGTTATCTCTCCTCACCACATGTACGATAGCATCTCATAAAGCTTTAAATCAAATTTAAGTAAACAACACAGTGATGAATAAACCTACAGCTGCGTCCTGCAGCAGGTCTTCCAGCCGTGTGACTGTGACGGAGCGGTCGCACGTGTATTTCCTCTTCATTGTGTCTTGCATCTTTTTGATCCTCTCCTCTGCCTCCTTCACGTCAGAGAAAAACTAGACAAGGAAAAGAGTGGAAACATGAAGCTGCAGTGTTGTCTGAGAGTTAAGAAGTTGCCTCATATAGACATAGATCACCCGATGGGCTGGCAAAGGTTAGATAATTGTTACAAGATAACTGTTCTTTAATAAAATAACTCTTTATTGACAGATTGACCACATTAAGCAGACAGTTATCAGCTTATGTTGTCTTGCAGGGTGAGTCAGCAAACATACCTGGAAGTAGGCAGTGTTTTCTTTCAGGTGGGTTTCGATGCAGCAACACAGCTGCAGGATCCAACTCCACTGAGTCTGCAGAGCTGCAGTGAAGGCCTGAGGAGACAGAGTGTTGATGAGGAGGATAAATAATGAATTATAAAATGAATACAGTCAAAAGATGTCTCATGTGTAATGTAATGTATGTTGACTGGAGCAGTGCAATGAGTTGTACCTCTATAGTCTTCCTGGCAGGGTGTCCGTCTCTCAGGAGTTTGTCTCCTGTGGTCTGGACACTGTTCACCTTCTTCTCCCTGAGCTCCAGCTCTCTCATCAAACCCTGCTCACAACAGCAACATACAGATGTTAATCATTATCCCTACAGAGCACAGTGGGTAAAACTTCTCAGAACATCACACTGTCACTCTACCGAGTAGTTTTCTTTCTTGGCTGCCATGTTGGTGTTTCGTTCGCTCCAGTCGTAGTTGACCTCCTCCTCCTCTTTCTCGTTCAGCCACATCAGCTCTTTGGTTGCTGCGATGACGAAGGCGTGAAGTTGGTCCAGGTAGCGCAGACGGGCCTTAGAAGCGTTCTGTGGTGACACAGGTTATAATGCATTAGAATCAGAAGGAAAATGGGATGGAACAGAAGACTTTAAAGTGGCACCATCCACTACTTGGCAGCTTGAGATATTCTCCACCTTCTCTACGAGGCTGTGAGTGAAATGTCACATTAGACATATAACTTTCAACAGCTGCTTTGTGTGATAACTGAAATGTGCTCACATTTCTCAAGTAGAGGATTTCTCAAGAGAGTGAGTAATTTCATTAGTAGTATGAGTAATTTTATTTTGTATGCATATGTTTCTCTTCATTTTAGAGTCTGTTGTAACTTACCAGGAGCTTGCCGTACTGTAGCTCCAGTTTTCCGAGATAGTCGCGGTACGCAGCTTTACTGGCCGGTGAGATCTGACTCTGGAACAGAGGAGAGGCAAGGTCATGGGTCAGTTAATTAATATTTTATTTTAAAAAATATCAGTTTCCTTCTCTCAATCAATATACATCTTCTTATCTTTATTTAACCAAGACTGCTTCTATTGATCTGTGTTTCTTCTGAGACTCTTGGCCAAACTATCGTCTTACAAAGTCAAAGACAAGCATTGAATACTTTTGCTTGCCCATATTAGTCCTTAAAATATTCATGATCTTGTTTCACTTCATATTCATTCATATACACACATACCTCTTAATAAGGCTGAGATGTGGTTGGCGATAAATAAAATCTTTCTGCTTCTACCTAAAACATTTCTTCCTGTCTTCTGTCAACTGTTCGTACCTCATCAGCCTTCGCCCTCTCGATCTTGGAGCGGAACTCCTCCACAGACTGGTGCAGGCCGCGGTGGCTGCCCAGCTGCGACTCCACAGTGGGCAGGTCGGATCCCCACTCTCCGTCATCCACGCGGCGCTGGTTCTCCTCCACCCAGCCCACCAGATCTCGGATGTAGCGCATGGTGACTTCGTCCAGCTCGGGCCGCACCCTCATGGGTGCCTGCTGCAGGACCTGGGCGGTGTGGATCTGAGTCATGGGGATCTGCGTGGCAGTCACGCCTGACTTGAGACGCAGGTTGTACTCACTGCGGAGGTTCACCAGCCGCTCGTGGAGACGATACACCCTACAGCCAGAATAGTAATAGAAAAATGTAATGTCAGTTAGGGCTGAGAAGTTTGCACATTTATTAACAACATTTTATTTTTTTCATGTATTTCTTTTCACTTGATTCAAGTCTCTATCAAGTGAATGCCAAACAATCAGTGGCTCCAACTTCTCAGACTTTCAGACCTCAGGATATGTTTATTTACTGCTTAATGTCTGTTGATTGGACAAAACAAGCAAGTTGTAAATTTTACCTTGGTCTCTTCAAATTTCAAATTTTTTATTGAATTAATATTTAATCAAATAAATAAAAAGATAGATGAGTAGATCAACTGATGAAAAATTATTATTAACTGTGACCGTTATATCAAATGTTAGACATTTCAAATGCTGCAGTTTGTCACCTGCGATACATCTGTTCAGCCTGTAGGTGGCGGCCATCTTTGAGCAGCTGAACATCATTGAAGAGGAAGCGAATCATTCCTTCTGCTTTCTCCAGATCTGCCTCCATCTCTGCTGTGTGCTGAGCAGGCTTCCCCGAGCTGAGCATCCTCACATCCTGCAGCACAGAGACAAAGGCGTTACAGTATCTGCTTCTGGCTGTGATCATCTCTGGTGAAATAACAGTGACTGTTTCTCCCTCACCGTCTGCAGCAGAGTTTCCACCTGGTTGAGCTGCTCCTCACACACCCCTGACTCCATCTGGACCTTACTGACGATCCTCTGAAGTCGCTCCAGCCTGCAGTGGGAGAGGGGAGGTCAAAGGTCAAAACTCACTTTAAACAAAGTGCAGTACCTGACCTCAAATGATCCTCCAGGGTACTTTTTTTTTTTTGCTTTGTTGCTCTGTTGTGATTAAGTAAAACCCATCTCATTACAAATAAAGAAAAACTGAACAAGGAGATTAAAAAGTGAAAAAATGACAGCACTCACTCCGTCCTCCGGCGGAATAAATACTTTAACTCGTATCCCTGATGCATGAAAGCCATGATGGAGCTCAGTCAGTCCACTAACGTACAGATGATATTTTTCAAAACTCTCCACAACACTTGACTTAAACACTTTCCCAAATGTTGCAGGAACTAAAACCAAAAGCTACGCCCTCCCTACCATGTGATTACAAAAAAAACAAGTTTATAAATCAAATGACCATATTATTGTGAGTTTGTTTCCGTGGCGATGGCACCACCGTCATGTGTTTGCCCTAATATGACTTTTACTTCCCGCCCCACAAAGCCAACTCTTAACATTTCTTTACCAAAGTGGACTTTGTCATTAGGAAATGAGTCATCCTCATGCTCACACAGATCAGTTTCTTAATTTCTTGTGGTTTTTCAAAAAAGTAGAGTTTGCTTTGCAGCAGACAGCATGTGACGAGGTTTAGTCTGTGCCCCACTTACCTCTCAAACTCTGTCCTGAGGAGACGCTCTCTCTCCAGTATGGCGACATGCAGTCGACCCCATTCCTTCTCCACATCAAAGGGATGGTAACCTGGCGGCACTTTGACGTGACCTGCCTGCACTGCACCCTGAAAAATAACAGCCACATACAGTTAACTGTAGTTAAACAATCATGTTTCAATTCTTTAACCATTTAACACCCATCCAAACATGGTGGACTATTTTTGATTGTTAGACCCTCGTGATGAATTTGGATGTTTAAGGGTTTATTCACTCAGACTGACTTGAAGGTGTAAAGACATCATGTTTTAGAGGTTTCAGCTGTAAATTCTGCCTTGCATTGTACCTGGATAATTCTTATGACAAGAATTAGGCAAGAATCTAATCGACTGATAGAAATATACTGAATGTTCAAATCCAAATAGGAACTTTTCGTAGTGTTGACAGTCGTGAAAGTTATTGTACTTCTGTCCTGCAGGCAGAACTGTGGGTGTTAAAGGTTAACTATCAGTGTAAAACTTGAATTTGTCTTGTATTTAATAACTTCTTTCTTGGTGCAAATTGCAAACATGTAGAGCAAGAAAAACACTTCAACACATCCTGTGAAAAGCCGACTTTCATGACTGACAGAATGCAGATGAGAGAACTCACCTCAAAAGACTTGAAGATGTGTTTGGAGCGGTTCTTGTCGGCCTCCTTTGCAGGAAGTTCTGTTTCCTTGAACTTCAGAAACTGACGCCAAAGAACCTGCAGATCAGACAAGGGATGAATTTGTTTATCACTGTTTTATCATTGTGATGTTTATTGTTATGTTAGTCAAAACACAAAATCCACTCGCCTCGATCTCCTCATAGCTGGTGGGGAACTTCCTCTCCTCGAAGACGAGGATGTGGTGTCTGATCCACTGCAGCAGCACGGTGACAAGCTCATAATACTCCTGCCAACGCAGCTCCAGCTCCTGAAGCACAGACACAGACAAATGTTTAAAACCTGGAGGATGATGTTTTACTGTTTGAGCTGAAAGACATTTTCACTGAACTGAATTCACAAAGCTGCTGCTACTCATCATTTCCAAACATGTTCCATGAAAAGATTATGAACTGAATACAATTTTTATATAAAGTTTCTTCTCTCTCTTATGATGATAATGATGCAATATTACTCCTCATTGCTCTGATGATCTTGGAGCTTTGTTTTACAGTGGCAATCATCGTTAACTGTTCTGAATATGAGCACCTACTCACGCTTACAATATCTACACTGTAAAATACTAAGTTGATCAATTGCACCATGCTTAAAATTCTAATTCCGATAAGAATATGGCAGATTCACTTCTTGTGTCTTCTGCAAAAGATCTTTATAGTGATTCAGGGGGAGAGAGGGTTTGATGATGTGGAAGAGGAGGACTCACATTGGCTTTAACACCATCCTGAACGTCTGGTACCCTGGGCATGACATCATACAGAGAGGAGACGTATGTGATGATGGATTTCTCATCTGGATGGGGCACATCAACATCTGCAGAGACAGAAAACAGGGAATTTAGGAAAAAGTTTTTAGTGAAATGTTGCTTGGGTCAGGGTTATCTGGAAACTGGGACACTGATGTATTGGCTCATGTTTTGCAACTAAAATAATCCCTAGGAATTTCTCATCATTTGGTTTTCTAATATGTGTATTTGTGCACTCACTGTAGTTCAGGTAGGAAAATTGACAAAAAAAGACCCAACAAAAAACACTTTTCAGTGTTTATCAGTGGCCAAAACTGTAAGAAAGTTTTTTCTGAATAACTCCTCTGTGGGAATGTTTCTAAAAAAGAGAATAAACAATCGCTCTATTGTTCCCTGAAGTAAATTATTAAAAGACCCCTCCTCTCACCCTCGGGGTCCAGCAGTCTGGTGACGCCCAGGTCTCTCTCTGCCACGCTGAAGGCCTGCTCCAGATTCTCCTGGTTGCTCTGTCGGTACACTTGACTCATGTCAATCAGAGTGGGCCTGTGGACAGAAACCACCCAGACAGAACAGAAATGGGTCGTTACAGTACTTACTACTGTCAATCACTCTCAGATTAAATCTGACCGGTGAAAAATGTGAGAAAAAAATACTCATTAATTATCTTTTGACATCAGCCCCAACATCTAGATCAATGTTTTTGTAGTTTTTTCTTTCTCTTTTCTTTTTTTTACCTCTCAGCAATAATTCTATACTGACAGCTGGCAGGTAAAAAATGCTGTGCTGCATATTTTATGATTTTTGTTGCTGGAGGCAGGTTTATCAGAGGAACTATGTCTTTCCTGATACCAGAAAGGGCAGGCAAAAACAGGAGTGCTCACTCCCAGAGCAGCTTAACACTCCCTTATCTTTTTAGAAACAAAATACACAGACATTTTGCCTCTGAGTGCACTTTGCCAGAGAGATAACTGCAGTCTAATAACATGTAGGCACAAGCACAGAGCATCTCACAACACTTAAGGGATGAAATTGCATCTCATGCCCAGAAATACCAAGATTACTCTGAGGACATAGAGTGCATAGTTAATTCTGCAAAGTGAAAGCTTTTCCAAAACATCACATTTCAAGCATTCATACACTTGCACCACTCTCTGGATGTAGTATTCTCTGTGTGGCGGGGTTGGTTCTCTCTCCACATAGCAGGCCTGTCTGTAGGACAGTCTGTCCCTGCTCAGGTGGATGACGTGAGGCTCTGATCCTGATTCGTGCTCCTCGCTGTGGGACCCTCGACTGGAGTGGGCCTCAGGGCTCTGGGAACTTCGGCCCGAGTCGAAGGAGTATTCGGCAGGGATGTCCTCGCACAGCATGACCACCCTGTCCTCCAGGTCACTGACGGAGCCCGCTGTGCTGCTGGAGGCACTGTTCAGACGCCTCTTGAACTTCCTCTTCAGGTTTAACATTGTGATAATGGCTGAGTTAAAGAAACTAAAGGTCCAAGGTTTTGCTTTGCAAAAACTGAAGATATAAAAAAAAAAAAAAAATTTTTTGAAGCTATAGCATTAAGAACAATTTCATCCTTGCTCGTATCCACTAGTAATTCCTGCTTGCTCCTCTTCTTCTCGTCTGTCTTCAGCCTAATGTCTGTTTGACTCAACCACAAAGAGTCCTCTCTGCAGCTCTGCAGCTCTTCGCGTCTTGCTCTTCCACCTCAATGAAAGAATCTATGGCAGAGTAGTTAGCGTACCTGTGCTCTGCTACGACCTGCTGAGCCTCCAGTGAGCGTACCTCCAGGGCAACCGTTTCTCAAATTAAAGTGATACACCCACAACGTCAAAGAAGACGCGCTCTCTCTTCACATTGAATGATGCCAGCTCCAGTTCTACATGTTATTTTTGTGTCGTGTGGTGGGCAGTCCTTCAGGGCTTGTTTTACTGTGCAGACACAAAGACTTAAAGTGGCACTCCACCCAAAATATATGGTTTGTGCATGAAACAGTCGCCTCCTGTAGGCTTGAAAGGTGGCAGTTAAAGTTTCCTCACTGAGGAGAACAGTGGCCGTGGTTAGCTTAGCTTTATGTCAGCTCTTATGGTCACAAGCAGAAAACTGCTGTCAGTGTGTATGCATCAACATGTTCCTAACAGTTGTATTTTTACCTAAATATGACTGAATTAACTATTACCATCACTATGATGCATGAGTAAAGTGAAGTAAGCTTCTATAGACACTTTGATTCTGTTTTCCTGCTGCGGAAACTGGTCACCATTATAAACCTTTGCAACCAACACTGTAATTACATTTAATGTACTGATCATTAAAATGTGTTATAAATCATATTTAAGTATTAACTGTTTGTACATGTACAGATGATTCACTGATGGGTTTAGAACTAGTTGTCCATTTTTTTCTGTGCTTACATCTACAGTTTAGTGTTTTATAAACCATTCGTTAATTGTTAATTTAATAAAAATTTGACCAGAAAGAGTTTTCAAGCTTGACATTTATCAGTGTGTTTGATTTACAAACACTGATGCACATTTTGTCCTGACAGGTTAAGTGTGCTGCCCTAAAAGACAAACATGAATTTTGCATTCCTGCATCCTAACCTCCTGCAATAAATAAAACTGACACAGCAACATGAAATATGCAAAAGGTCACAGAAAAGACCTTTTTAACTGCCCGTAAAGTTCATTTCCTCCGGTGTTACAAGATCCCAGGTCCAGACAAGCTTCCCTAACCAGAAAATGCTTCAGTGCAACAGCTCTCCATAACAACTTGTCTTAGACAATCCTTTTGTGCCACTGTTGTCAAATAGGTGGGTTTAATTTTATCTCTTCAGTTTCTTGCTTTATCAGATCTTTTTTCAATTTGTAGTCTCTAACCTTGACCTACTGATGCTCTCTGTCTCACCTGTGTTTGTGTATGATGGCGTTGAAGAGCTTTCCATCCCTCCAGCTGGTGGTGAAGTTGTCACAGCGCAGGCCCTGGTATCCCTCCACCATCCTCTGAGACCACAGCAGCAGCTTCTCTTTGGCTGTCATGTCGTCCGACTGACCATTCACCTGAATGTCTGAGATCTGGAGGGGAAGATGGTGCACGTAGTCAGTGATAAGACTTAAACTAGAGTGGTAAAGGGATGATATTAGGATAGGTGACAAAATTAAACAACAAACAAACAAGTCACATACAGAGCTGTCATAAACAGTGGTATATGTATTAAAAGGTTATGGTGAAGTTACTTTTTTCCCAGTGGCACATGGCTTTTCCTTTGATATACTGAATATGATTGAAGTGTTGGATGAAGGGCAGAAAGAAAAAAAAAAGTTCCCCAGTTTGACCGCTGATTTCTTCCAGACTTGAAATGAGTCACATTTGAAACCTCAAATAGCAACCACCACTTTTACTTGAAGAGCAAATGAAATCCACGAAACTCACTGTTTTAGAGAGAAACACAAACCCTTTGTGATTATACGCGACCAAAACAGAAATCACAAGAGTGAAATAGTCTATGAGTCACTGATCTTACAAAGTTATACTGTACGGTCCAAACAAAAAAAATACTCTGGCTGCTGTAAATGAATGTTGGACCATGAAACAAAACCTCCACAGGCAGATTCCTCTTTTTCAAGAGCTGCGAGACAAAGCTATGAATCACAAGACCACAGCACTAAAACTCCCTCAGCAATATTTTTTATGCATTAAAAACAGACAACAAAATAAACTGCAGATTTAATCAATACGGATATCTTTGAGGGAAATTCTAGTTGACCCTGAGGCAGTGGACGTGAAGTTCATTGGTTTGATTTTGCAGTGGATTGACTCGCTGAGTCTCTTTTGCATTAACCCACCACCCAGTAGTTGGTGTCTGCATCATATCTATAGTCGGATGTGCAAAGGGCACTTAAGTCTTTGGTGTTTGTTTTGGTACCAGAAGGGTGGGGCTCTCCACAAAACTAGGCACAGGTTGCAAGAAGTTACAACAATCACAGGAAACTTTCAGCACATTAACTCAATGTTTTTTTAATCTTAACTATTTGTCTTGATGCTGAAAACTCCACCTACTCCAGACTCCAATCACTCCAAAAATAAATATACCTGCAACTTCTAATTTGAGTATTTGGTGTTTAAATAGTGCAGCCGTGTGATTTCTACCCACAGATAAGAAGGAAAAAAAATCCAACAGTAGGTAAAACTACAGTTTATTAGCTGTTGCTGATGATGCATTATGTGAAGGCTGCACTTCCAGTCCTGCTAGATTCCTCTTACTGAACCAACTGCAGCTTTATTCTAACTATACACTATTCTCAGTGTTTTGGGGTATGAAGATGAGTCATAACAGAACTAATAATTTCACTCTCTTTTTGTTCAGGAAAGGGTGGAGGAGGGAAAAAAGGCGGCATTTCTTCCTTCTGCTTTTTTCCCTCTACAAGGGAAACCCCAATGCTCCACTAGGGACGTGGGCACACAGTGACTCAGAAGCGTGGAAACAGGACCTCCGCCCTCCACCTCTGAGAGAAGTGCTGAGAGAATCCCGGCTCCATCTCTGTCACGAAGCAGTCCATTATTTCAACTAGTCACCTGTGTATTAGTGAAGTTATTAGTGAGCTCAGAGGAAATTCACATTGTTTGTGATGACGAGCATGTGCTCAAACAAAGACATTATGGGTTTGTTTTGAGGAAATAATGGCTGCCTGATGACTAAGTGGATCAACATGGAAGCTTTTAGTTTTATTACTAGAAAAGTAAAGATAAAATGTCCATCTTACAACATATTAACACTTAAGCTCAGTTAGATATCAGATGATAGTTATGTTTTAAAGAACTGATGAACACTTTCTACTGAGTTTGATTTGTTTGTAGTTTTCGAGTCCTGAGCTGTCACGCCCGCCTCTCGTGCCATCTTTCTCATGGGAATGACTGAGTCACACTGAGGGATGAGGACAAGGATCCCACATCCACATCCTAACATAGACATTATAGCATCAAAGAATCCTCATGTACTCCCACTCTTTTTCCCAAATCTACCAAACCATCTGCTTAACGGATTTCCAAACATTCCCCATCAGAGACACATCTGCCGACTGACTAACACATCCCTCCAATGTGGCTTGTGCTGCCACAGGTGGTACAAGCAATACTGTTTATGTTTGAGAGTGAGGACTCCAACATTTAGTTTTAACGCCAACCTATAGCGCTTCACAGAACCACAGACAGGAACAGAAAAGGCTTTTGAAACTTCTTTAAAAAAAATGAATGAATGGCTTTTTTCAGTGTTTAGTCTTTGTGCACTCAGGGGCTCTAGAAGCGGTGGTAGTTGTGTATAAGAGGCTAAGTGCTGCCAAATGTCCAATAAAGCCCATTTGGAAATGATCGGCTCCACTGTGCTGTAACTGCTGTGTCAACATCAGGATAAATTGAAGCTGATGACTGAACCGCACACAGGGAGCAGCACTTTGATTTTCCTTACCATGCTGTGGAAGCAAACTAATCACAAGGTAATGACAGTAAACTGTACAAAATGCATGTTAGTCATACTATGGAAGAATGTCATCTTATGCAACGCCAGCGTGCAGTTTGAAAGATAAACACCACATGTCGTTCAGGAAATGTGATTCAGCTGTTTCCAACGGTTTTTGCATCCATTGGTTTCTTTCAAATCTCATAGTTTACAGCAAAGTGCAAAGTACATTACCTGGAAGTGAAGGATGATGGTCCATATCAGGCCCAGGGTCAGCTTGGGGTTCCCATCTGCAATGTCATCATTCCTGATGTTGACCAGTTTAACCTGAAAGTGTGTGGACACCAATAAAATAAATAAGATCACAGTTTGTTACTTTATTTGCACTAATAACAAAAAATTTTCATGAAATGTAACAAAGAAAAAAAAAATAGTGACTCAACGAGGATGGAAACAGAGAAAACAATGTCAAAATACATCCTTAATATAAATATGCAATAAAAATCTTTACCGACCTGTCTGTGTTTGAGGAAGTCCAGAGCAATCTGTACATTCTGCAGCTTGTGGAAGCGCATCCGGCCTTTCTCCCGCGGCTGCAAAAGACGAGATGATACCAAACATCAGGAGGAAAGAACACATGTGGTTCAAATGATCAGCAAACATCAAGGCCCCATGACCGAGGAACAGGTGTTTCAGTGTCCAGCAACACCTTCTGTGTTTAAAACAAAGATCTCTTCTACTGTATAAAGCTTCACAGTCATGGTCTTTGAAACTCAAATTAAAAAGAAAGCAAATTTGAAGTGTGATTCAAATTCTGCGTGGTTGTGATCAAAGCATTTGGCCAGACCTTCACCAGATCTGACCCTACATGACCCTGAAATGCATTAGAGATCCAGCCAGGATGTCTGCAGGTGGAAGCATGATGATGAATGATAAACGATCTCAGTGATTCTCCCAAGCATCAGTCTCAATCATCCTCTCTGAAACCTGCCCACAACTTTTTCCTACACCTCATGGAACATCTTTTACATCATAACACTGTCTTAGATTTTATCTGAAACTCAGTCCAATCGAGCAGATTCTATGAGCATCTACAGGTTCTAAGCCTGTACGGGACAGAGTTAACCCAGGGGTGATGGCCGTGACATGCATTAGTGCTCCACATATTAAGCTTTCAGCCAATCTCAAGCTTTGCTGCAGAGTCAACATATCAGCTTGCAGTGATGAAACGTTGGTTTTTCGCTTTCAATACAGTGAGGAAACCCAATACTTGCAACTCTTGTTTGACCCTAGACATCGTATCTGACAGTTTTCAAGGACCAGAGCAGTGGTTTTGGAAGTTTATTTAAAAAGTATGTAGAATCTAAATTATTGCCTGGTATTGTTCAAAACAAAACATGACTTTAAATAGCAGGGTTTTTCCCCTTAAACTTTATTCAAAAACTGAAAAAGACTGTAAATTGCTGTTGTCAGTGTCATGTGTCTGTGTCATACTCTGATTAATTGATAGATGAGGTTCAGAGAAGCAGCCACACTATGAGAATTGATCCTTATCCTGTCTGAATCTTTCCGCAGGCTTTCTTTCTTTAGCTGCCAGAGCTAAATCGGCTGTTGGTGGATGTGTCCTACAGTGCGATCCAGACCGCCATTTTGGAATCACCACAGATTTTCCATGTTTCTCTCAGGATTGTCAACATCCCTCTCAAAATCACACAATGTAAAGGGGGCTTTAGTGTAATCAGAATATCAACAAGTGTACAATTACTTTATTTAATTTCTATGTTAAAATCATCAAACTGCACTGAAAAGTTTGCTGTTCTGCAGGTGATTGTATGGTCCTTTAACTACACTGCAATTTAGAGAGTTATATATATTTTATATATTTTTCCACTAGTGCAAATTTCAATCATAAAATTGATTTGATACATTTATCACCTACACTTCACATATGACAAAGCACAACCACAAAGTGTCTTTACAGTAAACGATAACAGTAAAATCTACAATAACAGTAAAATCTACATGCATCTGGAAGCAACACCACTACTTAAACCCACTGATACCAAAACATAACGCCTGCGAGATTTAGCGTCTCTGCTTGCTCACTGATAAAATGGAGGAGGACGATGTTTGACACAAAAAGGGACAATATACAGGGAGTGTGACTGTCATCATGCACAACCCAGCAGCCACCTGGGGTGGTGACACATGCCACGCCCGAGGAGGCGGCCAGCCACAGTCCAGGCGCCACTCACCAACCGCACGTTCCTCACAACGTCACGTTCCCTCGGCTACCAAGGCAAGAGCATCGCAAGAGAGGAAGGCAGAGGCAAAGGGGGAAAGGTCAGGGCAAAGGTCAGCAAACAGGAATTAGATAAAGGAAAAACCAGGGGTCAAACAAGTCAGTGCAGAAAGGTTACGAGATGGAAGCAAAGAATGAAAATTAGTGTTTTAAGGCTACATCACCAGAAGGTGTGTTCCCAAAAGACCAGTGCTAAGGTAAGTAAAGTAAAAGAGTGCGCATAACCTCAGCATGTACTGAAATGTCCAAAAATCTCTGGCGAATCAAATTCAACACATGCAAGAGTGGAGACAAGGAGCCCACCAGAATAATATTTGACTGAGGTAAACATTTAGGACAGTTTGAGTTACAATGGATAGACTGGGACAAATATGACAGCAAATAAAGCCAGTAGGACAGGACAGCGGGCACAAGAAGAAAGGTCTGGACAGGACGGGGGGTTATGGCAGAAGCAGATATCCCAATATCTGAAGGTCAAAGGTCAGTAAACTCACCAGTGTCTCTCCAGAGAGCACCTCCAGCAGGGAGATGAGGTTGTGTCCATCTCTGAGGTCCTCGTAAAGGTCAGTGATGTGTCTCTGGGCCTGAACCGAGAAGAGAGGAGACAATTTTACATTATTCAGAGACATTTTATTGAACCATGCAGGGAAATCCTTTCTTATTATTCAGTCTCCCATCGTGTCAGTCTGGGTGCTGAATCACTGCCTCTGTATTCACACTCACACAAGACAAACAGTTACTGATCTCCACAATGGCAGCAAGGAATTTCACAATAGGTACAATCACGTTTGACTTATTAACTTAATCTCACCTTAAAATAAGAAAATAACTTAAAGGGAAGAAGCTGATTCTTATTTTCAGAGTTTTGGCCATCATTCCTATTGGGTTTGGTACCATTTGACACACACACAGGTTAACAACAGCAAGGAACATGAGCAGTTAGATCATCAGTTGTAAGGAATAACTAGATTATCTAAGCCACTTGCTCATAGGTGAAAATGTGAGTGAGCACACAAACACATTGGCCATAATCCCTCAATATATAGAAAACTGTATATATACAACTATTTTAAGTATGGCCTTCAATGGACAATGGAGAGTTTGCCATGATGTTTAAGCTTGTGTTGGTGGTAAAAAAAAAAAATAAAGATTTGGTCAAATCTGGGATCTCTCTTTATCTAATCAGTTTCTGTGTCTGCCAATCTCTGAGGAAAATATATAAAAACTGAAGGAATAAGAATCAAAACTACAGAAAGAAAAGTAATCTTCCTTTGAGACTTGTAATCTCACTCCTGAAACTACCTCTAAACTTTATGCATGCCTCTGACTACATCCTAAACTTCATTGTATTTGTAATTTGTGGCTTTCAGCTGAACATGTAAAAACTATAGTTGCACTGCAGACGAGGTTCTTACAGCAATTAGAAAACAGGGCCGAGTGTTAAAATGAAGGGGGGAAAAAAAGGTCAGAAATTAGCAGCAAAGAGCTCAGGTAAAAAAAAATGAAGGTGAGAGAGGGTAAAAATGTTGACAGAGACATGCAGGCAGAAATGAATGTGTGTCCACTCAGCACTCTGCTCACAGACAGCACCTACCTCTCCCTTCCAGTGCTGATGGGAAAGGATGGGAGGACAGGATGAAGGATGGAAAGAAGAAACAGTTTGATGTGAGAAAATGTAAAACTGCAGGGACAGAAGACAGAGGGCAAACATGCAGACGCTGGTTGGATTTTACAGACATTAGACAGAGACAGTTGGTCATTTTCTATTCAATTTTTTTTTTCAGCATTTGATTTGGTCTGATCTTGTTTGCAGTGGGATACATACAGTTTAAATGAAACACAGAATAATGTCTGGTTTTCGTTCTCTGTAATCTAAAGTGAGGTTTAAGACACAGTACAGCAGACTGCACTTTTGAGACAGCTGACCATTGAGAATCAAGCATTCTTGGCCTCATAGTTTAATCCTATGACTCTGTTGTGACCACGAGTCCAATATGCCTCAGGGGCAGCCAGACCGCCGCCCTGCTTAAGTTCAAATCTGAGGGATTTCTCCCAACAAAGAAACAGGGGCTGACGACAAAGCCTGCGAGTCATCTCGGACAGAGCACCACGTCGCAGGACGCAGGTGGAGGACAGCAGACATTCTTCACGGTTTAACACACATCAGTTCTCGTGTGAAAACAAGGATTCATCATCCCGAACGTGCCTTTGAGCAGCAGCCAACACGCTCCAGGTAAATCAGTCTCGACCTTTGGTTTGTTTAATGGTTGCTGAAAATGAGACCGGCAACACAGATACGGAAAAAAATGCAGTGCACACAAAATTGCAAACACACAACTGTAATTTTGGTGTTTATATCTGTTGTGCGTGAGTGACACAGATTATTACTTACTAATGTATCCATGTGATAAACAAAATATTTGGGTGTCAGATTCAAAATGAGCACTATTTTGTGACATTACATTACCTGAGCTATTTGCAGGACACTGTCCTCTGACAAGCTCTACTCCTTGTGTGGGTGCCACAAGTGCATTCATTTTTTTAACACTGAAATCTTTTCATTGTTTAATTGACAACAGACTGATAATCGATTCAATCATTTTCTACTTCCAAACATTCTCCGGTTCCAGCTTCTAAAATCTGCTGTTTTATTGTCATATGATAGTAAACTGAATATATTTATGAGTGTAAATTTCTAAGATATTCAATTTATTAAGATTAAAAAACAAAAAAGCAGGAAATCCTCATCTTTGAAAAGCTGGAGACAATTCATGTTTTGTTTTTGTGTTTTTCTAGATAAATCGCTTAATTGATTAATAAATCACCACAATTCTATAACATTTATCTCAATCAATTTCAGGATGAACTAATTGATACTGAAAATAATTGTTAATGTAGCTGCAGGTTTAGTTGCTGCACCTGACTGCTTTTTAAGGGTCATGGGCCAGAACGCTTGACGAGTATTGCTTTACAGTATCATGGCTGCAAACATATTTAAGACTGTTGGCTTCACATTCAGTCCTGGAGCTTCCTGTTCCCCTGCAGAGCCCTGAGAGTCTGGGGCCCAGATGTGAACCCTGACCAAGCCCGGCCCAGAATACCGCTGTTTAAGTGAGACCAGGTGTTCGTGACTCACTCACTCCCTCACACAGAAATAGGATGTGTGGATTTTAGTGTGCAGAGAAGTGATTTGTATGATGTTTTTCACCTTTACCAAGGAGTTTCACCTTTGTGGGGAGTAGAAAATCTAAATCTGATTTTACTTTGTTTTCAGTTTCCAGTTTATCTCCTGTTGATCTCGGGTAACGTTTCCCAGCAGTGAGTCAGATCAGACAGGTCAGTATCTCCAAAGAAAACATTTTTGTGTAATCTAACCTATTGTAACCAGGTTAATGGAATTGGACTTAAACAGAACAACCTTTAGGGTCATTTAAGGACATCTGGAGTGTTCTGTTTATCACAAACGCTTCTTGTTTAGAAATATTCCCCAAATTAACTGAAGTGAACATTTTATTAACCGAGTTTTAAATCTAGCCAAGTGTACACAATAAATATTTCTATTAGTGAGTGTAGGTGAAGTGGGTTCTTACCTTCATCAGGTGCTTGTTGACCCATTTTGTGAAGGTCTTTTTCTGAACTCTGTCCCGTTCATCTGTGGAAAGACAAAATAAAACAGACGCTCAGTTTAGTCAAAGCAATAAAGCAAAACTTGCCAAGCATTCTGAACAGCGACCCTTTAAAAGGAAACACGTGATCCACTTTGGATAAAAGCATCTGCCAAATGAGTAACTGTTAATGTAATTGCAATTAACTGTGTGGTAAATGTGCAGAAGTTTTTCCTGTTTTAGGGTTTTTACTTTTAAGTGATATAATTGCGATGAGGGTGAGGATTTAATAGGTGTTGCATTCAGTGATGCTTGTAGAGAAGGCTTTCAGGAAAAAAACAATGCATTCAAAAGAGATGATCAATAACTAATCACAGATGTTGTGAAAAGCATTGTGTCAATTTGGTCATTGCTTTGCACAGAAAGTTGCTCTTCTACCGACAGTGTTGAAACATTGATCGCAAGTAAGCTCCAAGTCACTCCAACTTGATTTTGTTCACATTGTGAAATGACTGAAAATCAATGGCTCCACTGAAGAATTCAAACTATAAACCTTTTAGTCTGTGATCCCTTTAATGGAAGCAAAGTCTGCCTGTTTCCCATTGTGACAGGCTGCATAGTTGTTGTGAACAGTTGTGAACCAGTTGTGAACAGATAGCCATTACTTTTACTTCTTATTGATTTATTTTAATAGTTTTTAGAGGCCAGAGGGAGTAAAATTATCTGCCAGTCCACAAGAAAAAAGGAAAAAATGGAGTAAACTCATAATAAATAAACATTATTTTGCTTTTCACAAATAATTATTTTTCCGTTTCTTTATCCTTAGCTATCCCACAACCCCTAAGATTTTTTTGTGACCCCTAACCACTGCTTTTGAAGATGAGTATAGTAAACAGGGTTTGTATTTAGTGAGTTTAAGCATCCAAACCCACAGTAAAGGTCCCAAATGTGATGGGATCCTACAGGGAAAAATAACTTGAAATCAAAAAAAGAAAAGATACAGTTTTCCCAGGGTCACAGACAGTCTGAGAAATACTTGTGCTCTCCCAAAAAACAGAAGCCAGAGCGCTGAACATGTGATGTCACAGAGACTATAAACTGCAAAAGATGCGGTGGATGACTCAGACAGTAACCTGTACTCCCTCTTAAATATGTCATCAAAACAAAAAGAGAAAGGTGTCGTACTTGTCAGGGGAAACCAGTAAATTACCTCTGACATCCCCCAGATTAGCACCTCCACAGGAACGTGTCCTGTCTTGCAAGACTTGTGCTGTTTTGGGTTTTGATTTCACAGTCAGATTATTCCAAACAGGACTTGCACATACCAGCAGGTACTGTGTATGTTGTGTATGTTTTTCCTGAATTTTATCAACCATACAGCAACTCTGGAGAGAGAGTGTGCACGTTCACGTCTTCACCGTAGAGCCTCAGTAAGTTGATGAGGCTGGTTGTCAAACACAGAAGTGTGATGTGAAAAAACAAATCAATCTGTGAACAGAAGTGATTAGGAATTGACACAATGTGACTCACTGTTTTACATCTAACAAGACAGTTAAAGCCACTATGTGTAATTTTCTCAAAGTGTAAGGAGCTTGTTTGCATTTTCTGGATAAGAAGTGAGATCAATGCTGGTGTAAGAGAAGTGATCAGATGGGAAGGGAACAGAGAAACCAAAGAAGAAGATGACATCCTGTGGTGCCAACGCCCATTTCAGGGTGGCATTATGTTGATGAGTCACAAACACATTTGTGACCGTTTCAGAGTCGAAACAGGGAAGTGGGAAAAAACCCCTCAAAAGCCAAGGACTTCTACTACTTCATTTTATCACGAACACATGACTTTGCATCCAGGTTAGATGAGTGTGATTAAATCAGAAAAAGGATTTTGGTTTGTTTTAAAAACAATCTGTTGACACGTTGACTGTTATTCCAGCTGCTCAGGACACAGCTGGTTCTTCATGCTGCCGAATACAATGTCAGGAATCAAAGTCAGACAGAGACTGAAAGGTGCTCTTAACATTCCAAAACAGAAAAGCAAACTTTACTGATCCCTCTCACAAATAATGTGTTTGCTCGGCTGAGTTTTGTAGCCTGGAGCTATGGACTGAGCCATGGATGCTTCTCTTCATCCTCTAAGTCACAAGAAGAAACTGTTGTTTAGTTAAAATTTTGGTTTCAGCACTTGTCTGGTTAATGCAACTGATTGCTGCATTAGAAAACATTGTTAGGTAAACTGTCACAGTCATTTTACTTTTTTCTTCTTTCAGTTTAATAGACAATCTTTCTTCTGCTGCAAATATTCAGATCAGATTCTAGCATGAGGAGTAAAAAAGATTTCTTCTCTTTATTCTGTTTTTCTTCTCAAAATGGGTGTCAGCTCAGCTGACCAATAAAAGGAGGAAAAGCCATGACACATAAAGGGGTGTGGCCCGTTTGATAAAAGGGAGGCAGAAGACCACCACCACAGAGAAAATTGGATTCTGTGCAAATTCGGACATGAAATTACCCACCTTACATGGAATTACCAAAGACGTCTTAGCAAAAATACTGAAATACTAGCAAAATACTAAAGACTTCAAAACTAGAGTGAGAGATTCAACAGTTGAGAAAAAAAATTACAAACTAAACTTGAAATTGGTCCAACTTATATTTCCAAATCAAAGAATTCAGCAGAAGAAAAAAATACACAGTCTAAAGCAGTACCACCAACACAAGCTTAAACATCATGACAAACTCTACCTTTCCTGCAATCCATGGCCTTGAGCATCCCCTGGTAGTAAGAGTCCTCTATGAAGACCCCGTCACTACCCACACTGTCAGAGGAGTAGTTTCTGAATCTCTGCTGCATTGCCATACTTGCGTTAACTCACTGATCAAAAACAAAAACATAAGCCTCTGCAGGTTGAGAGGCGATGTTATCTCCTGTATGAGACTTCCACTTCTCCTTTTTGCCTGAAACACTGCTTCACAGTGAAAGATCCTGTAGTTATATGGGAGTGTTCAAGCCACTGATTCAGTTCCTTTAGTCTTACTGCCTTTTTTCCTCCCTTTCTCCGTTTGCTTTCTCTCACATTCTATGCTCCTATTTTTTTTTTTTTTTTCACCAGCCCTTGCAAAATGCCTGCCTGCGGGCTGCAATGTCAGAGGCTGTCATTCACCACAGAGTGATCTGTGGAGTGAGAGGGAAGATTCCCCAACCTGGCCCGGCCCCGAGCCCACCCACCAAACCACACCTCACCAAAGACCCTCACAGACCACCCAAACATAACAGGCCCCTGCATTGATAACATCCAAATGCACTGACGCCCTAGGACACACTTAAACAGAGCTGTTTATCAGAAACAGCAGCTTTAACTCTGATCTTACTGTAGGAAACACAGCACAAAACTCTTCTGTGTGTCCAACTAACTATTGCATGACACTTAATTTTGAAAAAAACTGTGCAGATCTCTAATGCAGAAAAAGGGGTCATTCCCTCATTTATACCAAGCTTTATAGCATTGGTTCACTGGAGCTTGTTAACCCCAACTGAACTCCACGTGCTCGAGCTAGCAGTCGCAAGTGTGTGGTTGGAGGCCGGATGACTGGACATGGCACACAAGAGCCTCAATGAAAAGCCTGTTCCCTGTTCCCTGAACATGCAGACTCTGCCAGGAGGCAGCAAAGCAAGACAGTGGAAACGACGTCCTCAGCCATTTCTCGACATGGTACAATCACAAGAAAACATTGAGCAGGAACTCTTCCTGCATCAGAACACAATTACGGGGAAACTGGCACCAAAGGTTTTGTTTCCATACATGGAAGACAGCAGGCATTTTCTAAAGGGGTTGGGGGGGGGGGGGGGGGGGGGGCGTTGTCTACAGGAGGGAATCCAGCAGCAGGAAGAATAGAAGCATTTTAAGATTTCTAATGAGAACAACCTGGGAGACTTTACTTTTATTTGAAGCATTTGGTTTGGACGATTTTTCTTAGATGAATTTCCAATCTTGTGTAAGAGCTTCTGTCTGCTGGGCCAATGCAATACCACACATGAATAAAAAAAACAGACAGACAGCAGAGGCAGTAAGAGGCTTTCAAAAACCTCTTAACGGAGAAACCACACTGCTGCAGAAATGATCCCAGACACAAAGCAGTTATTGTGGCTCTGGGCCGATTGACAGAACAGTGTGTCTGTGTGCATGAGAGCAGAAAGAAAAGCAGAATTGTTTCTTTTGCTCATTTTTCCATGCAGAAAAATCATCTCTGATTCAAATAAAACACAGCATTGCTTTTTTGCTGCAAGGTTTGGTTCAGGTGCTCTAAACTAGCACCTTCACACTATCACATACATGTCCCATAGCGCATAAATACCTGTAACACCCTTCACCCTTGGGAGCATCAATTTTCTGTGGAGATACTCACATAAGACTGTAAAGGAGAGATTTTTCGGATGCCAACAGAGGGAGGCAGCTTGTCAGGGCTTGAGAAATGGAAGCTGCTGAAATTAAAACCTGCAAGGGACCTCAACCCGACCCTATAGGCTGTGTATGAACTATAAATGAAACCCTATTGAAAAAAAAATGCAGAAAATTGCAAATATTCACTTGTGATTGCTTTTCCTTGCCTAACTGCTGCACTGTTGTGCGGCCCTTTGTTCTCATGATGCAATCTCAAGGAACACTGCCATAAGAATAATTTTGATTTATTGATTTAATGTTTAAAATGTAACAGAGAGGTACGAGCACTTTTTCTGACATAATGGTTACTTAAAAAAAAGTCGTCCTATCAGCCATTATCAACAACATGCTGGTTGGTACACACAGTGCATCACTGTGTGGATATTTCTCCTTTCCCTGTTACTGATAACATGCACTGATAAACCCGGGTAGTGAGAGCTGATAGGAGTTTTACAGTGACAGTTCTGTCGTGAGAAGCGTGCAAGTCTATGCATTCCTGCTTAGGGCGCGCCCACCCTCCTCACAGACAGGGGGAGTCGCCTCTCTGCGATAGCACCACCCCAACCCTAAAAATCTCCTTCTGCCTGTTCATCTGTGCAAGTGACAGCATGTGAGGTCGGTCCCACTGAGGACAGGAATGTTAACCAACACGGGGTATCATCTGGCTCACAGGTCCTGATGGGGTTTATGATGGAGGGATGATGGTATGAATGTTGGATGGTTCAGGGTGGAACTGCGCCAAGGTGAGGAATGGGAGCCCCAGGGCATTATGGGGCCGAGCCAACCTGAAGCTGGCAACGGAGAGAGGATGAAAGTATGCTCTACCATAGAAGAAGACAGAGCGCTGTCTGTTATTATAACTGTGTGGAATTTATTCCTTTTCAAAACAAACCCAAGTGGTGATAGGTGGTCGGAAGAAAGAAAATATGGGCGATGCAGATGGACAATGAACTCAATGAACCCAAAAGGCAACGACACTTACTGAGCAATGATGCCATTTAAAGTTGACCCTGAAGTTGCTCACATTGTGTTCTCCCTCCATAATTATAAGGGACTGATGACTCCACCTTACAGTATCATTTCAGTCAGTATGTGTACAAAAACACACAATCAGCCACACGTGGTGTTTACAGTCTTGCAGTTAGGAAAATATGGGGACTGGATAATTGCTGGATTTATGATCTTCACATGCTACAGCTGTGGCCAATTAATTATAAGCTTATTGCTCAAGGCTGTTTGTCTCCCTCTACTGCTAGGAAGGCTACACTACAAAACATGAGTCCAGTCTGAATGTGCTTGACTTTAATCCTCTTTACTGTCTAACTAGTAGCTGACAACCTTCTTCTCTTTGAATCAGAGCTCAGACTACTGTAAGGGAAGTCCAAGGTCACTCTGGGCCCTGCAGTGTTGACTCATGTTTATAGACTGTTACTACTGATTGTGGGAAGAATGATTTGGGAGAGTGGTTGCCGTGACAACACAGCAAAAAACACACAGACGGTTTCCAAAAGAGCAGTTTTGGCCCCAAACCTCAGGAGAACTTTAACTATGAGAGGAAAAAGGATTTCTCACAGCACTTAAAAGTCCAAGCAAATAAAAGACATTTATAAGATCTGAGAAACGACAGATAATCTCTGTCACGTGTTTGGTGGGGGGGGGGCATCATCAGTGAGTAAACAAACATTAAGTAATGTTTACGTTCACTTTGCTGAGCCTCTCACTGCACAACCTGACTGTTTACTCGGTCACTGACAGTTTGTGTATTCAAATGTGATCACGTCATGAGGTGTGTTGAGCAACAGCAAAATACTGAGACACACAATTCATCAAAGATCAAACACAGCCTTTAGACCACAGACCTCCATCTGAATAATCTGTGACCAAGTCGTTAATGCTACAGTAGACCTGGAACTAATGACTGATCTCATTATCTACTAATCTGCCAGTTATTTTCTTGCTGGATGCGTTCATTCTTTGTTGCATTAAAATGTCAAAAATGATGAAAAGTTCCCAGATTGTTTCATCCAACAAACCCACTAAAAAGAAATTCAGTTTGTTATCAGTAAAAATTATTGACATTGAATATTGAAGCTGGAGTGTGCGGATTTTGGTATAAAAATCACTTAAACCATTTACTGATGACTTTCTGACAATTAGCTCTACAGCACATTTTGCTCTGTGGTAGTGGAGATCGTCCTCACTGATCATTTCTTACATACAATATGTGTCCACTTCTACAAAATTGCAATAAAAGTAAAAAAAAAAACAAAAAACTACTAATAAAATAATAAAAGTTCAAACAAAGCTCTGCTAAGAAACCTCCTGGACGCCCACTCTTCTGACCCTCAGAGCTTGCTGTACTGTGGGTGGAGGCATGGAAAAGATGAATATCATCAACACCAGCCGCCCAGCAGCCCCTCCCAACCAGAGCCTCCTCCTATTACAGCGGCTGAGAGATGGGGACGGCGGCGGCGCGCTCGGACCTACCTGCGCAGCACATGCGGCTGTACAGATGAGACCCCACTTCTTCGCAGCTCATTTCATGGATGTAATTAGTTCGTCGGTACAGAATTTCCCACTCCAAGCCTCCGTGCCAGGACGGCACGGCAGCGCGCATCGCCTCCTCCACCTCGGCCATCCTGCTGTGAGTTCGCGCCGCGACTTTCCTAAAAACGCCCCCCGACCCGCGTATTTCTCGTGTGTGGAACCAGCCCTCAAAACTTTTCTCTCTCCTCTATCCAAGCCACATGGAGGAGAAGACACACACACACACGCACAGACAGACACACACACTGGGTGAGATCAGATTGCAGACACTTTTTCACAAGCCCAGCCCCCTTTTGTTTTGTTTAGTGAGATGAAGTGGAGAGCTGCTCCATCCTCCTCCATGTCGCCTCCATGCGCAGCGCGTAATAACGATATGTGCCATTAAAGCGTGCGTGGGAGGGACAACCCCGAAATACACACACACACACACACACACACAGATATACACACTGCAGGGGTATATACACTACTGAGGACTACACGCTCCGTCCCTATTTTAGCATGTGTGATGGCTGTGCCTCTCCCAGGATTACATAACCCCGGACCCCTCAATACAGAGCAGAATACCTTCTGGGAGGACGCACTAACTACACTGATGTGTGATTAACAGAACCAAAGACAGGAGCTCGTTTCTGTTGTCTCACCGTGAGCAGTGGCTGTTCACAGAGGGGCACAGTGAAGCTTTGACAGCGCGCATATGCAGCGTCTGCCCGCGGTGATAATTCATCACTTTCCCTCCACATCAACAGCTGTTGCTAATAAATAACTCCAACAGGGGAGTCTTGTTTTCCCTCTTTCTTTGCTCAAATACTTCACATTCAGGAGCGAACTGGCAAACTACAAATCCTTGTGACTAGAAATACATTTTATATCATGGCAATACAGGTGCTTTACAGAGGGGGAGTGGTTTCTGAGTACAGCCTGGATTTAAGACTGGACCTCAGATAATAAAATAATAGGAGGTAAGATTTTTTTTCAGCAACAAAACAATCATCTGTATATTTCTGGTCAGAACAAGCTGAACAATGATCCAAGACTTAAAAACAAACAAACAATATATTTACATTAACATGAAATTACTTAGTTGTATATCACAAAAGAAAAAATATTTAGCTTTTTATTTTGTGAGTAAATTCCCAAGTTATTATTTTAGTAAGAGTAAAGATCATTTAAGTGCATTACAGTGTGCATCTGTGCACACATACAACATGAACACGTTTCTCATTTAAAAGCCTCCTATTTGGTAAATATCTAAAGGTTCGTTAAAAGGGAATCAACAAAATTTAACTAAAGTAGTTTAAGCCACAGCCTATGTATTTGATGTAGTTTGAGATTCTTTATGGATTTTGTCAGTTAAAAAAAAACATGTTTGCGTCAACCGTGCGTCAACCGTATTCAAATCAGAAATGAGATCTGATCTGCATAATTCTCTGAGTCACAGCAGTGCTATTCAACAACATTCAAATGTTAAAGCAAAACCAACGTCTGTGTTTAGGACCAAGAGAACTTCAACTAACTGACTAACTTCAGCACTGATTAATACTAATAAATGAAAGACAAAATCGCTCACTACATGTGTCTTAAATCTTGGACTGACCAGGGCTACAAGTGTTCCGATTTTTGGAGGAGTTGGTGCCAAACTTCCTCAGAGGAGTGATTCAAATTTTTTCACACAGTGTGTCGAGGAGACACGGTTGCTAGTTCTTCACCCTTTGAAACGTAAACATAGATCAGAGCTGCTGCCCCAGTGTGACTTTGGGCACACAGTGCACTGTATTGTATGTATTGTATGACAGAGGACAAGCCTGAGAGGTTCACCACTAATGTGTTTTATGTTGCGTTGGTTATTGTGAAGGGCATGTAGGGACATGGTGGGCTGCATTGTTTTCAGCACTCGTTGTCCTTCAATGACAGCATGTTTTTTCACTTTTCAATTACAGCGGAGCGCGCTGTCCTCCCTCCTCAAGTCTGTTATTACCGCCACAGTGAAAGGAGACAGGAAAGTGAGTCACAGCTGCACACCACGAGCCAAAATCTAAACCCAATCCTGCAGCGTGTTGTATGTGGCATGTGGTTTAGCAGACACAGCCGCCGGTCTGCTGGGTTGTCCATGAACACTGGTGCAGATTTGGGTGTGGCTTCCTAAATGGATTAGACATATTCAGTGTTCAGGCCGGTGTTGTGAAGCTTCTAATCTTTTGAGTCTTCAAAGAGAGTCAAAAAGTCATTAACGGAAATCTCAAAGGAAAAGAGGAGGGAAACACAACAGGGGACGGCATTGCAGAGTGAACAGGAGCCTCTAACAGAATTCCTAATGGTTTATGATTTATTGAAACGCATAATGACTCTTTGATTATCTGTGCACCCACACAGAGCTCAGTTCCCTTTCAGGTCCCGAGGATCAGCGTGAGGCCTCGTGAAGGAAAACCAAAGACCTCCTCCTCCAGTTTGTTATGGCTGTAACCAGGATACACAGTCCACCGTCCCCAGTGTCAAGTTTACTACCATGAGCCAGCCGACATGTGTGGCACTCTGAGCTTTTTTTAAACCTGGCACTGGGTAGAACCCCTTTTACCTACTTCCACCTTCCCACTGTGTCAAAGGCACCTTGCAGACCAACTTACACAAGTGGAAAAGTTATATTCTTACATCCTGCAAGCAACACTGTACCTGCAATGTAAATAATGATAAAAATCAAATGTAAATGAATGGCGACACCTCCCTCCTCTGTTTAAAATACCTCATTAAAGTACAGACAGATGCTGGGAAGAGGGAATATGACCGCTGCTGATGTACAGGGTGTAGACTTATTGTCTGCACTGCGGCAAACACAGAACTGAAAGCAGATCTCCTCAGATGCAAAACGGCCGGGATATTGACAGAAGGTAGAGATAGCATGCGGCCTACTTTTGTAGTGCAATGTTTGCCCTCAATTTGCCAGTCAAACGACTCTCCCAGGCAGCCACTATTTGACCAGGACTTCAGCCGAGCACAGTTTACAGAATACATGTGGCCATGCTGGAGCGGAGAGTTGGACGATCTGTTTTTAATTTGTTCTCAGTTTTTGCTTTTGGTCTTTGATTTGCATATTAAGGCTCTGCATGTGCATTTTCCTGTTGGGAGAAGGTTTTTGTGTCTGTTGACCTGTCACTGCTATGAAAGTAACTCAGCCGGTCATAACAAACTCAGGCAGGTCACTGTTGTGAAAACTACTCTTATCTACTCAAGGTGTGTCCTCCTTGTCTTCCTTTGAAAGGGAATGTAGAGTTTATTACGAGACCACTGGGAGTGATCAGGTAAAAGTACAGTGCCTGGCTTCACTTTAGCAAAACAATCAACCATTTCAAGATGGCATGCATCCTTTTACAAAAAGTTCATGCAGGTTATAATGTGACTCAAGGCTTTTTTTTTTTTGTTTAAGGCAGTTTCATTGTCCATAGAGAATATGCTGCATTGTTTTAGTGCCTGGTGGCCAAACTAGTTTCTCATGATACTTTCAGAGACAGAAAGAGGAATCTGCACCTGCAGACTGTCAGTAAGACATCCTTTAATTTGCCTGAGGGTGTGTCGCCTGCAGGGGTGTGTTTGACAGCCACCATTACAACAAGCTGTGTCAACATTCAAATGGGCCTCTCTGAGGTGTGTCTGGGGACATTGAAAGCCGCAGATCCCAGAGGGTAACCTTTAGGCTCATCAGAGCTTAATTCTTTTTCTCCTGGCACCACATGATTGGCGCGTGAAGAGGATGTGTTTAACTTTTAAAACGGAAAATTCCAGGGAAAAACCGGCCAAACAAGCTCATTGACAATACAGGAGTAACCACAGCTGAAGCTAAGATACTCTGAATAACTCGCATCAAGTCACCTTAAAGAGCAACACAACTCAAGCCAGATCTCTTCAAAGACAGAACTCGGATTTTTAAAAAAAAGGCACTATTCAAGGAAAAACCCGAGCAGAGGAGCAAAGCTGATGCTGAGGTGTGCACGTCAAAAGCCTTGACGAAGCCAAAACCCCTCAGTTGGGCAGAACACTCCAGCTCCTACGTCATCAGATTTTAGTCAGCATTTACAGGGTTAACTGCAACATCTCCATACCACAGGAAACCGAGACGTGTGAGGGAAAAAAAGAGGGGGGAGTGAGGAAGAGAGAGAGGGAGTGTGCGCCACAAAAAACTCACAGGACAAGAGAGAGCAGAGACGACGGATGAGGACAGCCGGCGAGAAACTGTTAGCACAGAAAAACCATTGAGCTACCTTCTTCTTTAGACAGTACCGTCCCCTCTCCTGAAGTATGCCTCGAAGCGAGGACTTTTTCCAGCTGTTCTTACCTTGCTTCTTGCGTACTCTCCACTGCCAGGCTACGATCAAGGTAATAATGTGGCCCACAACCACCAGGGTTGGGAACACATTTCCAGGGGGGCTTGTCGGCATCGGGCCTGGTACAAAGTGGAGAGTCCCGGGCTCTGGAAACAGGTGGGAGGGCTGGGGAGGGGGGAGGTGAAAGGTGAGGGGGAATGGAGGGAGGGGGGTGGGGGCGTCTAGGGGTGTGGTGCCATCCCGGATTTTAAAAGCAGCGCTGCAGCCAAGTTGTCCGTGACTTTTACAAGAGAGAGAAGAACGAAAGAGCACACCCCTCCCTCTCCTCTGTGACTCAGTCCTCTGGCACAAGTGGCCAATCTCTCTCTCTCCCTCCCTCCCTCCCTCCCCCTTTTCCCCTGTACTTTACTCTAACAATTCCTCTCTTTCTTCCTTATCCACTCTTTTCTGTTGTTTAAAGTTGCACTTATTTCAAAATTAGACCTAATTCTCCCAGCACAAGCAACCTGGCTCCCCTGACCTCCTCCTCTATGGCTCAAGTGACTGCTGGTTTTGCCCTACAGGAACCGGCTGACTGCTTTCCTTGCTTGCTGCAGCCTATCTGCAGGAGTTAATAATATATAAGGCTGTTTTGTGTGACACACACACACACACACACACACACACACACACACACACACACACACACACACACACACACACAAAACACGCTCACTCGGGTCAGCATTGATAAGAGGCAAAACTAAGTGCGAGTGCGATCCACCTTGAGCTGGAGTCAAAGTTTCCAACTCATTCACTCCATAGGATTTTCTTTTACCCACCGAAGCCTGTTGCAGTTATTTTCCATCGTGGTTTACGAGTCATAGATCATCCAAGGCCAACCCCTTCCTCCTTTTCCAAATGTTTATACTGAAGCCATGCCTCCACATTTTATTTTTCCCCTTACAAAATCACCCACTCGCTATCAATTCATTCTCATTATGTAACTTCACTATGCTAATTGCTTCCTTATGCTTGGACAGCGTTACCAGCGCCTATAAGCTTCCCAGAAACCTATTTAACTGGATACTGTTTTACCACCAACCATTTCAGCATCTCCAAAATACCAACTGGGTTTTTTGTTAACCCTTAACTAAAAAAGTGCTTTTCATTTTTCCTTTGGACAAGCCCTGTCATTAAAACAGTGAGAAGCCTCCAGGGAAATTTTCTCCTCAAACTAGCCTGAGCCCCCACTGACAATGCCACTTAAAAGTCAGTGATTTAAACATGTTCAAAACTGTCAGTCAGCCAATATTACAACTGCTTGCTGTCACGGTATGATCACCAGTAAATACCTCTCTGAGCATTAAACCTTAAAGCAACGTGCCTTGTTTTCAGTGTTTCCTCACAGTACAGAACTGTGCACGGACTCGAGGCCATGCATCACTGCATCACTGTTGAGACATCAAAAGAATATCGCTGCAGGCAAAACGGCATCACTGCTAGTTCTTCTGTTGTCAGAGCATTAGTTGGTGTGCAGTAGAAACAGTGTCACGCAGAAATCCAACACCAAGACCCATGTCAAGATCACGCATTGACGGCAATGTGATGCTGCATGCCAACCGTGCTACATAAAACAAACAGAAATAGACCTTAACAGAGACAGACCTCAAGATGCCTTTGACTTAAGTGTCAATTTATAAACAGAGGAGAATTCAGATTGTTCTTGTGTACAGGCCTTTGACAGAGTGAAAAAAAAAACTGTTGAGTTTAATGGAAACATCTAAAGTTGCCTCTGAAGACCAGTTGCTAAAATCAGAAGCAAAAGTACAAAGGTTCAAATAAGAACAACAGTTCAAGGAAGAAAGGGTCATTGTGACTGAGGGATGATGGTCTAAAATGTGCAGTTCATTCTGGGTGAAACCTTACATGATCCCAGTTTGGAAATGTCAACCAAATCCCTAAAGTCTTACAAACTGGCAGTTCAAATTGGCAATTAGTTACAGAGAAGACTGAGCACAGGGAATAAAACCAGGAGAGCAGTACAGATGTCTGGACTAAAGTCAATCCACCACTCCTTCTTGGGAGGAGTCAGCCCACTCCCCCTCTCTTCACATGGTATGTGTTTGCTCAATGACTCCCACATTGTGATACATGCCCTACATACTCACACGTAGCCAATACAGTCAGATTTCCCAAAACTAATCAGTCTGATGAGTAAAAAGTCCATTTGATTTCCATTAAATGCCTCAATCATTAATGACAAAGATTTCCCCAAGAGCACAGGTAGGAGAGCGATGGAAGGAATGTCACAGATGTTTTTGATCGACAGTCGAAACGATACTGATGCTGGGAGCGATGGTATGAAAAACACATGAATTTAAACCCTTCTTCATTCATTCCTGTTGTAGCATCCCCAAGTGCACTGATAAAGTGTCTAAAATTAGACATTCCTGTAAAAATAAATAAATAAATCAAACCTACCGTCTCGTGGTCCTGAACAGAAACAACAGCATAAGTCCATCTTCACGCAGCGTCTTCACAACTTTTAGAGAAAATACTCAACTGCCAAGGAGTCAAATCTGACCTCACGACATTGTGTTCTGATCAAAACCAGGGGGGCGTGCTGAAAAAGCACGGAGAAAAAAAGGGAACCGGAGGCTCGGCTGGGAAGTAAAAAACTAGACAGCCCTGTGAGTTTGATTTAATTTGTGAGGCTTTCCTCAGTGGAAACAGCATCTCATGCGTGGTGGTTTCTGACGAGCGCCACTGGATGGAATCCATGTGCAGGGCTGCAGAAACTCCCAGGGACACATTCACATTTTCTTACAGGATTTAGACGAAGAGCGGAAAATGTGATTTTTGCCAGCAAGCTACCATAACAAAGGCTTCTCTGTGGAAGCCATTAAAAAAGTTGGAGACAGTGCAGTTATGCCCCCATATCCACAGGATGTGGATCATATTGTATGACTACTGCAACAATGGCTTTGATTTACAGCTAAAACAATAATGGCTGGAACATTTTGCTCGGATTATAAAATAATCATATGATATTTGTATCTAACACATGAGTCATATTTATTAATAAACTTCTATAAAATACTGGCTTTGAATAAACATAAATGCTTCTTTCTGGTGAGTTTTCTTATTGTTTTGATAATTTAGTTGTGATGAACTATGATCTAAGAACATTAATGCTTAGTAAATCCCACTGCAGTAACTTATATGTCACACTTAATTATTGGATTAATCCATTTGCTAAATGACAAAACCTTGTGTACAATTTTTGTTAAATAATTTAAGTCATTTATAAAGAAAATAGAAAAGAAAAACATTCACTGGTATCAACTTCTTAAATATGAGGATTTACATTTTTGGTTTTATGTAACTGTAAATTGAATGTAGTTGGGAGTTTGCATATTCATAATACAGACAGTGGGAAAATATCACAATTGAGAACTTGTTTTAGATGTGTTTTGACATTTTAATTTTAATTTTATAAATTTATAGACTATTATTTCATCAATGATTAGCAAATTAATCAATAATGAAATAATCATAGATAAGTAATAATGGGTCTAAAATGACAATCATATCTATTCAAGGCAACATACAGTCTGTGTGTCTTAAAGGCGTGTTATCGATGCAGCTGTATATTACTCTTGAGCCCACCCAGGTCTGCTACTTCACTGTGATGCCAGGCATTCACTCATAGCTGTCTTGTGCAGAGGGAGATGTGGAGCAGCCATTCAGGGGCCTTCAAACAGCCCACACCCCCCTGGATTTAACACCAGGCAACATGATCCCAGACACTGCCAGGCAGTGTGGGTGGTGTCTAACTCAAGGTCTTCAGTATAAACTGTGAACTATAATTTGCTTCGGTCTTATTCTCTAAATAAACACTTGCTGTACATTTGGGATCAGAGTAAACCAGACACCGAGTATGCATTTCTGTTTAAAAAATAATTTAAACAACATCAAAGACATTGTGTCGCCACTTTATCACAAACAGAAACCCTATCCTGGACTGTTATCTGATACAGAGACAATGAGGGACACACCCATACCTGCTTCATCCTCTCTGGTCCCCTACACCAGCCGAGACTCTCTATAAAGTACTTCTGTGCTGACACCTTTTGGTAAGAGGACAGAACTGTTCCAGTAATGAAAACGTCCTACCTTGGCCGTGTTGAATTAAAGCCTCCATGAAGTCTCTAGTATAATTCATGTCCATCGTAGCTCAAGTGGTTTCTAGTTGAATTCTCTTTGACACTACATCACGTAATAAAAGGAGAACATAGTACTGAACTATGAGACAGCAGGTTAGAAGGGCTGTGTGCTGCTGTGCTGCTATTCCATTCAAATACAGTAAGGTCTTTTTAAATGTTGGGTTTTATGTTCATTGCAGGCTGGGCTAAAACACTGAAGGGCAGATGAAAGGTGGCAACTGCCACATGTTCTCATCTGGACTGCTCTGCCTCTTCGCCCTTCTTGTGGAGGCACAGGCAGGAAAAGCTGAGTGTGGCTTAATTGGACTCACATTTCCCAGTCTCTGCTTAGTCATATATCAGGCATCACAATGGAAAGTTTTCAAGCTGACTGCGTATTAAGGTAAAATCTGAAGGTTTAATATGTGGCTTAAGCAGAAGCACTGATCTTCATCAAGCTAACATCTTGAGCAAGTCTTCATTAATATTTATGTGGAAACTCTGGAAAATGGTGCATGTTCTTTAACATGAAGAGAAAATAATTTGACTGTGTGTTCTGCACCCAAACATATAGGATGTACATGTAAATAATGTGCAACAGGACAGTAGTTAAAGCAGATCACTTCTCCCCAGCAGAGGGCAGAATTAACCCCATCAGTCATTCATGTGCAAACATGTATTTATGGTCTACTATACGGAAATTTCAATAGATTAAAATATCTGCATGTTATTAAAGTGGCCTCTAAAGACAATTCACACACAAGAATGAAAGCACAAACATCAAGGGAAACATGCTCTAAATCCAGGAAATCTACAAATAGGGAAAACACATGCAACTAGAATTGCTAGACTGAAAGTGCTAGAGGGAACAACAGGGCTTAATTTGGATAAGGCGCAACACCTCAGATACCCACCCAACCAAAAAACTTATCTTTCAAAAGGAATTGAAACATATTTCAAAACAGCACAGACAACAGAGCCAGCGGTAAATTAAACAAAGGGCTGACTGAGATAAGACTGTTTTCCTGGGGGTAATGGTGCCAGACTACAAGCTGCTGAGATAAACGCTGGTCCTCACATTCCCAGAAATGCTGCAGCAAATTTCCGGAAAGACATTGTTTGGATAAATTGACCACATGTTCAAAAAGTGAATGGTTAAAAAATATCAAAACTTTATTATCTTAGGTTTCATACATAAAGCCTGAAGGACAAGCAATCTGTAACGTTACTGTTACATCATCACTCCCACTAGCATCCCGGAGCACTTCCGGTGGAGCAGTTCTTTCTGTATCTTACACCTGTTTGTGTTTGTTTTGTTATTTGTTGCATTTCTAGATTTGGGGAATTTTTCCTAAATGTTTTGGCTCTATTGTATGTGTTTTGTCTTTAGGGGCCACCATATTTGATTCTGCACAAGCCATGAAAATTAGTTAAAGGCTTGAATATTCTAAATTATTTTAAAAATACCTAATATCTACAAAATTTAATATTAGGCAGTATTTCCTTGAAAAAAAAGTATGCATATATACTGCATACTGTATATGTATATTTATTTACACACCTTCATGTAAATAGTTGATCTACAAGACCCACATATGCGTACATAAAGCAAGTATAGACTATAAATAAATATTCTAGGATAACTGCCTGTGTCTGCACTTGATTGGTACAAACATACAATATATCAGCATTACAACACTGATGATCATACGGCCCCATAAGTTAACTTCCAGGTCAAAGCCTTATGTTTCATTTTGCCCCTAAACATCTCCCAGGAGGCCTTGTATATATAATATATTCAAAAGACCACAGGACACATTAACTGAGAAACATAACTGAGAAAGCGGCAGAAAAGAAACACACCATCTCAGTGACGACTGTTGCAAACAACTGGTGCGTGATGAAATTCTCATTCAACAGGGTATTTTAGATGTTCAATAAGCCAGCTTCATTTATTTGCTTTGTGATATTCAGAAAACAGAACAAATGAATATCGAATGGGTATGTGCCTTGTAAAAATCTCCCCTGCACATGGCCTCTTTTTAAACACAAGTTAATCACTTAACATTGTACATACATTTACATAAAACAGGTATGGAAATGTTTCTATACGATTCAAAGTCAAATGTTGAACTTAAACTTAATAATTTGCCATTAGAGCAAGCCACAGGTTGGCACAGTTGTTCATGCATCCAGTAAAATGACACCTAATTGGCAGTCTGGTTGTTATTTAGCTGTATGGAAAATGACAAGGCCATTGCTTAGATCATTAGAAGATTAAATTATCCTTCTCCCACCCCCCCTAGCAAAAGCAGCACACAAAGAAACGCCCAGATAGCCTCCTCTGGAGATAAGAAGAAAGAAAAGGAAACAGATAAGGAGGAAAAAGGAGGACGAAGAACTCAGACAAACCTTCTAGGATGTCAGACCAGACCCTCTGAGCCCCCTGTTCCTTCCCAGGGTCCTCTGTGAGAAAGTGCCTGTCTCCCTGAAGCAGACAGGTCTTCAAGGCAGCAACTGGACACTCTGAAGGGTGTACAGGGTCAGGACAGTCTACCTCAAAAGGTGCACTGGATAAGGTCTCTGAGGCGACGTGAAATTGAGAGATCACTTTCATAGGAATGGTCTTCTCCATGGGTTTCTTGTTACTATCAACATCAGCAAAGTCATAGCCCACCACTTTTTCCTTTGTCAGATCTCTGAAATTGTGTGTGGCTTTTGATGGAGAGGTCAGTGGCTTGTGGTCAGGATCAAAGAACTCAACATTCTGCTGCTTCATCATCTCAACATCATTTGAGAACTCCTCAACAGTACCTTTAGTCATCATATCAGATTCCTCAAGAACACATTGTTGTTCTTCCTTTTCAGTAGGCTCTGCTAACAAAGGGAACATTTGCAGGTCCACCACTGCATGTTTACCAGATTCACCCTCAAGTACTACCTCTTCAAGTACCTTCAAAGCTAGATCCAAGGTTTCTCCTTTTGCTCCATCTTGGATGAATTTTTCTGTGGGCTTTTTAATCATAGTTTGCAACTTGACACATTCAGACTCTTGACAAGCTGATGGTGGTTGAACAGCAGTCACCCTAACTAATTCCTGCAGCACTTCCTCCACCGGGGCACTGGGAGACATCTGAACAGTTGACATGTCTTTGGGGATCTTTGTTAGCAGTGGAGAGGAAACAGAGAATAAACAAGGTGGTAGCACCTCCTTTACTGAGACAGGATTTTGAATGGCTCTGTCTTGACCAACTGATGCATTACACTTCTGATAGGAGCTTCTGAAGTCTTTTGGAGGCCTCCCAGGTTTTTCTCGCTCTTCTCCAAGTCTCCTGTGGCGGTAAATGTGTCTGTCCATCATGTCTTCCTGGCTTTCTCGTCCAGTCCCAGGTTTTGTGGTGTACGATGTGGGGACCTTCACTGTCTGGACTCCAGCAGAAGAAGATGCTGGGCGATGGATGCGTTGAAGGGGTGCAGGCATTATCTCTGGTGGCAGGTGCAGATAGTCACGGAGATATGCAATTCCTTCATTGGTAAGATAATAATAGGCATGTTTCCAAGCAAAAGTCTCTCTGACATAACCTTTTGATTTGAGAGAACCCATGGCACGAATCACTTTTAGGTTGCTCACTGCCTTGACATCAGGGTGCATGGACCGTGGACGCTTGTCGTTCTTTGCCACAATGACACCATCCCTGAAGAGTAGCTCATAGATTGCCCTCAGATCAGCTAAAGGCATCACCATTCCAGCCACCATTTTGACTCCTTTAATTTTCTTTCAAGGCCTTCCAGGAATTTCTTCTTGAAATATCTCTGACTACAACCTCTTTACTATACTGTATTTGCATGCAGCAACATCACACAAATAAAAATTAAAATTAAAATCTTTCCTTCTGCATCAGTTTTTGCTTCACTGTGATAAAGGATTTATCTACCAATTGTCATCATGAGTCAGCATGTAAAAAGAGAAACAGCGATGCTCACAACCCCTCCTACCTTTTCTCAGTCCTGAGTCGAAAGAGAACCAGTGTGGACAAGAGGCGAGAGGGAAGGAAGGAGGAGAGTCCAAGAGGGTGTGTGCACACAGGATGCAAAGAGAAACCAAAACGATCAGAGGGAGCTGAGTAGTGAAGGTTTGTACCCTGTGTGGCTGATGGGCATTACCACTACAAACCCACCACCACCTCATATAAGATTCCTTTATGTAATCAGTAAGGATTATGTAAACAATGTAGTTCTAGTTGCTCTGTTTGCTGTGTTCAAATTGATGATAGCAGATGACCTAACTAATGGTGGTTAGATGACATTATCTAACCATAACTTTAATCCAATGTGTGAAATGTGTTATCCATATCTACTCATTTAGATTACACTTCAACACTGGTATTCAAAAGCTGAGGACCTACAGGATCACCAAACTGTATTACCTCACCTAAATTTCTCAAACTGCACTGACAATCATGCATGAACTTGTGCTGAGAAAATGTATCTGTTACACAGCGACACACTGGGTTGGAAACACTAAGCAGTGGTACAACAAATGCAAATGACTACAGTTTACTGGCCCACACCAGCAATAGCATGGAAAACCTGCTGTAAGTAAGAAAACCTTTAGGTCCATAGGTCTTTATTGGTGCTGGACCCATGTGACTAATAATAACCAACAGAATGAATAACAAAAGCACTGAAATAATAAAGAAACACACATGTTTTGTACCTGCAGAACAGTGCAAAACTGTAACACATGTTTGCTCAAACAGGATGTATACATTTAAATATTATGCTTGATATAATCTGTACAATGTGACCCTCACTGTGACCATTGTCAATGGGCCTGAAGCCAGACTCCCCACTGGGACACTAGTAAGCAATAACCCAACCATCTGGAAGACATATAGGATAGAAATTTCATAACAACCTCCTGAAAGCTTATTGAATTTCACATCCCTCATGTGCATGTTTAAAATGATATTGGATATTAGTTTAATCATATTAGTTAAAAAAAAAAAAAGGTACATTAACAGCTAAATTTGTCCATACTGGCGACTTGTGTTTTGAATCAAGTAATTACTTTACCAATGGAGTAATATATAGCTATTTCTAAACAAGTCAACAATCTCAGTAGTTATTGAGAACTAAGATTTTATGAGTCTTAATCTTTGTTAATTATTGTTTTACAATATTAACAAAAAATGTTACAAAAACTGTTACTGTATATTACTTTGAGAAATACTTTTTATTTGCTGTTTTTTAAATGACTGATACTAAAATAGAATATCATACGTATTAAAAATTGTGGCTAGAAAGTTGCTAGTACTTTGTTACTATATCTCCATTTCAGGCATGTAATAGAATTCACCATTTTCCACTAATTTATGGTATTCGATTAAACAAGACTTAAAATGCATGTTGCTCCTCTGCTGATTTCTATCTTTTTATTTAGACATCTTGCAGAGCAAGTCAGTAAAAGCACAAAGATTTATATCAGATAACTCAGAATCACAGTATCTACTGAGAGTTGTTGTACAACCGATGCTCTGTTTTTAAAAGCTGGTTGTGTGTATCCAGAGGAGGAAGAGCTGACAGATAAAAAGGAACCTCGTCTGATAGGCGGCAGAGATGACAAACAAGCCACTATCAACAGGCCTGAGGAGAAAACCACCATCCACACAACAACACACAACAGGGGCAGCAACATTTCACTTTAAAAGCAAGTGACTGATGGCATTTAACATGTGACTCTGACGAAAAGCAAGAGGAGAAATGAACAACACTCCTTGTGTGTTCAACTGCTGAAGGTGCCCAAAAATAATAAACTGTCAAAGCCTCTATTCCTCTCTAAAGGTTGGGAGGTGTGTCAGGGAGTTCTTGTTCTTCTTTTAAAAAGACGAAAACCTAAAGGTCAACCACTGAAAGTGTACTGACAGAGTCTATAATCTCTGGTCTCCCTGCTTTTTCCTCATAGCCCACATCCCCCAACCAATGGAAAAGCCATCAAGTCATTTCTTTTCCCTAAGAGGAGACAATTGTGCCTGTGTTTAAGTCTCTGTTACTCAATCTCCTCGGAGACTGATCGACACTGGAAAGCAATATGGAGTGCAGGATACCTACAGCTGCCAGTAGGAGCTAAAAATACAGCCAGGAGGTCTGGAAAGTGTTTGCAGGGGATGGTGATTTTTCTCCATTTGCTTTTAAATAAGCTGCACTGTTTCACTGTCATCCTTGCAACTTAGCTATCAGGATAAATCACTCCCTATAGTGCCCTCTGCAGATTGTAGCAGGAGCCTTGTAAAATGATAAAATAACTGAGAAGCTTCAATTTTTGCAAATATGGGGGAACATCTGGTATCACTGTTCTAATTCTAGCAGTTACTGTTAATTCATCCCCTGCAACTATTTCACAATCCCCTTAATGGAAATCACTTTTGGCCTGTTTGTTTGTCACTCTTTGTCAACAAAATTAATGTGAAACAGATTTCCTTCTCTACTGGGAGTGATGTTTCATAATGAACTGCTGGGAGTAACAGAATGCAGAAGAGGCGATAAGCTTAGAAAGGACTCCAGCAGGGTTAAACAGGTCTGGGTTCAATGGTATTAGCAAATAATTGCAACAGCTGATTAAGGCCTTTCGACAGTATTGTACAGCTTTGTACGATGTATTTGAAAGTCTCAACACTGAACTTTGCAGGCAGAGATAACCCCACATGCATGGCAACATCACTGCAAATAATTTTTGCGCCAAACGAGATCATACCAGGCAAATGATGTGCTGCCAGTTCCCTGGTATTTTAATAGCCTGTCAAGATAATATTACAGATGATATATTGAAGCAGTAAGAGAAAATATGTTGAAGATAGCATTGTGCAAAGTCTTGATATATGGCACTGCTGGTAAAATCACATTTGGTAGAACAAACGGATCTCTTACAGCGCAAGAATTCAGTGATATGTTGATTCATCTAATACTTGAAGGCCTGTGTTGAGTTGGTTCATTGGATACAGAGACTTTATCTCCATGTGCTCCCCATTACCTGTCCCGTGGCTCTAAATCAAACAAAACAGCGGCAAGAACAGACTTTTGTTTGGTTGCTACCATCAAACCACTGATGGAGAGAAATGAAACAATCTCTACCTGCACAAAACCTCTTGGAAAATCTTTACTTGAGCATAACATTTTAACACCCATAGTTATGCTGAGCAGCTACCCCATGTGAATGTGAGTAACCATGAAACCTTTGCCTGGATATAAAAAAAAAAAACAAAAAAAAAACTTTTATTTACTTTTATTGTGTCCCTTCTTAAGCCGTGGTGAAAGCTCATTGCCATGGTGGAGGTGGCACAAGACGAGAGAATGTAGACAACTCAAGGTGACAGTGGCTGCTCTAAAACAAACCCATTCAATTCTGCTGGCAGATGAAGTGCTCTCTGCATTCCAGTAGATACTTTATAGAGAGTAATTTAAGCTATATGGTTGCCTTCCAAATTGTTAAATGCAACTCTGCATTTTGAAGTTTGGAAAAGGACCAGTGGGAAAGATCCTGCAAGGACTATTTTCTTAAAAATACACACACACACACACACACACACACACACACACACACACACACACACACACACACACACACACACACACACACACACACACACATCTGGTGATAAATTCTCTGACTAATCTACAACTCTCACACTTCAACATCCATCTAATATTCTGCGCAATAAACACTGAAGGTCATTCTGTTTGAATGTCTGAATTTAAATAAAAGCCAATTCCTGTGCAAGTATCAAAGGGTGTCTCTTCATGTCTCCTTCTGTGTTCCAACTGTTCTCTCTGTTCTGGAGTTGGTATTTACATCTGTCCACCTCATGTTAACTTAAATACAAAGTCTGCCATTTTTGACAAAGCAGACTGATTATCTGCTGATGCCTCATTAAATACCTCCCTGAGCTATTTGTAAGTTTTCTTTGCCGCTGAATGTGATGTTTTGCTGGGAGCAGGTGGTGGTGAATGTCGCTTGACAAGAGCTTCAGCCATCGTTGCGTTTACAAGATAAGAGGTTATAATACGCCCTATGAGCAGCGCTCTGTCTTCAGGGCAGACTGGAGGCTACAGTGAGTCGCCATCGGAAAGTGATGAGATGGGCTGGGGCTGGCTAGTTGGTGTGCTAACTTCAGTAGAAGGAAAGATGTGATAGAGACAAGAGTTACAACTTGGCGTTGCTTTCCACCCCTGGAGACAGCTCTCAGTGAGTAAAGGAATTAAGTTTGGTGATTTCTGCGTCTGACATCTCAACATTGTGAACTTTGCAGGCAGAGAGAACCCCGCCCTTCTGGGGCATGGAAATGTTAGAACAATCGCTGCAAATAATTTTTGTGCCATTTGACTTCAGCCCATCTGGGGCTAGACACATGAAATGAGGAGGCAGCTGAGGTGAGGCAGGCCACCCAGGCTTTAACTGGGTTCACAAATTCATAGCTGATAATTCTCCTTGTGCAAAGTGCTGAAAGTGAATTTCCTGCAGAGTGTTGCTCTGTTGCTGAAAAGTTGTGATAGAGCAGAGAAATCACACACTGTGGCATTTTATTTAACCTGCAACACCATGAGATAATGTTTTTCTGGGTATGAGGAAGATTCTTCAACATGACAAAGCAAAGCAGCAGAAACAAAAGTTTCAGCTGGTGCTGCACAAACCAGTCAGGCATCAAAAACGCACTGGAACATGAACTGTCCAGAGGGCAACTGAGCTAAAATGGCTGATACTATGAGCAGCTACGCACCATGATTTGGCAAAAACCACTGAGTCTTTATGAGAAAACCTTGGCACAAAGCAGCTGCAGTGTCGACAGAAACACGTAAAGCATGTAATTGTTTAAATGCTGCTCATTGCAAAAGTAATAGAACAGAGTTTATCTAAAAATATTGCTGATCTAAAATGGCCGACTTGGAAAAATCAATGACTGTACTTCGCCAGAGTTGCCAGTTTACCAAATCAGATCGCAAGAGCATCGTGTGATTAAGAGGAACCACACCGTAGCAACAGAGGAGGGGGAAATATGAGAATTCCTCTGTGTGTGTATGTGTGTGTGAGTCATCAAAAACCCATGGTAGGGTGCGGCCGGCCAGGAATGCCTGTAACCATAGTAACATGACACACCATAGAAATATGAGTAAATACAGAACAAGTCCAGAACAGTGGTCAGAGGCGATAGCATTGCTACTGGCAACCCACAAAACAGACTCGCTCTTCCTGGAAGTGAGAGTTGCTCAGTGGTTCATCACCACGCAACCCTGACTGACCATCAAAACCTTTAGATGATAAAAACATAAAAATAAAACTGGCAAACTGGCAAGATGAGTGAGTGCAGTCTGGTTTTGATGTTATTTGGAGAGAGTGATTTTTCATGTTACCATGCACACACACTTTGATCTCCTGGCAATAAAACCTAAACACAAAATACAAAGCCGACTATGGGAACATCAACTTCCATCATTAAAGGTAAACCCCACTGAAAATATGTGTGTATATGTTGATCTGTATGTATCTGTATCTGTAAGTACAAAACTTCTGCATCATGCTATTGCCTCCACATAGCTCAGAAGCTTTGCTGGAGGCAGAATTTCTTGTGATTTATTGGCAAAACAAAGGTTGTTTACAACATACCAGTAAACAGCAGAGAAGTGAAATATGCTGCAGGAGTGGTGCGAGAAATTTCTGTGAATGTTCTGATATGCTTTTTTTTGTGCTGTGGCTCAAAGTTGCCGTGTGGGTACATTGTTACTGCAATCTAAGCTGAGTAACAGAGTAGATTAGCCACAGACAGTAAGTATTTGATCATCATCTTTAAGTTTACTTCTTGGTTCCTGAAGGTACTTTGGTACTTTGCAATTGCTTGGATTTGAATCCAGGACACAGAGGTCACACAAAAACACACTCAAAGCTCCCTAAACTACGTGGATTACATCTAGCAGGCTGCAGATGGAGATTAGCTCTCTGTCTTGAGAAAAGAGTGTAAAGGTTGGTTTCGGTTCTGACTTATTGGCATCAAGTTAAAAAATACAAGGACTAATCAGTGATGCATAAGAAAAAACCTCATTAAATCATGTCTAATATAAACCCAGGTGTGTGCACTCGTGTGCATCTCCCTTTGCCTCTGTGTTTGACAACAGCACACATAGTTACTGTACACTAGAGTGACTTTTTCCTCTATGGAGGCGACAGGGCCTAAATCAGGCAGCTCCAGTGTTTCAATTTTGTTGGGACATCAGTCACGGCTCATTAAAATACCCTAATCCTCAGACTTTGAATACTGTCTACTTCATACGTGCTAACTAACTACCAGCTAAAGAGGAAACTTTGTCTACAACTGCAGTCTCTGTGAGGATGTCACCTTTGGGGATTTAATTGGTAATGGGTAATCTATCCACCATGGTGCAACAATGGTGTTTTTGACTGCCAGAGAAGCAAGAACAAAACTTAAAGGCACTTTGGCAAAGTCCTGCATGACAGTCTTGTAGCTAAAACTCTCTCTGGTTCAGAAAAGACCCTGAGGCCACCCTTGTCAGAATGATATGTGTGGGGTGCCATTAGTAGAGGCCTATATTTCAGCTTGCACTCCTCGTAAACCCACCCCTGACAGTGTGAAAGGGCCTTCTTTAAAATAATCCCTTTCTCCAGCTCCTCTCCTCTCTGTCCATCTCCCCGGTCTACACTCCCCTCTCCCTCAGACTTTGCACCGCCATGAGAAAAATGCCTGATAGTAACAACAAAATGCCCAGAGTAGAGTGGCAAAGAAGAAGCCTCATGAGGAAAGAGCAGATTTTTTTCATACGGCACGGCGTCTTGCTGGCTGTCGTTGGCTGTTTTGCCTGCGGTGAGGGTTGGCGGACAAACAGCCCCTGCAGCTTTTATAACTTCGCCTCATGCCATGGAGGTTCTGGAAGTGGCACAAGCATGAGGGCTTTATAACTTACAATTACTGACAAGCTTAAATGTCAGTGGGAGGCATAAAAAAAAATTCAAGAGTATGATTTTGTCCTTATGCTTTAGTATAACCACTAGTTACATAAGCAAAATATAGCATATACAGTATATTATGTGTATAAGAAACTTGAGGTACTTGAAGATTCTTTCTTTGCAATACAGAAACATGTCTAATAGCACCAAACTCCATCAATGGGTCAATAAATATCAGTTAATGCTGAAATAATCAGCAACTGACTGTAAACAGGCAGAAAATTAATTTTGAAGATCAGACACTTGTTGATCAAGAAAATGATTTCCTGATTAGGATCGCTAATTTTATATCATTATGAATTAAATGTCTTTCAATGGTGGACTATTGCTTTCTATATAGTTAATGACCGAAAAAAAACAACAGGACAAATGAAATGAAAATTATCTTTAGTTTCAGCCCTAATCACAATGAAGTGGACCCTCAGACTCTTAAAACTGACTGTGCAGCACACATGATTCCTTCCTCACACCCAGAGGTTGGAGACACAGACAGAAAGACAGCCTCGAGCTGCAGATCAGATCCTGTTGATTCACTTGGCTTGGCATCAGAGCAAAGAGTCAGACATGATGACAAACATCCTGCAGCCTCTCATGCCACGAGCAACAACAGCCCAGTCTCCCCAGTCACTCTCATTATTACATCAAATAAAAAGCTGCATTCATTTGAAAGCCAGGTCATGTACAAAGCTGCAGTGTAACGAGAAGTGTGTGCGTAACAAAATGAATTATGATCAAACAAGGACCCAAATATCATCAAACTCCTCTGTCTGTGAGGACAACTGGATTAACTGAAACCAGACGAAACAATGGTAAAAAAAAAAAAAAAAAAGAAGAGCAGACGGCGTTTGTGAGTCTGATCTGCAGAACATACAGGAGGAGCTCACCCTTTTTGTGCCACCTGACAGCCTCCACTGTCCTGCACTGTCACCTGGGAGCCACAATTCAAGCCCACAAACAGTTTTAAAGGCAGGAACAGCCACTTACCTAGAAGACAAAAAACACAAGAGGAAGGACGAAACAGTTAGTGAAAATACAGTTTGTTCCCGTGACGTATACACACACTCATTGAAATGTATCTGCCAGTAAAAATAGACAGACAGCATTTTAAAAGCTGGAGTGGTGTTGACACACAAACAAGTCTAACAGCAGCTGTTAATGGATTGAAGAGTAACAGGGCTATTTGAGAAAATGCTGCTAATGGTTTAAGATACAGATTAACGTGTAGACCACAGGACCATTTCAAGCAGGATCACACAAAGAAATATAAAGCCCAATATCATGGTAATGGCTATGGAGCAGCTTTCTTTGCAGGAAATCTCATTAAGGCCTCCACCAGCTCTGGTCATTTGTATCAGCCTGCACTGTTAGCCTCACTAACAGTGCCACCTGCTGGCCACTTCAGGGAAAGCTCAAACAGAAACTCATGCTGAGGTGTTTTAAAACTCATCTTCCATGAGGTTGATGTGTCACCTGGTTACGATCCCCCACCTGATTCACCTTTCCCTGACAAAACAAAGTGTAATTAAGTCCCACTGAGAGGAGGATTAGAAGAAGGAGTGGTTGATTACACAGGATGTGTCAAATTACGGAGGCAGTCGCCCTTCTGAATTACAGGAAACCTGAGTTTAATGAGATTATGTAATCACATCAGCTAAGTTAGGAGGCCACTCAGCTATGGTCGTTGACTTATCAACCAGCATGACTGACAGACCCTCTGACAGCTCTAACAGGATTACACAGACCCAAAGCCAACCAGACGTTCAGTACTCACAGAGTGAATTATACACCTTCAATACAAACTCCTCACTACACAGCGGTCTCATTTCTCAGTGGGTCGAAAGTAAGTTTACCGCCAACTATTTTGATAATCCATCAATCATTTAAATCATTTTTCAAGCAAATGCCAAATATTTCTTGGTTCTACATTCTCAAATATGAGAATTTGCACATTTTATTGCTCTTACATGACAATAAATTGAATACTTTCGGACTGTTGTTCAAACAAAACAAGACATTTAATGACATCATACTGATTAATGATGAAAATAATAGTTAGTTGCAGCCCTAAATTAATGACTGTGTCAGAGTTGCTATTACTCAGCAAAATTATTTTGTTGGCAGGGTGGCTTAAAGAGGTCACCTTGCAGCAGATATGGATGTGTAAAAGATCATTTTGAGTGAAGCTTAAGCTTAGCCTGGTAAATATATACTATATGTTTAATATTCACTATTGTGTGATTATATCTGTGTTTTTGGTCTTCAGCAACTCCATCAACTCCTGGCTCTAACTTTGTCTGAGCCTGAGCAGGAAGTGTGCTGAGACCAGCTGACTGCAGTGGCTGAAGACAACAAAATGATAAGAGCAGTGAAACTGATCCAAACAGAAGGCTGTAAAAAAAAACCAAAACGACAAGCTGGAAGACACTAAAATGTTCCGCAGAGCTGAGAGAAACTGCAGAGTCAGGTGATAATTCTCTGTGTTTGTCACTATGAGAACCCACTTTCACATAAAAGAAGCCATGTGATCCATTGTTAACGTAAAAATATTCATTAAAATGCTTGTATCAGGGTGGGATAAACTGGCATCATTTTAAGTCTCTGTATGGAGTTTGGAGGTGTTCGCTTTGACTCTACATGACTCTAGTTTTCCCATCTGGAGTGAATCATACTCCTGGCTGGACAGAAACAGGTGAGGAATCTGAAACGCTGCCGTCCACCAATTCCTGCGGCTCAAATAGCAGCTGAAGCATCTGATGGCTGCTGAATACTGCTGCTGCAGAGACTGGAAGAGTGACACATGAGCCTTTCATCTCTGAGCATGAAATACAGACAGGATGTATGCATCAGCTACTCCCTACATACGCACCAAATGACTGAAGCCACTTGACACGTTCAAGAACTACAACTGTGCAGAAATATCAGCCATAGACATCGAGATTCTACAAACATATTTAGTATGAGAATCAAATATTTTAAACTGCAGCCCCCTCTGCTCTGCTCTGCCCTGTCCCGATCAGTTATTCCCTGCATTGCCATCCTGGATCCTTTCATGCTGTCAAATTCTTGGCAAGCAGACAATGCAGCAGTGTAGGAAAAAGAAAACGCTGATCTGATGCTGCACTGGACTCTTATCTGCTGATATCAAACAGAGCATGACTGCAGATAGACTTGCACAGGATACTGTGGAGAAATAAGGAAGGAAATCATAGAGGGATACTCCATCCACAGATTGCAGATTCCAGTCTAAACCATATACTTATAGGTCACCAGGGAACATCATAGTAACCCTGTCATGATGTTGTGGTTTTACTTTACAAATTGGGTGAAAGACAGCCCACATACTGTTTGTGTATGAGTCAAGGCTTCATAAGTAGAGGGAGTTTCACCACAAGATCATTCAGGATTCACACAGCTGAGAAAACATCTGTTTCTGGACAAATAATCACTCAATGAACAACAACACAAAATAATGTGTCTGTGACAGATTTGTGTTGAAGTGTGAGTGTAGCATACACGTGTCTCGCTGATACTGCAATCGCTTCCAATGTCATGTGTATCTCTGACATTACAAAGTACTTCCTGTCTGTCTCTGTTCTTGTTAGACACAACGGTCTGTCCTCAGGGCTGCAGGCACGGAGAAGACAGCTGATGACCCCTGATCAGCTGCACAAATTATTGGCAAACAGACGGTCAGCTGCTGCCTGTTCAGCACTCTGTATATACAGCGCAGAACTCTTTATACAGCAAAAACAAAGGCTGAGCTTGCGTGAGCGCCAGTCACTGTTGTTGTGAAAAAGGGAACCAAGCAAACGGATCCAACAAAAGCAGGTGCCATCAACAAAGATCAAACGCACATGACACCTGCACGTGACAAGAAATCAATTTTAATATGTATTCTGAGGATATAATGTGAGCAACAGGGTTTAACATGAACTGTATTTTATTATTTTATACATTATTTTACTTTCAAGTCACTCCACCATGATTCAGCGCATGAGGACGTTGATTTAGAGTTTGGGATTTTTTCAGGATTCTTTTTATTTTCATCTGTGTGCCACTGATGGGCTGTAAAATAGAGCAGAGGTTTCTAACCATTTTCCTCCAACTCCCATCAGGCAAGCTTAATACCTCTTTATCCTATCCTCTTGATAGATGGCATGACCTTCAGGGAAATGTTAAAAAGTATTTCACTGCAGAGAACTCTTTGTTGCTGTGGTGGGCGAGTGGCTCCAAATGTAAATTTATATAAAACACAGTTTTACTACTCATTTTTCTTTTCATCAGGAGGTCTGGTTATGTTTGCATCCACCACTTTGAGTAGTATCACAGACCAACATCACACCAATTTATAATCTGATTTGTGTGTTTCTTTTTCTCCGAAATGCAAATATGTGCATTAATACCCACCTACAGTGTGAGTCCCCCTGACTGGCTACTAAGGTTAAACTAAAGGTTTTTCCTCCAAGAGGTGAACCTGCCAAATGTCAGGAGGCTACTTAGCCTCTTTGCCATCTACTCCCATTACACTAAAACGCTCAGAGGTCAAGTGCATTGACCCCTGACCTCAGCTCCCTTTTAACAGGATATCCCTAGTTTGGACCTGCTCTGCTTAAAAGTCCTGACATATTTCTTTCACCAGCACATAACCTTCAGAAAGCATCACTCACAACAGTGCGATGTTAGTGCAAACACTCTGATAAGGGATAAACAGAAACCCTGTGTTGAAACACACAGAGCTACAGACCCAACTACCAGCAGAGCTATTATAAGGCCAAAGGTCAAAACAGGTTAAGAGTGCCAACAGGCTGGTAGATTAGCTCATTGTTCACAAGAATTAAAAGTTTTTGTGTTCATGCTATTCGTGTTTTTGTAACCATGTTAAAGTAAATTCCACTGAGGCTGGAAACCTCCTCTGCAAAGGAGATCTGACTCAAACCTCAGCATGAAAAGTTTCAATCAAACAAAGCAGGGTATAACAGAATGGAAACAAATGAAAAATATTAAAGTAAGGGGAGGTTCCATTATCTTCCAAGCAGGTGAAATATTTCACTTGTACCTAAATGCACCTTCTTGGATTGTTTGCAGATCTGCACAAGCCTGAAATGAGCTCAACATATTTGGGTCAAGACCCAGAGCAGACTGGTAAAAGAAGGTAAGAGAGAGATGAATATCACTGGGTGAATACATCTTTCAGCAACAGGCCACTAAGGCCACCTATCAATAGTGGCCTTGCATGTCCCAACACATGCAGGAGATAATCAAAAGGCTCCTGTGCTAAAGAGCTGATTCTGTACCAAGTGCCTGAAAATAGCTGACAAGAATGGACAATGGGAGCAATGGACTCGAGGTGACGACATGCTTACAAATGAACTGAGTCTGACTGAGTAAGCACCAGTGTCCAACAGATTAAGTAACTCCATTGGGAGCGCTCAGTGAAGCGAGGGAGCTTTTGTCTCCGGAGCCCTGGGGAAAACATTCTCAGCCTGGACGAGTGGGTAGGACTCCTTCAGATCCCTCTCCAGGATCATTTAAATGCCTCTGCCGCATGGATAACTCTTCCAAAGTGTTACCACATTTTTCACCAGGCCAGAATACTCCAGACAAACCTCAGCCCCACACAGAGGAGCTTTTAAAGACAGGCTCTCCTTTTAGGCTAAGCCAGTTTCACCAGCCTGGTCTGGTCCCGTCTCCTCAAATTGGAGGTTTTCAATCCTTACGAATGTCAGTCAGTCTGCTTTCATCCTGATTTAGATGGAGAACATTGATCAAAGTAAAAGTAGCACACTCTCCATGCCCTTAATACCCGCTAAACTAGGTCTGGAAATACCAACCATGCAGACTGTAATACCTGCAGGGTGGCACAGACGGTTGGGGATGAGGAGTAGCATTTAAATAAATGAAGTTGCCTTGGGGATACAGAATGATTGGGTGAATGCCATTTAAAAAACTGCACCTACTCAGAGTTTGTCTTTCTAATTAAATATGAATTAAATGCATAAACGACTCTTGATTTTGCAAGTTGAGCAATTAACAGAAGTGATAATGTAATATTGAGTAACTCTATTTAATGTGTTGTTACAGCAACAACATGGCAAAGAAACTTGACCCACAGCTGGTTTGCTTTAACTTTGGTGGAAAACAGGTTGCTATCATTCAAATTCATTCATTCATTCATCATATCATTGGCAATGATACCAAAACAATATCTTTTTAAAACCTCATTATGAGAAATAGTAAAAAAAAAAATGTCCAAAATACAATTTTTATTTGACAAAAAGTTCATAAAATGCGATGAAGAGCTTCTGTCTTTGTCTAAAATGGTGTAAATTTTGAGCTAAGTCAGGTGCTAGTGATCAAAAGTAGAGCAAACAGGATCATGAATTATGAATGTTTTTGAGACCGTGTCTGCATAGAGAAGTACAACTGTACAATTTACACCTTGCATTATTGCAATTTCTCATTTTTGGGACGTAAACTATCTGACACCTATAAGGTAGGGTTAGGAGGAGCGAACTATGCTGACATAAACTCTAACTGTAAGCAAACATGAGACCGCGCTGTAGACAGGCAAACACAGATTTGTCTCTATCTCATACAGATGCACAGTTTCAACCAGGCTTTCTGCATCGACAGTCCCATCCCTGACTGAGGGGCAGGGCAACACTTGGCCATTTCACTGCTGTTACCGCGGTGATGCAGCAGCAGCAGCAGCAGCGGCGGCCGCTCTGCAGCTCTGCTCTGCATCTCCCGGCGCAGACGCATTTAATGTGCCGCATGCAGCAGCAGCAGCAGACTCCCACTGCATCTCATACACAGGCTCATAAAAACACACTGTCTCAGCACAATTGTTACCCCTGACTCCTGGTCCAACCCCTGTGGTCAACCCCGGACACAAAGGGGAACAAAAGCTTTTCATTCCTTTTATCCACAAAAACATGCAGGGAGTGAGGGAGAGCACAGGATTATAATTCCTCCATTTAAGTCAACAGCCCTGAAACCTGCAAAACTGAACTTTTTCTTCAGCCTGCATCTATACAATGAGGAAGTCCTCAAAAGGGAGGGATTGTGGGAAAACAAGGCGGTCCTGAAAGCATACGATGGTGATGACAAGAGTCTGAGGAAGCAAAATCTGAAACAAGACGAGAGGAGTACCTTTGAGAGAGGTGATCTCATGCTGGATAGACCTTGCAGGATCCATGCTAACAGTCCCCCCTCTCGCGACTGCCTGAGGCTCCAAACAGCCGAGTCTGAGCTCTGCAAGGTCAGCTCAGCACCGAAACACCACACTGGAGGATGGAAATGTCTCTCTGCTACCGGCAAGCTCTTTCTAACCCTCTCCCTCTCTCTCTCACTCTCTCTCTCTGCTGCTGCCACAGGAGTTGGCAGCTCAGTGTTTTTGCTCACTCCCTTTTCTCTCTCTCTCTCTCTCCTGCCCACTCACACATAATCCCTGTCAGCGGAGAAACTGGAAAAGAAAGAAGCCCACCTCCCTCCTTTCTACCTCCTACCCCTCCCTGATGTCGTCCTGTCTCATCCTCATGTTGTTTCACAGGGAGGTGCCCCGACCAATAACAGTCACGCTCCACCATCACATCACAGCAGTGCATATAGCTGGATTCAAGCAGTCAGTACAGAGAGTGTGAGGTCATGAAGTTTGATTGAGAGGTGATGGATAATAAGAAAAAAATGCAGCCTGGAGAGTCTCATGTTTTATCTAAGCAAAGGCACTGATACAATATGACTCTAGTAGGAGTCAAAGAGATAAAATAAACCATTTACTCTGAAATGTGGTGTTGTAAAACTATAAGTGTTTCAAAATTAAAACATAAATTCAATATAAAAATTGATTATTTCTCCTCCATCAGGACAATAGTGTCAGTGACTCAGCATTATTCCCCCCAAACTACTCCATTACTACCATTGCACTCGAGGAGCCTCTCCATTTTCCATGAAAAAGCACTGCAGAGTCAAACCTGCCTCCTACAAATGACATCTATATACAACTAAACTGCAACAGCAAATACGATATGTAGGAAACGCAGTTACAACTAGTTTACATTTCCCAACCAATGAGGATATGTTGTTATTGTTGTTAATTTGCATATTTGGTTAGTTGCAAATATGTTGTATGGATCAGTAAAATGTTCCCAGACAATGTATTTGTTTTCCGCTACATCTCTTGTATGGTTATGTTGAGACTCTCACAGAACTAAGGTTATAAGGTTAAGGTTACAGAAAGAACAAAGTCTTGTTTTATATAAAAGAATGCTCACAGTGATTTCAGACACAACATGTTTCAAAAACCACCATCTTTACCTACACTTAACCAAAGCGCTTTTGTTACCGAAACCACGGGACTGTGAACATGAACCTCCAGTCTCTGGTGTGACAGTCATTCAACGTTCACCATCCACCCCAACCGTTTCCTGGCAACTACTTAAGTTAATATATGGAGTGTTTCATTTATAAAAAAAAAAAAAAAAATTGCAATCTAAGCAAATCAAATTATTAAATTACATTATGCAACAGCATATTTTTCGAACATGATATTGATGTAAATAAAATTTAAACTGCACTCAACTCCAGTTTACACATAAAATGTTGAAATCACTAATTAGAGCTGCAAAACAAATTCCAACAGATTATCTCAGATGAAATTCAGGTGCCAGGACTGTGAGTTACGAGTTCTCCACCCACAGGAATTTTGTATACACAGTCCAATTCTATAATCATTACATAACACATAAGATATTAAGAGAAGTAAATATTGTCAATAAACCAAGAGTGATAAAGGTTTACACTATCAGAGCCTTGGCAGTGGTACGTTAGATGATGACAGTCAAGGTTATGCTGACTTTGACTCAGCAGTTTCCTCAAGCCTCCAGTGACTGGCTGACACTTCTGTGCTGCGTCGGGCCTCAAGTCAGCAATACTGAAAACGCTGTATTGCCTTAGTATGAGCAGAGTAACAGAGAACATACACATCTATACATAAGACTTTGACCAGAATGCACATACACAGCTGTGTATGTAGAATTTGTGATTTTTGTTTTTTGAGCTGACTGGAACAGTTGTCCCTATTTGTCAGTTTTGAGTTCCAGTGGATTTAAACAACAATAATTCTGGTTGTGTAAATAGATGCTAAGAAAATTAAATGTGTACAAATGCCTGATATCTTGACTCACATTTCTGCATCACGGCAAAGCAGTTGTTGTGGTAAAATGAGATTTTTTGCAAAGGTTTTTCAAGGATGGGAAAATGTTGTCTACTCTACTTTTCTCCTGTCATCAAGCCAAACTGAAAGCAACAGAGATTGGAAAAATTATGACACTTTTTTTTCTGAATTTTCCACATAAAAATACCCTGAAAACCAAAAGCAGTACTTTGAATGTGGTAGAGCCATTTTCTGCACGAGTTGAAACTGACGTGTAAAAAACAAGGTGAAAACAGACTGGTAAAGATTATGAGGAAAGCCGGCTCAACTATGACTCGCTGAAACACACAATGCAAAAACCTTGTCTAAATGTCAGAGCATCCTGGAAAGCACAGATCATCCACTTTACAATGTACCGAGTCAGACGCTGTTTGGGTAATAGGATTATACTTGCATATAAACACTGAATGGAGAAGTTAAAACAGCCTTTTGTACCCAGGCTGATGAAGCTGTGGATTACTCATAACGGATGTGAGGGTGACCTGTCTGCTTGGTGAAGACATGAATGGTTCTGCAGATGTAGTTGTTTGGTTTTTATATGATGTATTCATGCTTACGTCTGTTTCCTGTTTTGCTTCTGCTGAGTCCCAAACTGGGATTAATACGACTACATTTCAACCAATATCACGTGATCTGATCAATCACACAGCTCCACAGGACAGATGGTCATGTGGTTCCATGCATCAGGGCAACAAGTTCACACTGTGTCCAGTTTCAGAGTCGAAGCCATTTCCTGTAGAGGATTTGTCTTCCTCCTAATTAAGTGTTTGGTGGCTAGACTACTTAAAAGCAAAGCACCTATTACAGGTCAGTGAACATGGTTATAACATATTCAGTGCTGATCCAGAGAGCATCGTTTTAGCAGCTGAATTTTATTACAAAAGATAAATAGCTGAAATATTTCACGATGCCTGCAAACCCAGCACTGCCACTAAATCATGATAACAGAATTTAGAAATGCCCTGAAACAAAACAAGCTCCCTTTGTGAGGTAAATCAAAAACATGAGAAATGTATTACACTAAATGACGCAGGACAAATACGATCTGTCTTGAAACCCCTCACATACAGATGGGGATTTATCATTTAGCCCAAATGAAGATATGAATGAGCAGATAATGTAAATATACAGATGTCTTCAAAAGGAGAAATCTACTTTACGAAAGCCAGACGCCTCCTCTAACGGAGTGCTGTTTGACCTTGCACTCTCTCACACTGATCCTTCACTGTATTTGTGCCCAACTGAGCTGCTAAATAATAAAGTCAGGTGTGATAAACAGAAGCAAGACACTCATAACGTACGACATCTGTGTAACAAACGTTTGTGTGCTACAACCCATGTGTGCTGTAGCCAAGAAATTATTCAGGAAGGCTGTAATGACCCCAGCTTCCAATCAATATAAAATCAATGGATGCTTGTCAGGCTGAAGGAAGATCACAGATCCAGTTTCAGCCAGCTACAGCAGCAGTGAGGATATAAACATACAGGTACAGTATCTGTGGGTGAGAGATGAGATCTGAATGAGCTGCTGTCTGCAGAAATTAACCCTTCAAACTATGACAACAGATTCGAATAAAGTTTGGAATAATTTATTAAACACACACTGACACTGGATCAAAGCCCATTCAGTTATTCAAATAATCCTTTCTAAAGACTGAAAAGCTTCCTGGTGTAGTGCTTTCTCTCTAAAACACAAGAACAAAATTATACAACAAAACATGCCGCCTCTCCCTTTCTGTCTTAATCAAATATTTTACTTTGTTTTGACTCACAAATTTTATTCCCCAGACTGAGGCTCCCAGAAAACAGCTTTTTCTCTCAGACAGTGCAAATCCCTTCTCCTGAGATTGGCTGTTACTTAATCCAATAATGGCCCAAACACCAAACTTAGCCATTCTGAGCTCAAAGCATTTTATTGGTAGACTCTATTGTGGGCAGTTAACAAGAGAGCAACACAACTCAGTGAAGTCCTTGAACTTTTTCCAACGTGTAAACATGTCATTACCTTTAAGCTAAAATGTGTAATTCTGAAAATGTGGGTTGTACAACAGCAATTTGTCACAGCAGACAATTTGACTTGTCAGTACAGGAAAAGCACAAGTGTAACTAATAACAGTTTTGGTGGCTCTGCTCCATTTAGGTGTGCCAGTGAGCCAGCATGCACAATAACCAGATCCCTGGCAGCAGCAAATCTAAACAGACTGCAGCCATTATTAATGTAATTAATCACCACTGTGTTCAACACGTCAACATGTCTTCAGTAAGAACAGTCTTCACTTAAACTTGATCATGGTACCTGAGATACTGAACATTATACTTAACAACTAACTAAGAAGCATTTGATTGGGTGAACTGGGTCAATTAGTCTGAAAGTATTAAAGAATATGTTTAAAATGCAAAACAAGCTGAAGTGACGAGATCCATCTAGAGTTTCAGAATCAATTTTGTCAGACAGATGAACAAAAGAACAAACAACCAAATGATTTAACAGACAATGATCAATAGAAAGTCTACAGGACACACCCTCCAATCCCTCCACAGTACCTGTATTTTATTCCAATTCTGCAAACCCCAGCTGGTTATCAGCTTCTCAAATAACTAAATTATGCACCACGTGGCTGTTCAACAAGCAAAATTGTTAAAATAGTTCAAAATCAAATGACTCCAGTCTTGAAACCTGGGTACTCTTCCTCACAACTCGGCACTTCAGCAGAGAGTTGTATGACGAACTTCAGCGCAAAGAAATGAAGCTTGTGGTGATGACAGGAGATAAACATTATGCACCAACTGGCAGGCCACACCTGGAACATCCCCTTAATGATGATATCATACTCTATAATAAGAAATAACACAACAGCACAAGCCCAATTCCAAATATATCCTGAATTACATTAGCTTAAAATGTACAAACCATACTTGGCAGAAAAGGGTGTTTTGTAATTACATGATACACTTTTGACACCTGAAAGCACAAACTAGAATTTCACTGGTCGATACTTCTGGTATTCACATCTTGATCTGTATAGCAGCAACAAGAATATGTACCTTTTGTAAACACATTCAGATGCTTAATGTTCTGAGGAAATGTGAAAATGGGTTACTGTGCAAAACTAAATTCCCATAACACCTTAAGAGTTCACAGCTTGCCCAAAATAAAGATTTTTTTTTTTCCTGGAATTGATTCCAAAAATACCACTTTTCTACCCAAACCACATAATATACCATTGTTCTTCATGTAACTGATGGATTTGAGAAGACGGAGAAAATCACATTTCCTTGCTAAATGTCACTGTGTGGGACACTGAGTCACCTGACTCCACACCAGACTGAGTGGATGTTTCTGTTTCCATGCAGCTGTTCAGTACCACAGCGTCAACACTCGGTCTGAAACTCAGCCAAAGTCTCATGTCCCTCTTAATCAGAGGTGGAGGACCTGATACACCTCCTCCACCCCTCTCTGGGATGTGGTTATTCCCACCATGGAGCACAGCCATTTACAAGTTGGAGCAGGACCAGTAGACTACTCTGTCGTGAGGGGGGTAGGTGGGTGGGGGCGTTGTACTGGGTCAACTCAAGAGCCAAACCAATCTCAGTTATGACATACCCCATCAGAGAGACCCAGGGAGGAGGCGATACTGCGGGTGCCATCCCTTGCTATCTATTAAAGTGACATCAAACTCCATGTGCAGTTGTTGCAGCTCATCTGCACACACATACACAAACAGAGACCAGTCAGGTCAGCTGTCAGCAGCTAAAAATAATCTGCCACACCCTGATATAAAACATCACAAAACTGTCCATCACAACATCATACAGCACCAGGTGACAGCATGAAACCTCTGGCTGTGTGCGACCAACAGTCCACCACCCAAAAATATTCAGTTCAATTCAGACCAAAAAAAGCAGCAAATTCTCACATGTTGGAACCTGGAACTATCAAATGATTGGCATCAATTATTACAAATGATTAATCATTTATCAAAATAGTTGGCAATCAATTTTTCAAAGTTATTTTTTGGCCATTTTAGGCCTTTATTATTTGATAGGACACTAAAGAGGAACAGGGAATGGGACAGAGAGAAGGGGAATGACATGCAGCAAAGAGTCCAGCCTGCCAGGAGTCAAACCGGAGACTGGCCTGCTATCAGGTTGCTCTGTCGCTAATTATTCTTTCCATCAACTAATCAATTCATCAACTAATACTTGCAGTTCTAGTTGTTATGAATACTTACAATTTTATATACCTTAGGTTTGTTTATGTTTAGCCCACCCAGCTAGCATCATCATAATTAAAATCTCCTTAATTAGCTACTACTTTGTTGTGAAATATATTCATGGTGGTTTGTTGACAACTTAAACAGTGTGTAGCTCCTACTAAATTTATTCTAGTAGCGACAACACTGGACTTTGTTCAGATGTAACAAATTATTCAAACTCCAACTGAGAATCACAGCTTGGAGGCTGATGTGAGCACAATGATTCAAACGTGATATAAAAACGCAGAAGGTGTGAACAAAAAAGAGCAACATAGTTTGTTTTTTTTTGGGGTGTGTGTCTTCTCCGAGGCACTTTCTGACAGCAGAAAGAGAGAGGAAGACACCAACACTGGAGGAATTCACAGAATGTGTCACGATGAAAAATGTTTCTTGAGGCCCACCATCCTTCAGATGTAAGAGAGCTTCAGGTTGTCTCTTTGCCTTTTGTGTAGCACTGACAGAGATCCACCCAGAAGAACAGTTTATTAACAATGAACAACAAACCCATTCACAGCGGATGGTGTTACTGATAACCGTGACCTTTAAGATAACATGACGACAATACTCAAATATTTTGAAAGCCTAAGTTGAGCTCTTGCAAAAACGATCACCAGGACATTAATGTGCAAAGTATTTTGTGTAAGACATCTTTAATCGTGTCACTTTTCTTCCATCTCTCATTTTAACACCTATGAGCTCATTGTTTCTCAGCTCGATCAGAAGGTGAAACAAAAGTTTGTTGAATCACTGCTACAGATCCACTGGTCACAGCTCTGTATGTGAGAGGGGCAGCAGAGCTGGGCGTGGATATGTGGAAAATGCGGCTCTGCCTCTCAAACCCAGGAACACTGCTGAAAAACAGAGGACGTGCCAGTCAGCTCAATACTGACATTCCTGGCATTAGCCTGGCTTACTTTGGCATGCCAGAACCAGGGTGTTAGCACTATTGTTCCACACCCCAGAACCAGCGAGAATCCAGCATCCTTCTGCACCCCGATACAGAGGTCAGGACACTGGTACTGACCGGTTCTGTTGAGGTCATCAATCAACACCCACTCCCTCAATAAATGGACGTATGTAGACATAACAGAACCCCAACTCTAACACTATAATGTGCTGTGAGGACAACTTACTATTGGGAATGATCTTTTCATCTATTCTAGTATCCAGTTATAGCTCGACTGTGCAGAGCAGTCAGGGATAAAATGACAGTTTGTATTTGACTGTCTCCTGGAGACTGAAGTCTCCCCGCGAACAGACAGATTTCTCCGCTGCTGACATCATCCTCGCAGGCAGATTAGAAAAACATCCTTCACAGCGTCACTGGGATCAGTCGACATCTATCCGGACCAGCCGTGGACTCCATAATACGCCTGTATTTCTGCACACGGTGGGAAAGTAAACACTTGACATCACACTGTTAAATCACCTGAGGTTAATTGTTAAAAACCTCATTGATTCTTTTTCACATTACTGCAAAACAGCAGCACAGATAAAGCAGGAAGAGAATGAATAACAACCACAATTATTAGGTTAGGGTTTTTGTCATGATTTATTTTGTGATTTGATCAAATGTCTGATCATTTAAATGTCTTAAATTAGGACACATTTCAGCCACATCTCATGGAATGAGAAAGACCATGCATGTGTTGTGGTTGAAAACTCCAGAGATGATTTGTCTTGTGTTTCCTGTAATTGAACTTGTTGCAGCATGTACTGAAAACAAGAAAACCTGTGTCCATTCATCATTTTTGGGAGCTTTTAAATAAAGAACAAACTTTCCATCTTCAGTCTGAGATTGAAATCACTCAGTAGAATGAATATTGTGCATTGTGGTTACATGAATAATGCCAGCTGTTATTAACTCTCCAGGTTTAAGGAGACACTAATCCTCTGCTCTAACACAAATCCCATCTCAATTACAGCATTTCCACTCCCGTCCTCTTCTATCCCAGCAGTGGCCTTCGACAGGCTGAGAACTTACGGGGGTTCATGGTCAGGATTTGCAGTTCTCTGCAGAGATGAAACTGTTTCGTGGAAGAAACCAGAGACAGAGTAAAGATACCAACTACATCTTGATGTCATTTGTCATCAAAGGGGATTTTTTAACTCAGTGAAAGCATGTGAACTCATCTATTAGTGCCAGATAAAGTGGCATGACCAATGGCAACTGTGCAGGCAAATTGGTCTCACTGCAGCAACAGTAGAGTTTGACAAAGCTTTTTGGTGACTAACATGATATTTAATATGTTTAATGGTCCTCTTACTAATCAGATTCATCCATTTAATATCGCTACTGAGATATTAGCTTCCATTTTTGAGTAATTTCACAGTCCATTGCAGATTATGTGTTGTTTATGGTTCACACAATCACATACTAAATTAGCAAGCAAGCAAGCAAAGTTTATTTACATAGTGTATATATATATATACGCACTTTCCACAGACACTAGTCACAGAGTGCTCCACAACAAAGAATAAAATCAAATGAAAGAATTAGAATCAAAATACAACATCAGACATATCAAACACCTCTAAACAAAAGTATTCTTCTACTCTTCTGTGCAATTCTTTGTGTGAGAAACGAGAGTATTACAGTCAGAAGATATTATTATTATTCATTTCTGAGAGGACAGGTTGATAAGTCAACTAGTCTGATAGACATAATGTTAAATTGATAACATGTAAAAAAAAAAATTGACATGTACTGCTCACAACTTCTCCAATGTACAGTTTGGCTGTTTCAAAATAAAATGAACACCTTTTTTAATTTCTGATTTTAGGATTTTTAACATGACAGGCTTTGTGAAAGTGTATGTAATTTTATAGATCCATTGATGAAACTAATACAACTTTCGTCCAGACTAGAATCTCTCAACAACTACACAATTAAGTTTTTGTAAATTCTGAAATAGTGAAAAACTTGTAGATGAAAAAAAAGGACTAAAACTGTGGGATACACTCCAATCTCTCCACTAGGACACACATGCTTACATAAACACACACACACACACACACACACACACACACACACACACACACACACACACACACACACACACAATGTTTCATCTGCACATGTGAACAAACACAGACCAAACAGGTTGTCTAACAGACTCCTGTGAGGTCGCAGACAGGTGAGAAAACTCCTGGGTAATCCACAGTACACTGAGCTGTCCTGTTGGACAGCAGCGCAGTGGGATAGAGCGTAGGTGTGAACATATGTGGAGATAATATATGAGCATGTCCTCTGTCAGTGGAGGTCATCGTCACACTGAGACGCACTAAAACAAAACATAAGTGACCTAAACTGCAACCATTTGTGTCCTGTCCACTGCCCACCTGCACAATGAAGTTTAGCAATTTCCATGTTTTAAGGACATTCAAAGAAATGCCTGTTTGTCTGACTGAGAAACCCCTCGTGATATAAAATGACATAAAATGTTGTGGTTAAGATAAACAAGGTTGTTCTTTATCTTGTCATTATCTTGAGATTTTCATCTGACAGTGATGATAATAATCTTGACAGTCAGAAGACACAGACACACACTCAGGGAATGAGCTTACCCTCAGTTCATGAATGCAGACCAAATCATATTCCACGACAGAAACTTTCCACTGGACTCAGGGTACACACAGTTTATCATCTAACTGCAGTGCAGAAACACTAAAGAGTCAATGGAGGAAAGAAAAACTGCTACTTAAAATCTCACATCCCTTCTGTCCATCTACGTCCAACAACCTGACGGAATCTGATTCCTTTTAAACTGACATTAACTGGATTATCTGTCAGAAAGTTGCTGTTTCTTGCTCTGCAGGTTGATACTAATCAGATTATGTCACTTGATGATTGACAGCTCACAGTGAGCCAGCAGCAGATTTAGGAGGCCTTTTAATTAAAATAAGGACTCATTTTACTTTAGGGGCTATTATCAGTCCATGGAAACAGGAGTTCACACACTGAACTAAAGTCAATACACAGAAACAAGCTTGGATTAATGAGTTATCTGGACACATACAGACACACAAACACACACTGAATACTACATGCATCATTCTTAAATACAAGTGATTGCAATCAACCATTGTAAGAGTTAACAAGATGATAACATCAATTTTTAATATTATAGCACATACTATATTTACTTAATGACAAACCTCAGATAATGCATTATAACATAGAATGTGTAGGAATTCTACACAACACACAAATACAGCTGAAGTCTTAAATTCCCAGATTATATATGGTGAAAATAAACAGATGAGAGCATTTGCATTAATTTTTCCATTAATAGCCACATGTTCTTGATATGGATAATCAACACTGGACACTACGGAAACACTCCCTGCACCCTGATTTAAAGCATCCCTAACCTGCCTCACTGTGAATGTTCAGAAGCCCAATTGTGGAATTTAATGTGAGATCAAGGGCTCCCACTAGTGTGTGTTGTGATAAGTAGTTATTGATTATTAGTCAATATTACTGTGAGAAGAAAATTATTCAGCATCAAAACTGTCTGAAAGACACTTCCTTTTGCATAAAACTGCAGGTGTACTGGATGTTTTTGATGGCTCACCACCACAAGTTATGCATGCTTAAGGTGCTTGCATAACTTCAGGGCTATAACTATTTTTGAATTTGAGGTCAAGTTGCATGAAACTGATCTGATGCAAGTACTGGAAGTGAAGTGTGGAGGGGGGTTTCTCTGCGGACGCTCCGGCTCAACAGTGATTCACAGGACAAACTTATCGCAGACCTTTTAGAAGTGAACCCGGCTGCTATTTACACACACATTCTTATTTTACTATATTTGTGGGGACCCGTGAGTGATACAGTGTATTCCACTGCCCCTTATACTATGCTTAACCGTCACAACTAAATGCCTAGCTTTTACCCTTACCATAACCCTAATACCTAATTCTGACCCTAAGCCAAAACCACTGAGGTCCAGCATTTTAGTCCCCAAAAGCTATTGGACCCCACAAGTGTGGTGGGCTCCCAGTTGGAACACTGCAGAGTTCAAGTGCAAAGTCATGGTCTGCTGTAGCTCGAGGTTTCCCAGTGTGTTAGCTTTTTTTAATGGTGTTTGAAAACTGGGAGTGGGACAGTGAATCCACCTTGCAGGATTTAATCATAGACCTCGCCTTCACAGAGCAAACATACAGATGAGATCAGCACAAACATGGACTACTGTCAATATCGTGTGGAGGCTCAACTGACAGCGAAGATGAGCAAAGGGAAAAATAAAAGGGTAAAATTATTTTGATGTAAATTTTTTTAAAAGAGAGTTAAGAGATTCTTGAGCAAATGTGTTTGTTTAGGTTTCCAGAATAACCTGGAAAATGATAAAGTTTATTGGAAAAGATACTTTTGTCTTTGATTTACTTTACATTGGCGACCTTCTTAGAGGAAAAAGTCTCGTACTTTGAATAAAAATTCTTGGATATTTGACAACGAAATCACCAACTCAAAGTAATGCATACTCGTGGCTAAGATCACCTAACAGGACCTCTGTAAACTCAGCTGAGGGTCACGTGGACAGAGGCAAGGTCACTGCAGTTGTTAGTGAGGATAAGAGAGTAAGTGGTGTATTTGTGGGAGTCATTACTGAGGTCTCTCCACCCTGCAATGTTCCTGCCTCAGAGATTTCTAGCATTTCCATGAATGGGGTGGATGAACTCTGCAGCCAAACATCTACAAACGCAAAACCTCAGCAGCTTTTTCCATGAAGAGATATCCACTTACTTAAAACTAATTGATTGCAGCAAAATATACAATTGATATGATTTGGAAAAAATGGTTTGTTGCTGCAAGACATTATCGAGCTAAATGTCAGAAGTCTTTGTAGTTTGTCTTTCAACCAGAATAACTTGAAGACTGACAGAGTAAACTCCTGAGATATCTGCAGTGAGTATTTAAAGCAGAGCTGCGTGTTTTACACTAATAGATCTTTTCAGTTACTATAATAAACACCAAGCTCCACACGACCACACTTCATCATCCCCACAGGAAACTCAATCTCACCTGTTGCAATAATTTATGTAAATGGCCCTTACATGACAGCTGGTACACACATAACAACGTGTTTGTTATGAGATTGAGCCATAATCATGTGATATGGGATACACTGCGTAAAGAAGAGTTGTACATGAGGGGGTATTTTCATATATCATATTACTATTTTTAGTTTCAGGAGCTGATGTCTCTCGACAGCGTTATGAATTTTGAACCAGTGTCAACTATTGGGTAAAGATAGAAGAGAATTTATCTCTGTCAGCAGACCAAGGCAATGACCTTTAATTATCTATTATATTCACACTAATATTGAACATTACACCCTTTTCAATAAATGAGGAATATTAGCTACAGGTCATTAATTAAACTTAATTAAACTCAATATGGAAGTCTGTTTTCCAACAAATGAAACATATTTAAATTGCAGTAACACACATGTGAACACTGGATTATGTAGGCCATATTTGAGTAATTCAGGTCACACACAGACATCTCCACACATACATCATCTCAAGCAACAGCTCTGCAGACAGGGCTGATATCTCATGACAAACCCCAAAACAATAAACCCACTTCAGGTTCAAAATCCAGATCAACACACCATAATAAACAGTTGGTGAAAATAAAAAGTACTTTCACTCTCCCACCCTCACCCCACTTCCTTTATTCACCCAAATTATGTATCCAGACTTTCCATTTTTTTCTGGAGCTACTATTATCTAAAACAAATAGCTTCAAGTCAAAAACCAACAACAAGAAAGAGTAACAGGAAGTGAGATCTTGGCAGAGGAACTGGAGGTTATGACAGGGGCGTGGAGCACCAGACTGGTGCCAGAGCAACACAGCAGGAACGCTACCCACAGTGACATGCACAGTGGGCAACCGCATGGGAAGAAAATTACTAGACTGGTGTGATTGGATGGAACGATGCTGTTCCCAACATACCAAGACCAGGTCCATTTGTCCTTGCTCATAGTCTGTTGAGACTGTGGTGCCCACGGTTTTCATTTCTAACCTATTTTTATCCAGAGGTTTTGCTAAATATCCATGCTTCTTCACAGCAACAATGCCCTGCTTTATACTGACACAGTCACACACTGTATAGATACAATACAGACCACTCATGGGCTGTCTCTTCAATTACATCCTACAGTATGAATGAAAAGCGGAATAAAAGAGCACAGCTGTTCCTGTCAGCCAGTATCCTATTCCATACCACCTCCAGATGTTGTTGTAAGTCACCTGCATTTACTAACTGAGCCTGAGAATGACCCATGCTGACAAGAGTCAGAAACTAAATATGGTGGCCTGATAATCTGTCTGATAATTTTCTCAAACCCAGACTTTAAAAATGAAATATTTTGCGTATTTCAATGTTAAAAGCAGGCTGAGTCTGTATTAAAAGTGATAATGTCAAGATGTGCCAGCAGAGTTTTGCGTGACCCCGACACACATTCAATTCTTAAGCAACAGTCAGACAGACCCACATTAAACATTCAGATACCATAATGGTGCATCATCTATCGCTCTTATTTTGAAGCCTAATCTTTGAGTGCTACAAAGTAATGAATGTCAAAGTGGTTGACTTAGATATTGAATGATGAGGTTTTGATCAATGCTGCAACAGATAATTAAAAATGTATCAATTAATAATTTGCTGTAAAATGTCAAAAAAATAGTGAAAAATTACAATTACACATTCGTGGACCCTAAGTGACATATCCAATCGATTTTTTTGGACCAAAATAAAACAATATTGAATTTACCATGATATCAAACAGAAAAGAAGCAAATCTTAATGTTTGAGAGGCTAGAACAGCAAATATTTGACATTTTAGTTTGATGAATAACTTTAAATTGTGATTGAAGGTGTCCTGTGGAGTCAAAAGTTATGTTTAAAGTCAGTGCCCTCACTAGAATGTATTATGTAAATCTTTAGGTCTCTTTCGCCTCATTTCCTGACATCTCTCTATTGTCAACTATCAGTACAGGCATAAGATATCTTTTGAAGGTGCACTGCTGGGCTTCTTCGCATGTTACCACCAACAACTCTCTGTGGAACAGCATGAAACTGCAGGAATGTGCATTATGTAGCCCACACTCACACATGTGGATGATATAAACAAACCTAGAACCCACTTATCAAAACATTGCTCCATAGCGCTATTAGTGGTTAAGTACTTAGAGAACCTTTAATTTCCATCAACAAATCAATTAGTGAACTGATTGGTTCAGCTCTATTTCTGGTACAAACTATGACAATTTTACCAGTTAACTCATGTATTCAGGCTAATTTTACAAGAACCCATTTTGTACATACATGAGCAGGAGGGCAGTGAATAAAAGTCTCAACCTTGCTACATAGAGGTCATGATTTCTTCCCAGGTTTTGCATTGGTCAAATTCAGACTCATAAATGAAGTAAGCAAATGAGCTGCAGGAGCATCTTGTGTTTGAGTTTCAACTCTGCAGTCCTTTCTGAAAAGGAAAATACCTACTATTGAGTCATGCTAGTGTTTACCCTGAAATAGTCAGATGAATGTCCTTCTGATGTACCACCTTGTCGGCTGGCAGCTATTCTCACCCATGCTGCATTGTTGAATCCATGCCAATTAACCACGGGCCAAATGTCTCACCTCACACTGACCAGCAATTCCCCTCTATGTAAAGCTGTCTGTCAGGTCAAAACCAAAGAAGAAACAAACCAGACAGACAAGGACAACTCTTTGTTTCATTGATGTAAAGGTCTTCCATCACTCAACCCGTATAAAGGCCAAATCTTAGACTCCTGCATCTCAGACAGACATCTTACCACAGACAACTTAGTGACACCACTACGCATCACTTCCAATGCCTCCGACTATAACAACAAGATCTCAGGCTGATTTTTATGATGTTTCTCCAGCACAACTGTGTGAAGGTGTCAGACCACATGTCCATGTCATTTCTACAGTAGAAATATTACAGGTCCTGTTTCTACATCTCACTATGAGCCCTCTTGAACCAATGTATATCTGTGCAAATCAATATGGAACCAATTAATGCTGGTAAGTGAGCCAAGTTTACAACATCCCATACTCACTGAACCATGCAGCCACTCACACACCCACCTCCCATTCAAACATGCTCTCAGCATGGTTATCACTTGAGCATGTACAGTAAAAGGCAGTGAAGAAGAGGAGAGCAGGGTTGTTGTTACCTTTATACTTCTCTCTGACGTTCTCATAGGCTTGCACATAGTCCTGCTCCTCTGGCAGTCGCTGACCTGGGTCAAACATGGGCATGGACATGGCCTGGCTGATACTGAGTCAGTGTTAGGGCACCTTCCTCTCTCTTCAAACTTTCCCTTTAACTTTCCACTGGCAGTGTCCTCCCCTCTTTGACTCTCTGTCCCCTCAGTGCTGATAAAACCCCTCCTGGCTGACTGTCCACCTATCTGTCTGTCCCCACCTTCTTCCTCACCCACACTCAGTCACAGTATTCCCTCTGAAGCTGTAGATTTCATTCCAGACCACCACCACTCCCCTCTTCTGCTTGAGAAATACCCACACACACACACACACACGTATCAGACCCTCCTCTTAAAGGCACAGAGACGAACACACACCACAAAGATAGAGACCAGTTGAGGCAGAGCAGCACCGCTCAGGCCAGCTCCACCCCAGATAGAGACACACATGGTTACCTCGATGAAAAAACAAATGACGGAGCTGTGTGGGGGTCATTTGAGTTCCTGCTGCTGGGGAAACTGGGGCAAAGCACGCCAAGTGAACCCTGTGCTATTCACAGATTAAAAAAAAACAAAACTCCCAGAACACTTACACGGCTCCCCTCAAAGTCACGTCATATTCCCAAAACTGAATGACGGCAGATTGTGAAGTTTTAATGCCAGAGAACCACACCTCTTCAGTACAGGACAAAACACTGGGTGAGTGCGGATAAAAGCAAAGAACAGCAAAGACTTAAAGATAGAATGTCTAAATCCTGCAGGTTAATTATCCATGTGACCTTTTCCAAAAGGTTTGAGAAAACAAAAACCTTGACCTGACCTTAGACCTGTTGTACATTATATTTCCTATATTTACAAGTCCAAACATACTAAAGTCGAGTGATCCTGACAGTATCCATCAACTTTCACTCCCTGCTCTAATTTAGCTGTGGGAAATTTACAATGAAACTGATTCCAGATTATTTACGTTCACATTAACATGAACATCCAGCTCAGGCCCTCATTAAGTGACCACAAATGAGAGAGATACTGTAATAATAGCAGTCCATTTTTCTCTGGAGGCTCTGGAGTTTAAGGAGTGTGAATGTTAAGTCCACACTGCCAAGACCACAGTGAGCAGATCTACTATTACAGTCAAACAAGACCCTCACAGATGAAGCAGTGACAATAGTAAGTCTGGAAGCCAAGAACAATTGCGGCTACACTTGGATCCTCCTGCGAGGAAGTGGAGCTGGGAAGCAGCACTGAGAATTTATCTCTGCGAAGTTAGAAAATTACTGTGAATCGTTTAGAGGAATGTTTCTTTCCAGTGCTGAGCTGACTCTTTGGAGGATCATCAGCAGTTACACAAGTTATCATGGATGGTAGGGTATATCTGTTGATAGTTAATGCACATTAGTGGTGTCTGGGCTCAGCCTCAGGGCGAGCAGCTCAGAGTAGAGCCGCTGCTCCTTCGCATTGAAAGGAGCCAGCTGAGGTGGTTCGGACATCTGATTAGGATTCTTCCTGGGCGCCTTCCTTTGGAGGTTTTCCAGCCATGTCTAACTGGGAGGAGACTCGAGGGTAGGCCCAGAACTTGCTGGAGGGATTACATAGCCCATCTGGCCTGGGAAGGCCTGGGGTTGCCTGTAGAAGAGCTGTAAAACATTGCTGGAGAGAGGGACGTCCGGAATATCCCGACTAGCCTGCTGCTACCATGAGATAACCCAAGATAACATACAGTATCTATACAGACCTTTTTCACAGCAGACATTGTGCAGTATATTTATTTGCACAAAATCATGGTCCTAATTCTAAGTGTGACATTCATCCCCACAATGGAATAAAACTTGTAGCATCCATAGCATGTAGCATCTAAAATGGTGAACAGTTTCCATAGATGTGAGGACTAAAATTACAACACTACACCTGTCACTGTTAGTACGAAATTACGTCAACTCATAAGTTAAGATTTACTGTAGAGTAACTTATTGAGTGTGTAATAATAGTGAATGGGAAAACAATGACTGAGTGAACAAGATGTGATTTCTGACTTTCAGCACATGTGCAACCAACATCATGACAGCTTCACTCCATTCAGGTGGACCAGTGAGCCGTGAATGTGAACCAGCATGCACAACGTCATGGTTCTGAAGCTGCCCTAAATGGATTGGAAGCACGTGTTAGTACCTGTGTTTGGTATGTATGAATCTATGACCTGGCTTATTATGAAGCAACTACAGTCTGTGTCTGAACATAATAAGAGTCACAAAATGAGCAAACACCAACAGAAACCACCTGGCTTATTTCTAGGTGATAAGCTCAACATGTTACTGCACCTCATGCTGTGTGTGTGTGTGTGTGTGTGTGTGTGTGTGTGTGTGTAAGCTACACAGCCGGAGTACCATCGCAAAATTGCTTTACTCAGCCAAATGATATTACCAGTGTTTGACAAAAACAATCTATGTTGAATGAACTTTCACCCTGAGTTCATGTTGATTACTTACACATGAGTGCCACCTCATACAGTGCAGATTGTCACTGTAATACTGAAACTGACTCTGCGCCATAAAAACCTACAAACTCAAATACATACAGTACATAATACCAATGATAATTTTGAACCACACTCCACCACGCTCTAAGAGCAACATGGCAGATATGCTCTCAGCCTGAGCACATTTGTGTGTGTTATCACTTTCTCATGCAGCAGGGAGTGTGTTTACCCAGCTATCAGGAGAATTAGGAGAAACTTTAACTTCCAAAATTTACATGAATAAATCCTTCACAGCACGAATGTGAAAAATATTTCAACACTCTGGATAATTAAGCTCGACATTGCAACATTGAGCCACCCAGCTAAAGTGTACTGTTTCTCAAACTGTGAGTTATGACCTGAAAGTGATTCTGACAAGGACTAAGTTGTATTTTGTATTTATCAATTAACTACAGCATCTTCAGCTGAGCTGTTTTCAAAACTCCATCAATCTCCAATATGGCTGACAAGTTTTAAAAATTAAATTACTAGGACAATGCTCCACCTCAACACCAAATGATTTCATATAAACAGCTCTTTTACGAAGAGTACGGCTCCAAGGGAAAATGCACAATTATGACTTAAATCTTGATTTGGTTGCATATAATGATTTTGTATTTATAAGGATCAATCACTCATCTTTGGGAACAAAGCAAACAGTCAACCTGCAAAAAGGTAACACATGATTTGGTACAACAGAGCAGGTAGTCTGATTAAGTCATTATCATCACATAATGATAACGTTCATAATTCATTCTTCATCATTGATGAATTGTAGTTTAAACTCTTTTAAATTTATGGACAAGATTTTTGACTCTCTCTCTCTATGCTACAGTATCGACATTAAAAAAAAACATCCCAGTGTTTTCTCATTGCTGGCCACCGGATGGTGTCTCTCAGAGGTAAAGTCTCACTTTTGTCTGTGTGTTTGCTCGTTTGGCTTCAGCCCTGGCGACAGACTGCGCTGCCAACCAGCCCACCCACACATCACCGAACTAAAGACTCTGTGCCACAGCCCGGTCACTAATTTATGTTCTCAGCTAAAATAAAAGGAAAACAACACCACATCTAAGGAAGGATAAAACCTCCCCCTCACTATTCATTGACTGTTTTTTGTGTAGTCACTGATTTGTGTTTGTAAGACTTTGCCTGGTTACTCACTTAGAGGTGTGCAGCCTGAATACTAAGTAGAGGCTGAAATACAGCCAGTGCAGGGACAATGTGTTCCAGAGTTATATATTAGTGTAATCACATTATTTTTCCTACAAGACAGCAAAGCATTACTGTGCCAGTGTCAGTAATTACACTTATTATGCTCACTGACAGACAGAACGTTAGCAGCGTTACATTCTTTAGTCTTTTTAACCTCTACACCAATTAAATCCATGAAAAGACTCATTTTGGCTTCAACTGCCGTCATGACGAGGCAGTTTTTTGTGGAGCTTCTATGCCGCTATAAAAAAAATCATTTTAAATAGAAGTAAAATAAGGTAATAGAGAAAAGAATAATGGCCAAAGAAATAAAACAGGCAGGGCAGTAACTAATAGCCCGAAATTCAATAAAGGAAATAAAAATGCAAAAAGAGAAAATGAATCAAATCCACCTGAAAACAAGAGTTTTTAAATTCTGATTAATTCAGTTTACAAATTAAATTGAAAAGAAAATGTGTCATATAACTTTATGTCATTTAACTAATTATGTCTTGTAACTTAGACACGGGAAGCATCTCGGTTGTATGGAACAACATGGAACACAGAAACAAAGTGGTAATACATTTTACAAAGTCTACCAAATTAGCCTTGCATAATTGTTTCAGATAACAGACAAATGTAACAAGTTAAGTGTTTTCCTTAACTCAGTAAGGACATTTACAACCTTGTTTGGCCAATGACCGTGATAACTCATGCTTTTCTGTTTTTCTTTTTTATGCAGGCTTAATATTGTTTTGTAGGGGTCTGCATACAGAAAAAAAAACTTCAGAATAGTCATATGAATGAGCCATGAATGAAAATACACAAAAGGCAGAAACATTATAATCAGTGGAGGATCAGTGAGTCAGAGGGATCCAGACACGCTCCACTGCACTTCATCTTTGGATGCTGTCCTCTAGTGTCCAGCATGTATACTGCACCAACTCCTCTGACCTGAATCACTGACATGAACCAGTAGCTGGATGGGACACCTCTTATCTGTTATCAATGGAAACACTCAGGCGATCTTTATAATGTGGAAACACCTCAAAGTGACAGGAACTTCTCGAGTGAAAGTTGCATGAAGGGAAAAACAAAACTTTGCTCTACTGGCACCTCGGGGTCCCAAAGATATCCTCCACAGTAATAAAACTGCTGATGCAAGCAGCCACAGTGAAGACTGTAAAATGCTAAATCAATAATGGATCTACAATTCAATGTTCAGACAAAAATTGCACAAAGTCCTACGCTGAAAGCAGTGCTGAATAATTGATTGGAATCTGTGATATGTTTTAACTTAAATGTTCCCTGAAAGCAGCACGAACTCAGCGACTATAGCCTGAACTTTAAACCCTTATGTATGACACCTTTCTGTACAATTTATATTCAAATTAAAAGAACCAGTTTAAAATATGGAGGGAAAAACTTAAAGAGAAAAATGTTGATATCTAATTCAGGAGAAGAACAAGACCAACCTCATAGTTACCACAATGACATGAAAGAAGAACCGTCTCAGTTAACGAAACAGAAAATACTTAAATTGTTCAGTGTTTGGTGAAGTTAAACAGCCTTCAGCAATGTTCCTGGATCAAATGTGGAAAGATTCACTGGTACTGCAATAACACTGTGCTCCTCTCCCACACTGTGAAGCATGAAGCAGCATGAGTCAGAGTTTCACTCCAAGAAACAGGGTGACAGATTATTAGTTCAGAACCTTAAAAAATAGTGTAAAACAAAAGCTGATTTTGTTTTGTGTATTTAGAAACTAACCACAGATCAAAAACCCACCAGTCTTTGTGGGTACTACTGTGTACATACCATCACTATACCAGAACTCTGCCAATAAATACTTACTGATGCTTCTAACACTGTAGGACAGATGATGACCTGCACAGCTGTACCCAACTAATCATCTCCTTGATACCTATGCAGTCAACAGTCTATTTTCTGTAGAAAAGATATGTATATGTTTCAGACGTCAGTCATAACAGGAACTGGAAAAAATAAATGAAGGACGTCACACATCACAGACCTGAAGGGTTACATAACAAAACAGAGTGCAGCCCTTCAAACACCTTTCACCATCTCGACCAGACGCAAACCAGGAAAAGGTAAGACTCCAAACTAAAAGATGAAAAGGTTTGTGAGATACTGTATTACAAAAAGGCTCCATAAATCAGGTGGAATAGCATTAAGCTATTCTTTAACAAGTTTACAGACATTCTAATGCTGGACAATAGGATGAGGAAAAACAAACTACATTCTAGTCCATTTTTGGTCTGAAAACAAACATCCCAGTACCTGAATAACATCAAGTCAGTTGCCTGGTTGTCTTACATCTAATGACTTTGAATTGCAACTGGTATCTACAAAGTCACAACCACACCATAGAAACTAACAGCCACAGCATGATGGGGATATTTTTATTTTTGTTTTTCTCTCTGGACAGAGTGACCTCAGAGACATAGAGAGGACGTATCATTTCAAACTTCTTGCTGGAGTATCAGGTTAACTGGTTTAGCAATGGAAACAATGAAACTTAATCTTTGTGCATTTTCAGTTTTATTTTTGGTGGGAAAAGTACTTAAATCCCAGTCAATAAAGGCTTCATGATTTTATGTTTGCCTAGCTCTAAAGCACCTCATGGATTCAATAATTCACAGATCATCGCTCCCTGCTGTCTGTTATGAGCCATGGCGATGACAACATGTGACACAATGTACCTGTATCATTCACTCCTCTCTTCTTTACAGTTCTACTGACCTGCGCATTCAAACCTATGACTGTGTCTTGATTTCCAGAAGCACTTTATTGTGCTTATCACCATCGCTCTGCACTGACGTCAACAGAGCAACAGTCAAGAGTTGCAGTTATCTGATCAACTTGCGTGTTAGACAGCTCCAGAAACCTTGACACAGTCTTAGTGACATGTTATTTAGTGTAAGTCGACACCGCCTGCCTCTCAAATTGTCAACAGCTTGATAACAAATGGTCCTGTCTCCATTTCTTGTGAGATAAACCTGCAGATCGAGACTTGTATGCGTCTCATAAGGCTAATGAATCAGGCCAGGGCTATTATGGCAGCAGGCCAAAGAGACAACACTGATACAGTCGCCTTTATCTAATATATGTGATCAGACGTTGGCATCTGTTCAGGTCTAGAAGCAGCAGAGTAACACAGAGGAAGTCATTAGGAAGACATTTAATTGAAAATATTCCCATAAATAAATCAACCTGACTTTATCCCACTGTCTCCCAAATTTTAGCTCTAAGTGCTTGGAGTCATACAGTCTTGCTGCTGTAGTGTGTGCAGAGACAATAGCACCCTGTCACACAACACTACTGCAGTACCCCACCCCACCAAATCAATATCCGAGACGACCAGGGAGGGGCAGGGGGAAGATGAGGTCGTGTTGCTGTTTGTGGTCCGAAGAGACAATCTGAACTCAACGCCACAGAAAGTGCTGAGCCAGCGTGGGTCGCATCATCTGAGCCCTCCCTGGGTTCGGAGAGCTAACGGCGGTGGAGGAGAACCTGGAGAAGCTCTCTAGTGGATGAACAGACACTCCTCACAGTTTGAACCCCCCCAGGAGACATGAATCAACATAATGAGAGGTGCTAATGATATCATCGCACAATGCATCTCTTTCAACTGCCTACAAGAGCCTCTCAGGCACTGTATAGTGCCTATGCAAATTTGAAACAATACATCTAGACGTTTCTTCTGAAACAAAATGGAAGTGAAGGGTTTTTTGAACACAAGTATTTCTTGAAGCAGAATATAGCTTCTTATAGATTCTGTTGTTAAGAAGCAGCAGATGATCATAATTTTAAGGTTGGCAGTGAGAGCAGCTGACTGCGGCAGCATGTGAACCACAGAACAGGGCCTCAACAGTTCAGATGTAATTATGATATGAAGAATAGTAAACATGCTGCCACATAAACCCATTAAAGTTGAGTAAATGTTACACTAATGCTTAGCTGAATTTAAAGTGCACTGAGGAAATGTGTGTGTAACAGAAGACATATTACTTATATGAAAGGGCACAAGACAATAATCATGTTTACACCCTTGAATGAAATGAGCCCATCAATGTGTCCACAGCCAGACCCACAAATCAACAGCAACAACCAGTTTTGCCCATAATACTCATAACAATCACCATAACCAGGAGAACATCATAACACACATGCCAAACAACAACCAAAGAAAACATAGGTCACACAGGCAAATAAATAGCATAAAAGTATAAGAGCACAAATGATTAGCAAGCAAACACCAAGGTATCAGGTCTGTGGGATGATAATAAAACAGCCAGCAGGTCGTTATTTTAATGATTTTGCAGAGAACATAAACACACAACAGAGCCAAGACACTGACTCATAATGCATAGTAGCATATGCAACTAATCTTCAGCTAAGTAAGTGGATGATGAATAAACTCAAAAAAATGCCAGAAACCACAACAACAACCACAGATCAAACAAAATTATCACATTTACAAATGTTCACAAAAGCCATCCCAAAGCGGAATGATTCACTGTTGACAGGAGAGCTTCCTGATGAAATGCTACATGAGCAGCAGCATCAACGGCCAGTGTTAGTAGCGGCGTTACAACCGAGTTTGCAAACGAGCACTTCAACAGGGACACAAAGAAAAAGAGCAGGCAGAACCCAGAAAGACCATCTCTGTCAGTTCCACCTTCATTTTCTTTCTGTGTGAACTTCGTACCTGCGATGCGGATGACGGCCCTCTCTGCTGGGTCCAGCACATCTCCAGAGGCCGACTTGGATCTCTTGATGCGATGGTGTTTGGGCAGGTTCCAGGGCAGCGTGTCTCCGGGGGACGGAGAGCAGCTTATCGAACTCACATCGCTGGAGCTCTCCTCTGATGCAGCCCTGACCAGAGGCCTCCGCTTGGTTTTGTCCTTCACCTCCTGCATTGTCTGGATGACATCATGAGTAGAAAATGTGAATTTACATAATGTCACAAACCAAAAGCAAAGAAGAAATTATAGATAGTTTCTGTTATTTCTTGAAACTACTCTGTATTGGTTACTATATAATGAAGATGCAACTAAGGCTATAACTAATTAATTATTTTCTCTTTTTACTGATTAATTCTTCATCCCAGTTTCTCAGATTCCAAGTTCACATTTTAAATGTCTTGTTTTATCAAACCAACACTCAAAAACCAGAGATTCATCTTACAATTGTATTAAACAGAAAAATAGCAAACCGACCAATTGGTTATCAGTCGCTGATTATTTTTCTGCCAACTGAATAACAGATTAATTACTGATGCTCTAACCACAACCACCAGATATTAGCTAGTTGCAAGGGCCACCAAATCCTTGTAATTTCTGAGAGCCCCAACTGAGATCTTCAGATTCTGATTTTGACCAAACAACAATCAAAATCGACCCAAATGTTTAATTGAAGCATTAATTCCTCACATTTGAGAAGCTGGAACCAGCAAAAAATGACAGAAACAATAAAATAATTATTAAAATAGTTGCAGATTAATTTGTAATGGACTGACTAATCAATTAACCTACTTATGGTTTTATTGCATTGATATATCATCACAGTAGAACAGCAGCTACACCAATACATGAGGTAATGTACGACTATAAACCAATACTAGGGGCATACAAATAAGTCAATAACAGGAAAATAGAATTTATAAAACTGTAAACATGACAAAGGTTTGGTAAATCGTAAATAGCTAGCTAGCGTTACACTTTATAACGTCAGAAAGAATCAACATAAAAGCTAATACAGCTGTTGACTCCATTTCCCATGTTGCTCAACTCTCTGGTCTAGCTTCAGAAAGGGTTTTGGGACCACGAAAAAAGTATTTTTCTGACAGTTGGTCAACTTTAACTAGGTCTTTGCGGACTCATCGTCTTCTAGCATGATTTTCTGTAACAACTTATTTCTTGGCCGCCGGACGGAAAACTCCATTTTGGGTCGTTAGCTTGTCGTAGGCTATAGCTAATGTTAGCATCAGTCAGAAGAAAACAACTGGACCACCTGTACAACACCTCCACCTGAGGCGACAAACAAGGTCAGCAGCGTCCTCAACGTCCTCTAATGTATGGAAGTATAGTGATGACCAAAAATATGAGACTGCAAAATAAATTCCAGTAGTTTAAAAATAAAAGCTGACAAAGAGCAGGATTATCCTAAAAATCAAAAGGTGTTGACACCAGCGTTGTGTAAATTACTTGAAAACTAATCAATTACTAATTACTGATTGAAACAGTAATTACTGAATTTTAAATTGTAATCTCTTATACTACTGGAAATAGTATCCCAGATGCAAAATGAAACTGGATCTGAGTCTGCCCCAATATGCTTCCACATCTGGGCAGATTATTGTTTTACATCCACAAGATTTTCTGTGTGTGCACCAGAATTGGCCCAGATGTGGAAGTAACATCTGACAATCACGCTGTATATGAGCCAGCTTTGTTCTGTGGGATCGGGCATACTGTATAAGAAGATTACTATAACGTTACTAGACAAGTTACTGCACACCCACTAGTCCAGTGGTTCTCCACCTAGTTGCTCAGGCCAGTGCAAAGGGTCACAAGATGAGGCTATGGGGTCGTGAGATGATTAATGGAGGAAATTAATGGAGAGGAAAGGAGAAACAATTACTTAACAATTATAATTACTTCAGTGAAACCGTCTGAGAAGTTTAGAGGGAAAACATCTCTTTGGAGGAACTAGTCAAGACAAGACAAGAGGCCACAACACTTGCTTTTATATGAGGGATCATGAGCTAAAAAGGTCAAGCACCACTCATACACACTTGTAAAACTGTACTTAAGCACAGTGCAATGAATGTAATTAGTCTCCACTGATAAATGATAACGTTGAATGATTGCCTGGCCATATGTTGGGGAATCTATATTTAGACCTGTGCAGCAATTAGGACAAAAGCTCAGTGTTGCTGCTCAGTGCTCTGGCTGCTGTCTGAACAAAATGTATTTTTCACCAAAATCCTAGAGGCCTGACTCATTCAGGGAGCTGCTGGGAGGAGCAACGCAGGTGCTGCTGATGCACTTAACAACGTCACCACGCTGCCAGCTTCCTTTTCTGTTGAGTCACCATCCAGCTCTCAGGATGCTGTCCACAGGGGTGCTGCTTGCACCCGCCACAGCCTCTCTGATTGGACAGCAGCAGGCAGGACTAAAGTCCCAAGAGTAATGTCGACAGGGGATCAGCTTCACATTCAGGTTATAATTTGGCTGAATCCTATTTTTCCAGTTGTTGCTGTTTGCTGTTACGACTACAGTGCTGCAACACTGTAGGCCTATTTTATTTCTTAATAATTAAACCTTTATCTAATTCAGAGAGCTCAGTCATTACTGCAGGGTGCACAAGGCTTCCTCAGGATTAAAGGGAGTGTGAAACTGAACATCTGCACATAATGACACAAAGGAAAACTTGTGTTTTGTTAGTTTGAGATCAGCTGATCATGCCATGCCTCAATATGTCATAGACAACCTAATAGCAGTGTTTACCTCTGAAAGTAGAGCAGTAACACACTATGCTTTCCTGTGGCAGTTCATTGATTGATCTAAATGGAACTGTGGGCATTTGGCCACTATTTGTCCGGCCAACCAATTACTGGTGTTTGGATTCATGTTGGCTTCTAGTATTCAGACTTTCATGTACAAAAAAAGATGCAGTATAAATACTGAAGGCCAGTGCAGGCTGAGCTGTTTAAAAGGTTAGAGCCCCATACAATAAGGGAGTCATGTAAAAAATTCATAGCTTCTAAAATAGCCCTCCTCAGAGGGAGAGACCTTAAGATTGCCACTGAAAGCTCTACGCATATGAATCCTACTTGTATAGCCTCAATGTACTAAATCCTCTAGTCGTCGGTGTGAAAGTGTGTGTGCCTTTTTGATCTCTCAGGCTCATCATCATCTCTCTGAATTAATTATTACTGTACTGCAGAGCACTGATCTCTTCAGGACTACTGTGTGCTGACGGTATGGCAGTGAAGGCATCTGCTGCGTTCACTCCTGAGACTGTTCATACACATAGTAAACATCTCCACTGACATCATCACCTCTGCACTCCTGTCTCTAAACTATTACTATTCAGAGGGGCATTGCTTTCTTGAATGGCCGTCATCCAAGCAGGCTGAAAGCATCAGGGTGATCCGTAGTTACCAGGCAACCCTGGAGGGCATTAGAGAGCACGCTCCTGAAGCTCTCCGGACTTGGAAATGGAAGAAAGTTAAGTGGTGTGTGCTGGTATGAATAGACTGACAGTGTCTGAATCACTCCAGCTGACGGACAGAGACTCTCCTCTCTGTCTCACCCCCTCCAAACTGTGAACAGCTGATGGACCTCATTAGGACTGGATCCGTTGTCCATCAGCTGACAGAGAAAGTTGTCAAGTCTGGATCCCTCCCAAGGATAAAAAATAAAAAAAATAAAATGAAAACATTCAGGCTCCTCGCTGCGTCGCATCACCAACACCTGGTCAGGATCGAACCTGAGCCGCAGTGAGGACAGGCCCGGATGCACCTGCTGCATGACAGGTTAGGATGATGCACACACCTTCGCATGTTCTCACAGGCTATTGGTAGGTCACCTTATTTTTAATCTGCAGCTTTTAAAAATGACATTAAATCATGTGACTAACAGCGTCGGCGATGCGGCAAAACAGGAATTATAAATAATGTGCATTCTTGGTTTACTCACGCCAGAAATATCCAGGATCACTGCTGGTTTGGTTCCAGGTAAACAATCGCAAAAATCCGTTTGCTGCAGCTGCACCGTCCGCGGATTCTTCTCATTTAGAGCCGCTCAAACTTAGAGAGCCATCATCCTCATCCTCCTCCTCCTCCTCCTCCTCCTCCTCCTCATCCGCAGCGGCAGTCGCGCCTGCGTCCTGCGGTACCGTGGCTGTGGGATGTGGATCCGGTCAGACCTGGACTGATCCGGGCTGCGAGGCGAGCCGAGAGGAGGAATCTGCGCCCTCAGGCTGCAGCCTGCAAGCCTCGCTGCTACCAAGGTGTCGCTGAACGGCAGACTCGCTTCAGGATGGAGAAGAGAGCGCGGGTCTGCTCGGTGCGCATGTGAAAACTGATCTCAGGTCAGGCTGACTGCAGCGTGCGGAAGCAGGGGCTTCTTCGCACGCCAGGTTACACCCTGCACACTGAGTTTGGTGATTTAATGTAGATCTAAACTGTCAACAACAACAACAATTTTGTCGGCTGGTTTTCAATGAACTCACAATTCCAGTTTCATACATTGACTTAAAAAGTGTTGGCAGCTAAACAGTGTCCATGAAAACTGAGCAGCTCCAGATTCAGAAAAAGGCCATGAAATGTGGCTGAAAGCTCTGGAAACAAAATGTAACTGGACCTTGTTGAGTTTTTTTTTTTCATTAGGTTTAAATATACTGTCATTATGATGTCTATAATTTGAATAAATGCACAAAAAAGTAGCTGAAGTGATTAATAATCATATAAACATTCAGTCATTGCTGTGACCTTTAAATGTAGAATTAGGTAGAAACAGCAGTATGAGAGGGGGCTGTTAGTGGCGGTCCAATGTTTCCCTCCCACCTGACCTCTGCCTGCACTTTACACTTTGATGCCATAAAAAATGCAAATGAACCGCGACTAAGCAGGAAATCTCTTCCGTTTAGTCTCCTCTCACCTTGCGACTTGTTTATTCTGTTTCACATTTTCAGTTTTGTCTTTGCTCCAAACGGTTGTACTGAGTCAAATTAAAAACTGTCGTGCTGAGCCTTTACATAATCACAACACCATGAATGATGGATTGCTTGTTTGTGTGGTCCTACTACATTATTAGTCTCCCACATGGAGAATGAATCAATGGGCACGGAGGAGTCGGGGGGGGCTGGGGGGGTGTAGTATTGGCTCAGTCCAACACTGAGCCCACTCTTGTGTTCATAAACGATGCGTGCCATGAGTCCTGAATGCCGGTGTCTCTGCCAGCTCTGTAGCTATTGTGCTCAGGGTTTAATCTGATCAACCAAGTGCTTCATGGAACCAAGAGAGAGAGGAGGAGGAGGAGCGCTGAGGAAGGTGAAGGTGGCTCCAGGTCAGTTCAGACATGTTTAATGGCTGTGGTAATAATCATAAGTCATTTTTGTATGAACAGTATATGAACCCAGTCAGTGGGCAAACAACACTCCAGTCAAAAGTGTTCAACTTCAAGTCACTGTTGCCGAATAAGGAATGCTGGAAATAAGTTGTAGGCCCCCTACAAGAACTGTGGGTGTTGGAAAAACAGAATGAGAAAGATGGAGTGAGAGAAACCACCGACTTTTAAAACCTTTTGAATAACAAGACTGTCACCACTAAACGAGCCGAGAGGGAGCAGGGAAATGTCGTGTGGTCCGACTAATGAGCTGAAATCCAGCTGAAAGTGTCCAGGGAAAACATTTATAGGATGCTTGAGATATATTCACAGTGTATCTTAAATTCCACATCAAGTGGTTATTGTAAATTAAATCTAAAATATTTTAATTGTGATAAAAGGTATTTAAAGTTAATTTAACAGAACTATGTAGAAAAAATATACTGCGATTGCTGAAGCGTTGCCCAAAAAACATTTTGTTTTGCCAAAGTAACACATTTAGTATGTATGTAACATATAATAATTAGAATTATAATAAGTAGACCTATAATGAGAAGAAGCACATTTGAACTATATTTCTTTCCACCTGGACAAAAGTCAACATTGGTCCGCTGCTATCGTAGCCACAGTAAATAAACAAAATACAATATTTGGCAAATTAAAAAGCAATATTTTCCCTGTTAACTGAACTAAAAGTGTAAAACTCAGCATGCATTGGTTCATAATGAACAAACAGCTCAAATCTAAATAATAGTCCCTGAAAAAACAGCAGTAAGACTGTAAAACTTTGTGTTTGTGTTGCTCCTAAGTGACAACAGAGAGCATTACTGTGGTGTTTTGTTTGAAATGGTCCCTGAAATATTTTAAAGATCTAACAACTGACTTATTAAAGCAAACAAAGCAGAGAAACTGGTGCTGAAATGTAGGAAACACAACCTTTTTTTTTTTAATGACGCTCAGTGGAGAAATATTCCTCACCTCCTGTGTTCTCACTGCTCTCACAGTTTCCATCCCGCCTTTCAGAGGTCGTCTCTTCCTCTTCCTCACCGCTGGACATGACGGAGGCTCCGGTCCAAGGGCCACAGACTCCTTCACCACCGCTTCCTCTGACTGGACAGAAGCAGCTGGCTTCTCCTTGGGCTTTTTCTTCCTCTGAAATGACAGGCTGCCTTTGAGTATTTCACATTTTTGTTTACCTGATATAATCAAAGCAACGTTGTCCCAAACATTTGATCACGTGTAAGCAGCTGCCTTTCTGACATACAGATTTCTTCATTAGTTAATGTTTGAGTGGTGAGTTTACATGAGGTTTAAAAGCCAGAATAACAGTAACAGTAACATCCACCTGATCCAGGTGCAGCTGTTATTCCACATTCAGGTCCTTTTTCGAAATTTGCTGTGAGGAAAATTCACTCTCTAATCAGAGATCTCACAATTAGGAAAAGCTTCCTTATTTATTGATTATGACTAGTGAGTCATGTGTCAGCAGGTAGGAGGAGGAGCCATGAACTATCAGTCTTTTCCTTTACAATGAATGAAGTTCTGTTGCATCTGATCATGCAGTAATCAGCAGTTAAGAGGTTCGAGGCGTGCAATGTTTTCCTGTAAAGTCCGTCATGTTCTGTGAATTAAAACTAAAGGAATGCATGAGTGACGTTCTCATTGTCAAAAAATGCACAAGCCTCTCTTTCATTCAGCTGAAAATCACATGCAGTCATCATGAAATCATTCACATTGTGCACGAGCAGTGACACATGAAGACGTAAGGCTCTGCTGTAACCTCTGAACCACCAGCCGACGCAGATCACGGTGGGAATATTCATGGACTCCTTCTCACAGCCTCTTATCGCAGTTCCCTGACCCTCTGTTGATCCCTAACACACCTGCCCATTCACTGAGAGGACGCACGCTTATAGTTAGTGTTTATCACTAGTAGATTTACTGTATGGTTATGATTTCCAAACAGCCTGATAACTTAAGGCCACTGCATTATGTTGGTGGGTGTGTGTAGCTCTGTTCCTCACATGTCTCTTTGTCCGTCCCGGCCTGCTGCAGAAGGGAATGGACCTTTGTTGGGATGTTAGTGCCAAACAGACAAAGGGCTCCACTCATGGAGCCATTTCAGAGAGTCTCTCCGACTTATCACTGACAATAACTGCACAGTGCTTCTCTGCTGTGTAGCAACACTCATACTGACTGTGCCAAAACACACAGAGCAAGGCCAGGACAGTTACAGATCTCACAGGAAAACACCAGCCCACTTGTAGGACACTTAGTAATGGAAGTGACATAAGATAAAGCTGCAGCTGCTCAGCAGTGATATTACATAGATTATATAGCAATGATACAAAGAACATCCTCTGCAGGGACACTAGATGGAACAGGAGGAGGGGCTAAAGCTGAAGAGGTGCCATCACATAGGTGTGTTGCATTGATATTGGAGCCTATGACTTGTAAGCTGTAGATGTTGCATATTGTCTGCAGCTTCATTGGTCAGTTAAGAAAAAAACTGTAATTGCAAAGATTTCAATTGACTAAGTGTTGGAGAAAGGACAATGTTCTTTGTTTTCTGCTTCAGTTAACGCCAGTTCCTCTTGTGTTTATAAAGAATCACTGTTGCTCATGCTGGAAACATTAAATGCATCACTTCCTCTTACTTACTGAGACACAACATCAGATGTAAAAACAGGACATAGTGCAGGTTGAATCACTACTCTGCTACAAAGATCAGCAACATTACGTTCCAACATGTTTTAGTCACGCTGGCAGTGTGACTCTGCCGGTCCAGACTGAAATATCTCAACAAGTACTGGATGGATTAACATGACAGCACTTTGGTGATGGCCTGAATTAACCACTGGTGCCACCACGAGGCTGACATTTGTGGTTTTGAGTAAGATGTCTTCACAGCTATTGGATGAATTGCCATGAAATTTGGTTGCGACATAAAAAAAAAAATCACACAAACCCTTTCTGTGTGTTGCAGTCAGTTTATCAATGGAAATGTTGCTGCCCTGCTTCAAGAGCTAATTCCAGGCAGTGTGTGAATCTTAAAGCTTCAAACCTTATTCATAACATCCTTCCTGATGCAACATCCAAACACTGTGAAGCAGACGAGGATAAACTGAGGAATGTAGCATTTTCAAAAAGGCACCAATTATAGCAGAGTTTGAGTGAGAATGTGCTGAGGTTTGTCTTTGCGCCAGGCGTTGGCAGAGACATATAATCATAATATCATAATGATAATCATACCAAGAAATAATCATGGTTCAGTACTTTGAGTAAGTGATAATAGATTTGTTCAGCTGGCTAGATGTGTATGCTGTTCAAGCTGTCAGCAAACTCAGTGCTTCACTGGAAAATGCAGGAGGAGGAGGACCTCTGAAGACGGAAGCAGGCATTACAGGCTGATATGAAGTGTAGATGTGATAATGAGAGCAGACTGCACTTCGAGGAATTCAGCTTGGTTATACAGGAATTCAAGGCATGAAGGCTTCTTATTTTTCTTGCAGCTTGAGGAAGTTGTTAAAACTCACAAAACAAAGTCACTCTTATGAGATGGAGTTCTCACCTGAGTTGGAGCTTTAGATTTGGACTGCTTTGCCATCACTGTATGGAAACAAACACATTTTATTTAACAAGGGACAACAACATAAATCCTGAAGACGTGGGTTTGTGGTAAAAGTGACACTGCTTTAAAAGTGTGCACAGTGCAGCAGAGATGACAGACATGTGCTAAGTCATTGTTCACTGCAGGTATCCACGTGCTGCTCGCAGTGACACGACGGTTACCATGACAGTGCACATCACTGTGACACGAGCTGCATCTTGAGTCAAATCATGTTACATTTATAATGAAAGTGCAGTTTCACATTCTTACATCGATGGAAAAGTACATCAGTGATGGCTTACAACTGCATCCTGAAAATAAAAACTGTTTTATTGCACTTATGAGCATGAAAGACCCATTGTATCCTCTCACATGGGTTACAGCACATTTAAACAGGGACTGCTCCAACCACAAAAGCAGCCAGAGCCAGCAGGAGCTGGCAGTTTGTGGAAAATGTGGATCCTGCAGCCTTGGAAAGGAAACACTAACAATTTACAATTACCACACTTGGGGGAAAAAATGCATTTCCACTGAGTGTTCCACCAAGTGAAACTGACTTGAAGTTAAAGTTTGCAGTAAGCAGTGTCTGTCTTGTTGTGAGCATATCGCAGGCCTCCACACACCCACAGAATCGGGGGTGGGGCTGAGGACCCACCTACCTGCCAGGTACCTCTCCAGGGAGGGCGAGGAGCTCTGGTTCCAACTGTAGCAGCAGAAGAAGAAGAGCCAGACCAGGAGGGTGGCCAGCACCAGGGCTAGGACCCAGAGGAGCCGGGCCACAGCTGGGTTGGTGACAGCCCAGGCTGTCAGGATATCCATGCTGAAGAGGCCGGTCAGCACACACTGCTTGTTTTCAACAGAGCCTCACTATCTAGTCAGTCTGATCCCCAGAGTGTGACTGCAGCAGAGCAGAGCATGAATGGGCTGCAGCGGGCCGGGTTTAGCCACGGTGCCGACAGCAGCAGGAAGAGGCAGCAGCCGGAGCAACAGCAACCACAGATGGATACCAGCTGTTCCAGAAGGAGCCCTGCTCAGACCTCAGCCCACGTCAGCTCTGAGTGTGCGTAAGCATGTGTGTGTGTGTGTGTGTCTGTTGTACTTTAATGAGTCCTGCAAAAGTGCGTGTGTGTGTGTGCATGCATAAGGAAAACAGTTTGGAGGAGTGGCTTGGAGTTACAGCGGCTGCCATAGCCGTCAGCCACTCCCAGGCTGAACATCAGAAGGAATCCTCACATGGACAAAGAGGCTGAGGGGTTGAAGGACAACTCAAAAATGCACCTGGGGCACTTTCCCCCCTTTGCCTGAACACCTGCAAGCTGCACTTTGTGTAATGATAGTTAGAGAGGCATGATTGTCTCCTAACTGCATTTTGAAGGCGTGCTGGAGCTGCCTGTCATTCCTTTGCAGGCATTATTTTTGGAGTTTAAGCTTAAGCTGGTCAGACCATTAACATGACAAACACACATTCACATTTCATAAAGAGTCTACCAACGTCAGTAGACACAAAACTATTTACCAAACTGGTTTTGAATAAACCCTGTTCCTAACAGCTGCATGTTACTGTAATTAATGTCTGTACTGAACACTGGTTTCACAACACATTTACACAAATCAAATATTTGCTGAGTATATGCTGACAATAGAACAGTCTTCGCAGTGTCATTCAATATACAGGAATAAGGTGTGGTCAAACAATGAAGTGCACAAGCAGAGAAAACCACCTCTGACTGACAGGTTGTAAAAACAGAGTTGAAAACGGTCCAAGAGTGTGACTGATGCATGATCAGGGTCCTGTGAGTTCTGCATGCACAGAAAACTGAATTTTTCTTTTCAATTATGAAATCTTTCTCCTTCAAGTCGAGGCTGGTTTCAGGACGGACAACCTCAGTATCTATCTAGTGTTTTTCAGTTCATGTACACGTCAGTTTGACCTCTGTCTGTTCTTATTTTATTGACAAATAATACAAATATTAGATTCAGACACGGAAAGGATTTACAGTCTGACAGATGGTGGAATGCTGTATATTTCTGCAGAACTTCAACAAACAAAAAAAATGAACCAACGGCGCCATCTCATGGTCAAACATTACAGGAGGAAACAAATCACTTTCTCTTTAAGAGGCAAAAAATGTTTAATGTAAAGTTATGACGTTGTTGTTGGATCTCTGCTTCCAAGGTACCTCATAATCAAAGCAATTCCAGATTTCTGATAAAAAAAAAGTATCACAAGTGATAATAAGTTAAATCAAGCATAGCTACCTCCACTTGGATGTGCAGTTATATGAGAGGAGTGAATAAACTAATAAATTAATCTGAACAATAAAAAGCCTCAATAATATCCTAAGATTGTTCTGCATCCGCTTGATGCTGATTTCCATTTTAGTAGAAGCCAGTGTCTTGAGCAGCCCAGTTTGGTGTCTGAGGAAATGGCAAAAGAAAACATTAGAAGAGGTGTAAGAAGAAACACTCAAACTTCTTGATCAAGGGATGTGATCCATAATTAGACATCCACCAACTGAAAACATCTGCCAGCCTCTGTCTTGAAATGAGTGACAGGATAAAAACAAACTACGTTAAATTAAAATCATGATTATTTTTTTACCCAAGATGAAATGTTGTGTGAAGCTGTTGAATTTGAACTAGCGATGTGTTTTCACATTACAGGCATAAAGCTTACTAAAAAACCTCAGGAACTGAAACTCTGCTGCAACCAGAGGGAAGTTAAGAAGATTTCTGAAATTGCATTTTCACATGGATCCATCAGAGGGCAGCAGGACTGTGGACAGTGGGCTTAACATAGACATGACGGGCGAGCAATGAGAGTGCAAATAACAGACAGTGGTTAACTTTCTGTATTTGTACCTTTAAATACAAACATGGAAAATGCTTGTTTGGATCCAGTGTAAGTACAAACAGAATAAATTAATGTTTGAAAAACTGACTATAATTTAAAATAAATCAAGCTTTGAGCTTCTGTGGATGTGTGACCTGATGGGATGTTTGTATTGAAAGCTTGGTTTAATGACAAAAAAAAAAAAAAAAAAAAAACAGCATAATTTATAGTATTAATATCCTTTTTCCCTGAACAGTAAATACTACCAATGGGTGAAGAGTTCACATCTGTGTGTAATGTTTAGTACTGAGTGTACCTCGTTCCTGTTGCTGTGCGCCAGCCTCTTCTCAATGTTCATTGCCAACATTTGGCTGCGGAAGGACAGACTCTTGGTCTTCTCAATCACCTGCTGGTACGGCGACACTGCGTTGTTGCCCATCACCACATGACCCTGAGAAGCAAATTTTAAAAATTGATTTATGTGAAAGAAAGACTTTAAAGTAGTAGAGCACTGCCTGATTTAATCCTGAGAGCTCTCATGCTGTCTCCAGTCTGACAACAGGGAAATAAATGAATTAACACAGCCACAGTACATTACTACACAGATTAGTGGTCTAGTCAGTGCTGTTTATGATAGCATCAGTGATTTGAAGCCCGTCTGAGTGAAGGTGGATCAGTGAAAGAAGAGCCTCACCAGTTTGGAGTCGATCTTGGCATCAAGTCTGGCGTTACGGATGAGGTTGACGATCCACCTCTCCGCCTCCTCAGGCGTCATGTTGAGCTTGTCTGCCAACATGCTGAGAGGAGAGAGCGAGGGAAGAGGGGGGTATCTCAGTTAAGTAAATATCCTTTGGGGTAATCTAAAGCCTTCAAAGCTCCCTCTTTAAAGTTTACTGTCGACTAGGCTTGGAAAAAAACTAGGAGGACATGAATTAAAATCCAAAAATGAGGAGCACTGAGGAGTAAAATTAATGCACAACATTGATCATCTGAGTGCATTAGTTTCAAACATCTTTTCATCACTTTTTCTCATCTTCTAAAAGACAACCGTCCTTTCACAAAGAAAAGCCCCGCACACACACCATATCTCATAAGTCTGCCCATTTCAAAGAGGTTGTACCTGATGCTGATACACTGATGAATTCGACAAAATGTCTCAAAGATGAATAGACGGGCGTTCTCAATGAAGTCCTCAAGGCAAGCGACCAGAAAGAAGTCATTCACAAGAACCTGAAGGAAAAGGAGACCAAAGAGCTGTGAGTACTCACCCGCTCATAAACAAATCATTCACATATAGAAAGTGGAGACAGACTAAAGAAAAGACCAAACGTTCTCACAGTTAATTGTTCAGGTTTCTCTGCCAGCATGAGGCGACTTTCCCAGTAAACAGGGTGTCTTCTTCCAAATATATGAGACAGAATAACAAGTCTACATTTGTACTGTCAGGCACATGAGACGGCAGCTATAATTTCCAACCATAACCATGTTTTACTGGAATGATAAGGCTACTATAAGCACACTTGAGCACATAATAGCACCACACGAAAACCACATATGATGTGCAGGCAACTATTTCCTGTGGTTTGGTTCTTTTACTTTACCAGCCTGCCAGAATTCCCATCATCCACCCATACATTAAAATTTCCTGGTCAAAACTACACAGCCTCACAGTGTAGAGTCCTTTTCTTCAGGCCGTTTTGTGCTTGGTTGCTGGTTTGGATGACAGGGATTTGTCTTTTTTTTTTTCTAACAGCCAATTCTTAAAACACAAGATATGGTACTTAGTTTACAGGCTGTACGACATCATCATAAGTCATATTTATGCATCAGTACCCTTCCAGATCTATTCAGGATACCTGCTGCACAAGGTTCCTGTGGTGTGAAGTTTGTATCGTGCTGTTGTTGAGTTATTCAAAAGAACGTTTTTCTACAAAATGGTGAGACAATGTTCTGCCCATATGAAAGGGAATATATATTAATAAAATGTGCTTTTGAAGTGATTTGAATATGTACTGTCACAAACCAAGATGTTAACACATTCCTCCATCACTGTGGCCAAGCTCATGTTAAAGATAATGTGGAAGCAGACAGTCACTGTACATGAGCCATGACGTGATCACCAGGCCTGAGCCTAACGAGCCTAACACGGCGTTTTGTAGGAGATTATGTCGGGACGTCTCGATCTGTGATTTTACAGCAACGATCACAGTGACATCAAATAGGATGTTTGGCCTCAAATCTCCACAAGAGCTTAAATATATGAATACATTAGTGTCTAAGAATATATTCTTTCTTTATTTCATAAAGAAGCTGTTATTGCGAAAGAAATCCAATCATTCAATACTTTTTTGAGGTAAACACAACCCCACAAACTCTAGATGCCACAATAACCAAGAAATACTCCATTAATGTACGAGCCAATAAATTAATTTTATGTCTTGTGATTGAGACAATATTGACTGAGACTGATATTACTATTTTACTTTATTCAAAAAGTTCTTTAAAAACTGCAAACAGCAAAACAAAAACATCATGCGACAATGGTTGTACACTAATTAAAACAAATTATTGATCTCTCGAGAAAAAACAATAAATTTAAATTCCCCTCAGTATTCAAAGCCAGCAAAAGCCATGACAACAGGATGACTTAATGAACCATCTTCATTCTTCCGTCAATACGCTCACTCTCTGTATCTGACAGCTGAGGTCTATGCAAGCACGGCACAATTTACACAAGAAGAGTAAAAGCCAATGGATGAGAGTGCTTAGAGGATGTGCAAAGTGGTCCCCAAACACAACTACAAAACTGCAGTCAGGGGTTTCTAAAGAGAAGGCAACCGAGCCCCAAATCTGACAGCTGTTCCGCTTTGAAAATCAAACTGAATAAATGTAAGAGCCAGCAAATCAGGCCAGACATGGATTTGCTGAGGTTGAATAGCTGCAAAGTTAAATGCCTGGGACTCAGGAGATCAGAGCACCATGGCTAAGAGAAGCTTCATATTACCCTTCAGTCCCAGGAGACTGCTAACTTTTGTGGGGCGATTTAGGCCTGTGCACCATGACAAACGCACACTGTCAAGCAGGGAAACTGAAGGGGGAACTTCTTACCGACTCACACTCCCTGAGCTTCTTCTGGGCGCTGTCGAAGTCAAAGTTCACATAGAGACACTCCACAAACTCTGTGATTGGGTCCTTGTATGTGTATGATTCCTGTGGGAGTGATGGACAATTATTCATTATTCACAGGTTGACTAAATCCTTGAGGCATATGAAATAAGACTTATTCCTCTGACATTTATTAACCTTACCTGTTGAATGACTTTCACCAAGTCCTTGAGCACTTGTCTGCGCTTCCGTACATCTTTGTTGGTGATGACTGCAGTTGTAAGGTACCGTAAGATGTGTGGGCACATTGTCTGGATGGCATTCAGGTACCTGACACATACAAAGGAGGCAAACAATGGCATCAACATTAGTTGCCATGACAACAGGTTTGCGTACCATCATTCTTTTTACTCCAAAAACAAAATATTTAATTTATGCTGTTAGAGGGTGCAATTTTTAAAAAAACCCACTGTGCAATATATTGTGAATCACAAATCAAAATACATCCAGGAAGGAAAATAAATTGACCATTATTAGTTGGAAGGTCACCTTGCTGTTTGCCTCTTTATCCTGATGTTGTTTGGCTATATTGAAAACACAGTGACTCACTGAGGCTGGTAGAGGAAGAGCTCAATGATGTTGTCCCTGCCTTTGGGATGGTTGAAGAAGACAAAGAGGGACCAGTGGATGAGCCAGGTCCTCTGCTGGAGTGACTGGAGCGGAGAGCTCACCGACTGAAAAGGAAAGGACACAAACAGTCGACATTTGAAAATGTATCAATCTTTTTTTTTTTTTTTATAAACCATTGACAAAAGCTCAAAAAGTTGATTCTTTACACTGTGATTATTGAGGCAAATGAACAAAAAGCAGGTCATTCCTTCAACCCTCACCTTGGTGCATTCATGTCTTTATTTCAGTCAAGGCTCCTTGGTAGTGGAGCTACACTATAATTAAATCCACTTTACTCTTGCTGACATGCAATTTCCCACTTCAATTTACCTCAAACTGTGAATGCAATATCATGTAGCAGCAATATCTATCATAATATGCTGCTTGAACCAAATTTAATTTTTTTTTTAATACATCCCTCCTCTAGTCACTAATGAACAGGGCAAAGTTTTGGCAACAAAAAAAAAAAGAAAACCTCTGACATGCCACATCCAAAGTTTCCTCTTAGTTACTCTCTTACATTGTTGTCAATAGTCTCTCTTAGTCGAGTGAGATCCTCCATGGCTGCTTCCCAGTTCTGCATCAGGATCTCAGAGGCCAGTTTCCCCCACAGAGAGCTCAGAGCATTCCTGTCTGTTGAGGGAACCTGGGCAGAGAGCAACAAATACAGTGAACAATGCAGACTGATCAGTATTTTTAAAAAAGAACATTTCTATAGAAAGGAGAAAAATCACTAATCAATCTTTTTTTTATTCAGCTGTGGCTATTCTTACCAAGACGCGGAAGAAGTAGAGATATTCAGCAGCCCCAGAGTAGTTACCGCACTCGTACTGGAATTTGGCGTATCTGTACAGTGTGTCCAGGTATTCCTGACGAAACTAAAATATGAAAAGCAAAGGCAATAAAAATGTTGATTATAACCATGTTTAACAAGGTTAAAAACTCACTAATAACCAATTACACAAAAGTAACAACTGACTTTCAATGAAAGGTTTGTTATTTCTACCTGCAATTTAGCCAGTAAACACTCATCAGAAAAGCCACAGCAAGATATTAAGGTCATAATGAAGGTGACTTTAAACAGTCAGTAGCCCTGGAGTGCAGTCATAATAACGCACTGTTTTTCAAAATGCTAGTGGCTTTGCTTTTTTTGTACCTCAAAGAAAACTAACATGAGAGGCTGCATGGATGACAGAAACATGGATGATTAGTGGATGTTCTGTCATCTTTCATCTTTTTAGGCAAAACAAAGCCTGGTCTTTTTCTTTGTGCCGACATCCAATCGCCTTTAAAGTTTCCTGTACCAACTAATCACAAAGAAGAAGAAGAAGAAGTGTAATTTATTTAATTTAAGATTAAATTTAAAAAGGTGAAATAATAAACCACTGGTAGAAAAGTTGCAACTAGTTACTCTGATCACAGTGAGTAATGATTGGTGGGTGTTGTTGGATGTTTTAGGATTCTGAGATTTGAGTAACAGTTCTGCTGGCTCACAGTGGCAGCTGGTTGTCATGGAAACAAAAACACACAGCATGCTACCCACTTTACAAGATTAAAATGCAGTACACTTTTTTTTTTTACCACATGAGGAATAATGTCAATACACTGTAAACATTTCAAAACTTACATTATGTTTCTCTGACAGATAGTCAAACAGCATCCTCCCATCTCTGATGAAGAAAAAAACAAATCATCAATAGATGGCAGATGAGCCTTTTCAAGCCCACAGACTTCATACTACTTTCATAATTATAATAATGTCAGTATTATATTAAATGAGCAGAGTATTTGAGATTGATCTGACCTTGTGGACTGCATCTGCCGAGTGGTCTCTGGGTCTTCAAACATCTTGACAATGGGCTCCGTCTCTGACTGGAGCTGCTTCAGTTGGGCCACCACAGTACTCCTCTTCTCCCTCAAGGCTAAAACATGACATTTTCTGTCAAACCTTTCCATAATACACTGCTAAAAAGTACATGTCATATGTCAATAAAATGTCAGAAAAGTCAAGCATTCAGCCCTATGACTATGTGAAATACATTGATGATAGTACTGTGCATGAGTTTTAGGCACTTTAGATATTTCAATTCTTATCCGTCACACATTTATCCCATCAGGTGAGTCCAAACATATGGCCCCCACAGAGCCCTGATCTCACCATCAGAGTCAGTCTGGGATCACATGAAGAGACAGAGGACAGAGACAGAGACAGCCTGAATCCACAGAAGAACTGTGGGAAGTTCTCCAAGATGACGGGAAAAACCTACCAGCAAAATATCTTGAAAAATTGTGTGCAAGTGTACTGAGGAGAACAGATGCCACTTTAAAAGCGAATTGCGGTCACGGCAAATATCGGTTTGATTTCGTTTTTTTCTGTTTACTGCACTTTGTATGAGGTTAACTGTAAAATAAAACCTATCGCATTCCTTCTAACAGCATTCCCACTTTACTTGTAGTGCCTACAACTTTTGCACAGCACTATATAACTTATTGTTGTTTAGAACAAGTTGTCAATGTGATATCTCTCTCACAGTGTGGGATTTCTTTGTCCGGGTATAGGTTTTTGTACACATCCATGGCGAAATCCACCATGTTTGTGTCGCTGAGGAGGTCCAGCTTTCCCTGAAGAAGCTCCTTCTCATTGTAGATCTGTTACAATGAAAAACACACTTACATAATTACATAAATACTTTGACATATTGCATCACATGCACACAAATGACCAAACAGCTGCACAGAATGAAGCACAACATAGACATGAATGCTGCCCCTCCTCCTTAATCCTGTGTATCCCCTGTAGTAGCTAAGCTAAATGCTAACACACGCAGTAACGGCGATTAAAATAGTTAGCAAAGCCATAAAGATACAACAGCAGTCATTCCTTTCCGCGGTTATTTTCTGCTAATGCTACTTAACCTTCCAGTTAAGACAAAAATTAACATGTAGTTGAACTTGCTCGTTGACTGGCTATCTAAAGTGACTGCTAGCCAGCCAGCCGGCTGGGACGAATCATCATGTTTTCAGCTATAAACGCCCACTAATAAATAGCTACGTTATATTTTGGCGTTATACGATGAGAAAGCTGATTTACCTCTTTCACAGACAGGAACTCCAAGAGAGGAAAAACCAAATGCCGGTCCAGAAAATGTGCTATCTTGGTTGTCAAATCGTAATCCGCCATCTTGGCTGGCTTCAAAATGAAACTTTATTGACAAACAGAGTTACGTCATCTATTTCCCCCCGGTTTATATTTTTGGTTGGGGAGCTCAAGTTAAGACATTAGCAAAGTTTTAACTGCACAGGAAATAATAACGAAAAATGTGTTAAATGGTCAAGGCTGAAATGAAAATAAGCACAAAGGAACAAAACACATTAAACAACACAAACTTCCCAGAGACATGAAGCCAGTATTATCACTGTTTATTGCATTTTTTTATACCTCTTTCTAAATATATCGTACTAACCAACATAATTAGATATATTATCAAAAGACAAACAAGATGTAAATTCACCCAAAATGATACAGATAAAAATATAGATAAAATAGTTTTTCAAATTTGATATCTGATAGATAGATAGATAGATAGATAGATAGATAGATAGATAGATAGATAGATAGATTTACCACGTCACTGTTATATTGAATGAAAGTCCTTGCCAACCCTGTCTTGTTAGTGGGGTTTGTTATTCCTACATTAGATGGTTTTTGTGAACCAGTAGCATCAAAGAATAAAACCCAAATAGCTCTGAAATTGTCCCTGCGTCTCTATAAGTGCTTTAGCCCAATGAAACACAGAATCAGATTATTATCCCCAGTAGCTATGACAAGAGCTCCAGACAGCCGGGAACATGGTGCAGAGTATCCCTGACTCTGGACAAGTAAAGTATTCAAATATACTACACACATAAGTAGAAATACATCAGGAAACAAGACTTCACTAAATTGTTATTATATTTATCTTACAAGAAAGGCAGCTTACATCCAAAATAGCTTCATAATCTACCACAAGAAGGTATTAATGTCTCAAAGATATTTTAGGTCAAACATATGGACACAAGCACCCTTTGGATCCACTGGACATGTGGCCAACTTGAAGGAGTCTCTGCTGTTTCATAAACCTCCCTGGGGTCAGGAGAAGGATTGGTCAGACAGTTAGCAGCTGTCACCACAGCAGGGACTGTGAGCTCTTTATCAGCATCAGTCAATGAGCAGGAAAAAGCACTCCTCTGCCTGCGAGGGATGTTACCAGCTCAAACCAGCTCTGATCAGTGAGTCAGTAGTCATGGAGGAAGATCCCTTTTGTTTAGGTTGGCAGCCTCGGATACATCCTGAGTCAAATTATCATTAGAAGCTGAGGAAATATTATCAAACACTTTACATTTAACGCTGTGGCTGTATGAAATCAACAGCTTTACCCACTGTACTTTCCAGGCTTGACAACAGGCGGAGAGTCTCAGCATAACCAAATGATGGCACTAGATGATGAGTCAGGGGATCACAAAAATGATTTCAGTTCATCGTGAGGGGGATATGACCAAATTTACCAAACTTCATGCAATCCATCTACCGATTGTTAGTTAAAATCATTAAGATACATAATCCAAATGACCAAAGTCTATAAGATTCATCATCTGCAAAATATAGCAATCAATTAAACATCTGTTATCAAATGATATTAGCAGATATTTCAATCTGGACCAAACTGGTGGACTGACTGATAGCCATTGCTATCTCAACGCCGCACTGCGAGCATGGCTTGGCGCATCATAAACCTGAGTGCAAAAAAAGATTGTGTTCCCAGGGTTAGTACAGCAAGAAAAAGCCCCACTGCCTTGCCATATGGGAATCAGTGGGCTAAAAGTGAGCAAAGCAAGTTTTGCATGCACTAGAAAATGCATAGTGTAACTCTTCAAAAACTGCTTTCTCATCACTTTCTGTCTCTCAAAGGCTGCAGCTGAGTTGAGTGCAGACATTTCCATCAGGTTTTGAATAGCTAGGCATTGAATTCCCACATGAAATCTCCATGGAAGAGCTCAGTCATGTCTTATTATTACACTAAAAAAACCTAGACTGGAGTAAATGTCATTTTCACCTCCACACACACCCGTTCCCTCTCACTCCCTCTCTCTCTGTCCATCGTCAAGGCCAGGACATATCCCTTACTCAATCTAAGCGGCTGGCTGCCTTCCACTTCCACTTCTTTTAATGAGAACAAGAGCCAGCTGGATGTGAAACGCTTTCGAAAAGAAGCCAAGGATTTAATAAAGACATTAAAGCAAGAGACACGAATGAAACTGATTAATTATGGACAAAGAGTAACATTTTTTTAAATGTAATACTGCGTATAATATCCTCCGTCTGTCATAATTCAAATTCAGTGTCCTCTTGTGAGATTGCTATTGTCCCTACCAGGTGCTATACTGTACTGCTGCTCTCTGGAGCCACAGAAGGTCGCTATTGTCATGGCGAATGTATTTCCATGCTCTGACTGTAAAGCAGTGGAAATAAAACACCACGAAACAACAGCCTGTCCCGGGGACTTCTACCCCTCCCCAAATGTCAACTTCCTAGTCAGTTTCTACACAGTTTCCCCGCTAACACAGTATGCTGGGTGATGTTTACTTGTGCAGTGGTAGAAAACAAGGCCAGTGATGGCTTGTGGCTTGTCAGGTGCGCTGGCAGTGCTGCAGTCACCAGGCAACAATGGTGAGACACTCTCTCACACTGCCCAGCCCTGTAAATACATGCCTAAACTGACACTGAAAGATTAAATAGTGCTGGTCCCTCATTGTAAGCAATTAACCCAGGATAAATAGGTAATACACTCTTATTGTGCTCCCTATTTCCTTTTTTCCCTTGATGTTTGCTGCAGAAAGGCTGGAAAATCCACCTAGATGGAATAAAACGCAGTTACACTTCATCTGTGAAAACTAACCTTAAATACAATAATCTGATGATCTGTGAATTACACACATTTCAAGTCCAATAAATAAGTAAATAAATAAATAATTCTCAACACTGCTGGCTGAACTCACTCACTCACTGTAGGTGAGATGCTGTCTGTCATCAGATACTAAGGTACGCTTACAGCATCCGTCTGCTATGCTGCCACACACATCACTTGTAGATTTTGAGTCTGAGCGAAGCCTGACTAACACATGGCCAATTCATTTTTTTTTTTTTTTTAACATGAAAATTTTTTTTATATTTTTCTTGAGTGTCAGCTTTGATTACCATATCCAAGATCCACAGGGTTCTGAGCTACTCTGAGGAACATATAAACCAACTCATCCCCTTAGAACTGCCAGTCTTTTCCCTCCAAATCAGGACTGAGAGCAGAGCAAAGAGAAAGCTTCCCACCCTCATAATCTTATTCATTTGGTTAACACTTGATGGATTTGTTTGAGTGTTGGACTGAGTGAGTAATGGATTGTTTTCTATTACTTTATATTAGATCTCTGTGTTTTTAAGGCCTGAAGATGCATCTAAATAAAAGACTTACTGATATTAGTCAGACTAAAGATGATTTAATTAAATTTAAATCTTTTGTAAAATGTTGGTTTGTACGGATTGTGTTTACATGCACAATGCGTGTACACCTCCCACAAAAGACGTTCTATAAACCAAGGCCACAACCGTCATTGTGGTGTTATCACTCACACTGACTGAGAATCTTAGGAGGAGGCAGACTAGACATTAGACAAACAATTTCCCTTACAGGCATCTCCATATAAAAAGATCCACTAAAGTTGTCCTCTACTGTTTTTACGTGAACTGGAGTCAAATGTCTTGTGTCAACGTACAGGGTCAATGAAAGTGCATCGTCTAGTTAAATATAATATAAATGAGACCATGACTGAGACAGCTGGTAGCAGGCGCCAGCAGCAAAGTGCAGGCATTTCACACAATTAAAATCCATTCCCTGAAACCCTATTTTCTCCTGACACAAAGACTATGTTGTTATTTGTTGCTACTTGTCAGCCACATTCAAAGAGCTGCTTAGTGCTGCTTTCTCTTTTTCTTTATTTCTTTACTGAAGAAAAAAAAACATGTTGGAAGTGAATCTTCCTCTGGGAGCCTCATAAACGCTGAAAGCTTTGGCTCCATTTGTGTTGGAAGAACATGTCACCTCACAGGTTTCCTGTAAGATGTGACCCAGATGCAGACAGAGTAGACTATGGTGCAGAGGCCATAAAGGCTGCCAGGATTCTCAATGATAGACTGTTTGTTAATTACATATGTATGTAAAATCAATACTGTAACGCTAATGCACTGTATGCAGACATTTACTGTAGGTTTCCATATGAATATTGTATGTATAGGCTACACACTTGGAGTGAAGGACATTAAACCTGTGGTGTACTCAGCCACAGTCATAAGTTATCACCAGCTGAGCACAAGAGACAGAAAGAGCACAATACCCTTAAGTGTGTGGTGTGAAAATATGTGCAATAGGAAGAGAAATGAAAGAGAAAACATAAATAAAAAAAGACAAGAAGCCACAAAAAAAGTCTCAGTGTGATTCTGTCTCACTGTGTCACAGGGAACGTGTGTGAAGATAAGAGTCTACAGCCATGCTAGCAGCTTTGTGAGGCTGTACTTTGGCACTAGGCTTTAAAGGAAATGCTAATGCTAACATGCTAACATGGTAGTGTTAACAAAGCATAATGGTAACCATGTTCACCACTTCTTTTTTTTTCAGCATATTAGCATGCTAATAGTGTGCTACAAAGTCTCACAATACAACCAAACACGTGTTGCAACACAGCAGAAGTGTTTCCTGGGGAGTTCAGTATAGATTTGACACTAAATCAAAATCTGTGTAAGGATAATAAATGGACTTGGCTGCTAAAGGTGAACATTTGAATGACTGTATTTTAACCTTATTTATTTGCCTTAACTTTTTTTATTTATGCCTTTTTAATTGCACTGCACTATGCTGATGAGAAACACTCTTTTGTTTCTTTCTGTGTATGCAAATACCCGGGGAAAATTACAAATAAATGAATCTTGAAATTTGACATACAAAAGTGTCTCGAATTGCTTGTAATGATTTCAAAAATTCAGCACCCAGAAACTTGTGTAGGAAAAAATAACAGCAAAGACAACCGAACTTGAGAAAAGAGAGGGCACAGCTGACTGGCTCTAGGTGGTCGGCTGTCTGCCTCTGACCAGCTGGGTAGAGAGAAAAGGAGAGTGTGTGAAGCGAGACTGAGATTCAGGCACTGTCATCTTCTTAGTAGTTCATCTGTAATGTTGAGTGTTTCGTGAGTGGGAACACAAATGCTCAGTGCTTTGTTCCAACCTGATGACTTAGCCCTGCCACCATCACCAAACACACTCACACACACGACTCCACACTCAACTGAATATGTGCTGTGAGTGTAGATGTAATAACTGAGGTGTCAGGGTTGCGTTTGTAAAGTATACATACAGCATCTGCTGGCAGAAAAGGTTGTCCCTCCCTCATTCAGGTGTAAACTGAACGTAGCCTTGACTGTGAATGAACTGCAGTGGCTGAAAGTGGCAGCTCTACTATACACTGTACAGTATAATCAAATGGGCACACAGTCTATAAAAATGATTTGTTTGATAGCAGTTACATGCCTGCAAATATAGAAGGAGAAAAACATTGCTTATATTTATTCCTCGCACTATTGCGCTGTCAATCCCAACATAATTTCCTGCAGGACATGAACATGGTGGCTGTAGCTGGAGGGGGATAGCATTTTATACAGAACATGAGAATGGAAATTGATTTCAAACAGAAAACTCAGCTCAGTGTGCAGAATATCAGCCTTTCACCTTCTCCACAAAAATCAGTGAGACCCACACAGCACTGTTTGGCTGTGATGAGTTTAATCGGTATTAATTGATATTTTTAGCCATTTGGGGGCCGAAGAACAGGCTGTAAACACTGATATATTATCCATGACTTTATGAAGTTGATATGGCAAGGATGTTAGCTACATGTTCAGCAGACACAGAGCAACATTAGCATTCATTTGGTGCTCCACTGTGTTCACCAGCTAGCTGCTAACTTTGGCGATGGACAGGTAGCATTCACAGCTTTTATGCTAATTGCCATCCGTGGCAGAAAACAACATTACGAGAATGAGAGTGAACCTAACCATGAGAGTTGCCAAAACAATGTGCTGAAAGACACTAAAAAGCTTTGTAGAGCTGAGGGACCTTTAGACTTGGAGGTCTGTTCTCTGTAGGTTTGTCATGACTGATCCCTTTCACATTACACATAAGCATTTAATCTATCATTAATATGAAAATATTGATTACTGCAGCTTTAAAATAATGTAGGTTCCATTTATTTTTGACATTTATAAACCAGCTCACAAAGATCTAAGAATTGGTGCATCAAGGTTGCAATGTGCAGATGTGTTAAGATCTAAATGAAAATGAAACCAGCAAATTCTGATTGGTTCTGTTAGTGAATTTGGTCACCAATCTCTAGAAAAGTAATGGCACCCTTGATTTATTTTATATTTAACTAATCTAAACGACACAAACAGCTTTGGACACATTATGAATCATTTGATGGCTATATAAAATATCAAACAAAGCCTCTGTGTTTCTTCTCCCATGTGTAGGCTACAATTTTACAGAATCAGGAGAATGTTTTTCTACAAGAGGTGAAATGCGTCACCACTTAAAGAGCACAGCAACTGTCAAAAAAAATCAATGACTAGGACAAAATAACAACCCAAAATTAATCCTTCAGGATGACTTTTTATTTCTCAGTCAGAACATGACCAGAGGGGAGCTGTAAAAATCAAAAGACAGCTTGTTGACATCTCTGAAATAAAACAGCAGTTCTAATTGGCTAATAGCTAATTATTCTGATAAACTTGACAGAAATCAACATGGAGAAGATTTAATATATGCAGGAAAGTCATCTTGACTGGGTCGAAATGAAATAAAAAATATATATTTTGTGTAATTATGCTGCAGCAGGATGCACATCACAGTGTGGAGGAACACGGTGTTGTCATCTGCAGTACAAGGGGATCTAAAGGCAGGAACCCAGGACTCAATGAGATCTGTGAAGTTTCCTGTTCAGCATGCACGCTCATTATTTTTCAGTGTAGAGGAGGAGAAACAAAGTGTAGTGTTTGTAAGCACATGTATTTTTGCATCACTTGCCTCGTGTTTGTGCATGGTGCAGATGTGAATCACCTCAGTTTGAAATGATTTGAATGACAGGGGGCATGACTCACCCTGAAGAACACATGGGGTCAGGAAAGAACAAAGAATCCTTTTTCTCTTGACTCTGGATTTGTGACCTGAAATATTTCTTCAGGATTTCCACTCAAAAGTCTTCATTAAAGCAGACTTTGCCTGTAGCCGCAGTAAAAGATTTAATGGAGGAAAGCATGAATATAATCAAAGATGGGCAGCGATTTAAACGTGTGCATCGTTATGTTGTAAAATTTGTATTTGCTTTATGTTAAAATTCCTATCAAGTAAAAACGATCACATGTTGTGTACTTTATTTTGGCTCCAGCGCAGTGGATATGTTGTCACGACGAGTCACCGACAAGCACATCCTGAAACCTACAGAACTGCACTGTCCAGCAAACATCTGCCAGCTTGTGCAGAAAAATCATGCAACTGTTAAGTAGTATTTTGAGTCCTGCTTGTTAAAGATTGGTTCACCTGAATAATGAAAAAAAAAAAAAGTATTCACTTACCATTCATGATATCTTGCTGTGTAGTTTTGATCTATTTTTTTCAGTCTTGAGGTGAGAGAAATTTCATTTGTGTCACTCACTGCAGTGAAAAAATAATCACATGTATAAAATGTTCTCTTTCCACAATCAGTGTTCCTATTACTTTAGATTATTCACATCCAAAACTGTCAGCCAACAGTTTCCACACACAGGGACTATTTCTTCAGCAGAAAGTGATCCCTGCATAAAAACTGTTCACTGTGGATTATCCAGAGTAACAGGAAACACTGATTCTGGAAAGAGAGGAAGGTGGAAAACAGTTCAGTTCAGTTCAGTTCGCACAGTTCTGTAAAAAGTGACATTTTGCAAGTATTGAACTAAACCACGATGCCAGCTTTTTCAAATTCCTTTCAACACTTTATTTACTTTAGTTAGGAATGTTACCACACTTGACGTCTAAATGCACTTGAATGTACAGACACCAAAGTACTATAGGTAAAAGTGCCGTTGAGAGTTTCAAGTAATTGTACATGCGAGACAAGTAAAAGCCACCATGCAGACATTGTAGCAATTCCTCAGTTAGAAATATACAAATATTGATTCTGATAGAGCAGAACAGACACAATCAATGTTACAAAAAAAAAAAAAGCTCTTGCAGTGTTTGATACTGAAAGATTGCACTCAATTGATTCTCTCTAAATAAAGCCCTCCAAGGCTTTTGTCTGTGCCTGTTTCTGAGAAAACCTCAACTGAGCCAGTCAACATCCAGCGGTGACGTCAAACCTCCTGAAGATTTTTGCTTCAGTCTAAAAGAACAACTTAAAGGTCCCATAATGTAGACAGATATATGTCCATGTCTTTTTTAATTACAAAGCAAGTTCAGGTGCTATATAAACACTATGAAAGTATCTAAGTGTGTAGTCCATGGACAAAATGCACACAACCCATATTCAAATACTGTGTCAGGATTTTTGTAACTTTGTGATGTCACAACAGAACATTCACCACTATCAGCTATGCCCCCAGCTCGGCCCACCTGGACCCAGTGTCCAACCTTGCAGGATTTGATTTCTCCAAGTGTTTACCCAAAATCTGCTATATTTTTATTCGATCACTGAAAAAACAGTCAGCCAATCAGAAGAGAGGCTCAGAGCCTTTCCTCTGATTGGCTGATTGACCTGTTGTTACTAGACCTTCAGAGAGAAGCCTGAATGAGGAGATGTAAAGCTACACTGAGATTGTTTTTGGTACTTAAAACCACAAATATATCGTCTCATGGATATCAAACCTTAAAATAAAACACCATAAAAGTGTAAAATATGGGACCTTTAAATGTAAATCAGTGATCTGTAGAAACCCTTTATGCTCTCGCTCAGGTGCTAACTGTTCAGATATGAAAACCTGGCACAGGGGACAAATTGCAGCATAAATCAGAGACAAGGTAAGCAAACCTGTCCTGCTGTGAGATTAATCTTCCCACCTCCCTTCACTTCACCCCCCCAAAGTACTGAAATATCTATTCAGCGGAATTACACACAGAGAGCCTATATCATTTCTTTCCCTCTGGAGAGATGCTTGCAAACATTCACGTCTCATCTTAATGCATCTCTGTTTGATGGATCAGTGTTTTTCTAAGAGTGGATAGTCCAGTGTAAACGGTCTTTGGAGATCTTAAAAAACTTTTGAGTAACACTGGCAACATTAGTACAAACATTAACATCCCACTTCCTCTATCATCTTGATTCATAAATTCATTCAGTCATTTTCAATGTTACTGTAGCTCTGTGATGAAATATTTTATACTTTTTATTGCACATTCATTAAAAGTCCATCACTGTCAGCAGCTCCTGAGGATCTATGGACATTTTATGCTTCTGAGCTGTTTTTTTAACCCTCCTCTCAAAACAGAAAAGTGAATATAAATGCCATACAGGCATTGAGCACAAAATCACTGCATCAGGGAACTTTATTTTATTAGATTTGCTCTCTGGTATTTATATAACCTGCGTATATTGTATATGCTGTATGTTTTTAATGATGTGTTTTCTTATGCGGGGTGTATGTATTTTTTACTGTACTTTGGGAGAAGCCAAAGTAAGATTTCCACTGGGATGGACAATAAAGTAAATCAGTCAATCAATCACCAGATGCAATAGAAGCAAATGTGTACTACAAGAATCTGTGTCGCTCTATTCTCCATAACAGGTAACCTTCTTTCTAAAATCAATCCCATTACCCGAGTGTGGAAGTTCATTCTCAACCTTGGAAACAGTTTGACAAAAAAATTATTTAAACTCAAGGTCCCCCTTTTTATTTTTATTTATTTTTATTTTTTTCAAGGCTTCCAACCACATCTCATGACATCTACCTCAGCGGATAGAGTTCACTCAGTTGTCATGGACACATATTAGATGCTTGTGGTACAGGATGACAACATGATCTCCATGACAACAAGTGTTGAAAGCCACAGTAAAAGCTAGAAAGTGGACTTTGGGATAAGATTATGTTGTCAGAATCCTGTTTTTCTAAATCACTGATTTTTGAATCAAGTGTGAAATCCAATTGATTTTAATAGGATTTCATCTGTATATGCAGAAATGAATATGAAGATATGCAGGAAATATGCAAAAATATGAATATGCAAATATGCAGGAATAATGGCTGTTTTGATTTTGCAGCAGAAATGCATGGCACTGAAATCCTCAACAAAGGATTCTGGCAGGCTGTGTTGATGGAGATGAGATCATGTGTATGTGTTTATTGTCCTACTGGGGTGTGGGTTGAAGGGGAACATTGGGGTGGGTGGCACATGGCTGGTGGTGAGGAGGATGTAGGGGAGAATGTCAATTAGAATTATCGGTTAACCGTTTTCTTGCAGACTTAGAAGAATTGTATTTTTGTTGTGTATTTCTTTGCCACCGGCTTGTACTGTAATTATACCACGTGTCTGCATGTATCGATCGGTGTTCTTGCTACTCCCCTGCACACCGTTTGAACAAACACTGGAGGTGGACACTGCCAATGCATCACTGGTGTGACTGTGTAGTGTAGTGGACCACTTTGTTTCTAGGCCACAGCTTTGGTGGTTTTTGCTTTATCTCATTAAATACAGAAAAACTTGGCTGATTCATTGAGTCCAGAATCCAGAAAAAAAGTATTTTCATCCAAATATGTAAAAACTTCCAGTGGCATCATTGTCAGTATACATTCACTGGGCTGTAAATGTCTGCAAGTGGACTGAGTGAGAAACAACTCTGAGGGCTGTTCCTTTTTCAACTCAGTCCTTTTTTTTATTGTTTATTGGTTTGTTTTCAATGCGAACAACAGAAAAAATAATGAACAAAAAACACATTTCTTCCCTACACCCCAATAATTTCCCACACAATCTGAGAGAGGAGACTGACACACAACCAAATAAAATACAGAAAGTGCATCGGGATGCAGTAAAAATGAAGGAGAAGATGGCGGGTGACCCTGTGCAGTTTTCTCCTCTCAAGAGTCTTGACCAAAGGTCATGTCAGTATGCATAAAATAGATCTATAGATGAAAATGCTGTGCTACAGTGAAAACCAGTGTAAGCAGTCTATTCAGCACTCCAGACTCCAGCTTTATGTCTGATCTAAGCAGAGTGCAGGTTTTCAGGGGAAGTATTTTCTGCCTTTTCTTACTTTTCTGAAGAGGCGGATGTTTGACAGGAGACACACAGCGGCAGCAACTGACACGTCTACTCAAATGAGATGTGTAGTTCAAAAAGCCTCTTTATACCAGGTACAGCAGAGGGAATATGTCAGATTCCACACGCGCACTACAGTTGCCATTAGAGTGGCAAATCAAAAGAAGAGCATCTTTAACTCCCTTACACCGAGCCACTGTGGCACACAGGCGTTTCTCCGTAGCAACAGGCTGACCCCGTTTCTATGGTTATGGTGTCCCTTCTGCTTTTCTTCCCGGACAACGATGGCAAAGGAAAAAAAAAAAAAAAAAAAGGACATGAGTATGTGGGTGCTGCTCAACCTACAGCAGGTGGTTCACTTAATCACCACAAACAAAGGAAGGGAAGATGCTGGCAGTTAATAAATGTGAGTTTGGAGTAGGATCAGTGAATTCATACACCTACAAAACAGTTCACATCTCCTCTCACTGTTACCCAGAGTTAAGGGGTTGTTGCAAGTTCAACAAAGCTGTTAGATGATTCAGCCTTTAAAGTGAAACTGATACTTTCAGGTTACCCCCCCCCCCCCAAGAGTGCCAAGTTAAGATGCAGCCTTCAGGTATATCGGCTATAACCTCCTGAAAGACAGGTTGAAAGGGGGGGTGTCAGTTTGTGCAAGATTTGGGTTTTAAAACCTCTAAGCTGAATGAATAAAGCTGAGAAATAGTGTGGATGGTGATTTTATTTCCAACTTGCTCCTCTACTCCTCCTCCTTTTTTTTTTTTTAAATTTCTTCTTAGCTGAAGCTCTGCTCATCCCTTCTTTCTCGTAGCTGTGACTGAGCCTGCCCACCGTTGCTATGCAACAATCAGGGTAACGAGAGTCATTATTGAATAAGTCATTAACTTAAGGCAATAGTTCAAGAGAGGCATTTCAGACCTGGAGACATGATCTTATTCCTAATTTATTAACAGAACAAAGTGTGTAAGAGTGTGTGATACCCAGAGAGGTTTTCTGTGCTGTGCAGCTGGTGCGCTGTCACTCAGTGTGATGAGTGGTTATGACAGCTGATGATAAGTGGCTGCCACACGCTGATGTAAAGCACCGCCACGAAGGCTTTTCTTCTTCCTCGTCCCCTGTGTCCACAGCCACACCCCAGCTCTTGACCCCAAGTGACCTCTTCAGCGATCCAATTCCATTTCCTGCTGCCAGCTGCCCTGAATGATTACTCTGACTAACTCCATTCATGGAAGAGGGTGGGAGAAGTGAGTGCATGTGTGTGAGTGTGAGTGTGTGTGTGTGTGTGTGTGTGTGTGTGTGTGTGTGTGTGTGAGTGAGTGCCAGCTGAGAAAGTGTCTGTCTGTCCGTCTGTCGACATGTGTTTGTGTGAGAGGCGCACATTTTCTGCAGGAGCCCGAGCGTTTCATTGTGTGTTCATGTGCATACAATTCTGTTTGGTGTTTTGGTAGTTTGTGTGTGAGTGTGTGTGTGTGTGTGTGGATGTGTGTGTGTGTGTGTTTATTACAGGTTTGATTTTGTGTCTAGCTGAGTCCCCTGGCAAAACAAACTCAGACACCAATTAAAGCTGCTGCAGTGTCCCAGCCCCTTAACATCACTAACGATGCGCCTGTAGAAGAAGCAGAAGTTCTCATCCACACCTCAGCTGTTTTCTCAATCAGATATGAGCTCTGGGATCCAACATGTCACTTAATAACATTCATAGAAACCATACTATGATGAGATGTGTTTGTAAGATGTGTTTGCATTTTGTCAATCTATTTTCAGACCGGTTTGAAGCGTACGTGAACGTCAGGAGAAAAGATTATGTCAGGGTTTACCACAGACCAATCAGAATTTAATCAGAGAAAAAATAGAAACAGAAAATGATAGCAGTTGTTGCATTGTTCTCTTACGTTACCACGGAGATGCCACTGTCAATAAAACCTGATCAGACCCACACAGTCCTGCTGGTTGCCAAAGCTTTTCTTAAGTTTAAACATAAGTGGAGATTTACATGTCACTGAATTAAAATGGGCCACATAAACCTCCTATGGGACCTCATCTATAAACACAGCTTGATTATGGCCGTCAGCACCAAGAAACCAACAATACTCAAGAGCTCAGCAGCTGCTTTGATAATCAAATAATCACTTCATGTATTTTTAAAGAAAGAAATCTGCTGATTTTTCTTAGTTTTCTATAACTGGTTGATTACTAAATTAACAGAAGATGACTAGCAGATTAGATTAGATAGAAGAAAAACCTGAAAACAAATTACGACTAAAACTTAATTCTTCACCTTGGAAACAGTAGTTGACAAATATCATCAACCAGCACAATAAGATCAGGTTAAATGAACTACTGCTACTATTACAACAAAATACAACTTGGTAATATTGTCTGTAATATTATCAGGGCTCTTTACAGGAGAAAAATCACCTTAGAGCTACTTTATGATGTTGAATAAATATATATATATATATATATATATATATAAATATGTGTGTGTGTGTGTGTGTGTGTGTGTGTGTGATGTCAGACACATTTCCAGCATGCTTACAGACAGCAGAAACACTTGTGAAAATGTCAAGTGGCCCACTGACGTCAGTCCATCTCGACTGAATAATTCTGAATTAAGGACAACAGGGAGAAATCTACTGTACCGAGCAAATGCTGGAAATGCTATTATCCCCACAGACAGAAGCCACAATAGTCCAGAGTGACTTGCAGGTTGTGTTTTCATTTAAAAATCTAACTTTCATGTTTTTCGCAACCATGAAAACTCCCTCACTAACCTTCACTATATCTTCAGTCCCACACACTTAATTCCACAAGCTCACAGCTGCTCTCCGATGGCTGTCGAGGGAGTCGGTGTGGGAAACATAAGAAATCACCAACTGAAACAGATGAGTCAGGCGTAGGAGAAGTGGGGGATTCTCGACACTTCATCAAGAAATAACTCATCTGAGAGAGAGGAGGGGGGGGGGTTCCCTTTCACACAGACAAAGAAAAACAGCAGACACCTGTGAATAACCCCCCAAATATGTAAACTGTAAATCCATGATGATTAAAAGAGGACAGATTCACATAAACAACCAACTTAATATTTCATTAGCCGATTGCAGCTGAATCCACCTATTTAATTACATTAACGAGGTGAGAGCGAGTGAAGGTCGTGTGGAGGATAATGTGATCCTGCTGGCTCTAAGCGCTTCCAATTACAGAGGCTGCACAGCACCGCTTTCTGTGCACCGTAAGCAGGAGATACAATTGTTCATTCACAGCATCTCCTGTCAGAGCAGGCCAATCCATTACTTCCTTCTCTCTGAATGCAACGTAACATTTCCCTCCAATATTGCTGCTGGAGTGGTTTGGTTTTTGATAAGCGGGTGATGAAGCGGGCTTAATTGAGGCAATTGTTAAAATGTACTGATTTTTTTTTTTTTTTTTTTTGGTCACTGGTTCACAGGCCTCCCACAAGCAATTAGGTAACACCAATTACCAGGAGAGCTTTCCTTTTCCTCCAGGGGTTTGTGGATTCTCTCTCTGTCTCTTTCTGTATGCCCCCCCCTTCACCCCCGAGTGTATTTGGTGTAAACTGAGCTTCCTCAACGTCTGTGCTCAACCACAAAATCTAATTACACCTCCTGTGGTATTACTATTTGCGTTTCAACAAATCAGAGCAAATACGAGCATCACTTCAGCATGCCACAATTATATTAAAACAGAATTTCTTTTGGAGTTCAACACGGGTTCATGCAATATTTGTCTTCTGCAAACCAGATCCGCACAGCTTCGTTAGCTGCAATTCAGTGAAGCGCGGTTTCTGAGAAGGTGGAAATAAAATGACGGCTGCAACAACGGCACCGCTCCTGGTTCTGGTTTGATCTCTCTTCACAGCTGCAGCGTACAGGCCTTCAACGCACAAGCCTGCACCGGCAAGTAAACACGAATTCACTGAGAGCAGCATGATTAGAAGCAGTGATGCAGTGGTAAACAAAAAGGTGGGTCAGAGATCATCATAAGGCAAACCACCAAGCAGTAATGTAAACAAAATGTATATTTCTGGAAAGCATATTTCATGTTTTACCCTTACTGTAAAATAATAACAATAATAATAATAATAATAACACAAGTTTTCTAATAATCTTGACCAGCCCATCATCATGTACTGTATGACCTGTTGTGAGCTTCTAGTTCTAGTCTATCTTTATACAATAGTAACATGTACATATGTACATTGAAAAAGTCTTTGGTCACTCTGATTGTTCCTTTTGCCGAACAGATCCATGACTTATCTTGTTCCAGTGGATGGGACAGCAGACAAACTCCACAATTTGTGTGGGAAAAAAAGCATTTTAAAGTTCAACAGAAGTTAAAATGAGGCTTCTGCAGCCTGAGTTGTAAAAATCAAGTGGGTGTCTTCCATAGTAAATTTCCTTTTAGTATTAAATTCCCTCTTTCTTCCCCCTGGACAGAAGGTGTTTCCATGCTGAGCTGGGGTGGATTAAGAGTAAAACAAAGAGGAAAGTTTGTACGACAAAGATTTTTACTTTGGAAGATTTCAGATTGATTTTACTGAGGCCTCATTCAGACCAGCATTAGCTCTTTGTGGGAAAAAACACATCCTTGTCATTCATTTGAATAATGAAGCAAAGATGCCAACGCAGCAGGATCTGCTGCAATGGATAAAATAATGATGGCCATGACAACCAGAGTTGTAAAATCCTGCCTCAGAGTATTATAAACCTCTCTGTTATTGGAGGACCTGTGTCTCATTGGTAGCTATGAGCAACACACCCCCACCAACGCAGCCCCTTGTTGTATTTGGTTTGAATGCCTGCAAATCCAACTTTACTCAGACAGAACACTGTGAGTTTTGTCTCCAATCGCTTACATTCAAATGGATCTCAGCACAGCCAGGACTGACAGAGGGAACCATGAACAATGTACACATGAACATGTGAGAACTGCATCAAGACAGACTTGAGAAAAATGTGCATTTGTCCTTTAAAAGAGTCAAAAACGTTGCCTCAGCTGTTAGAAATTAAAAGGCATTAAACCCCCACTACATCCCAGTTGGTAGGACAGCACTGGGAGGATTTTCTAAGCACTTTTCCGCCCGACCTGTCCATAAATTCAGCTGAGCACCTCTAAATCCTCATCAGCCACTGACAAATGTGAGCAGGATTCCCGGGTCGGGCTGCAGCCTGCTCTCAAATTGATCGAGCCGTACAACTTTGCTGCGTGTTTGGAATAAGCAAACGCTTTCCTCCTCATCATCTCCCCTTTCCACATGGAGATCATGAGCAGGGTGGAGAGCAGCACGCCCCCGAGGGTGAGCAGGCACAGTCCCGCTATGACACACCGGTCCAGATGGGCCCCGACTCTGGCTTTCTCCCTCTCCAGCCGCTCCATCTCCCGGGCGGACACGCTGTCCGGGTCCACACGCACGTCCCTGGGGATCGTGTAGGATATGGCGACCAGAGAGATGCCGGTCACCAGGCAAGTCACGGCGATGATGAAGCCGTAATCCACGGACTTCCCCGAGCCGTCAGAGGAGAGGTCGTCGTCGGACAGCAAGTAAAGTTCCGGGATGTCCTCCTCCTCCTCCTCCTCCTCTTCCTCCTCGTACAGTTCACCTGAGGAGCTCCGGATCAGTCTGCAGGTCTGCGGACTTGTCCCCATCATCCGGACATCATCATCACCGCCGTCTTCATCATCTGGGTGCCTGCAGGTGAAGGAGGTTTCTGTTTCCTGCTCCGGCCGAGCGGCTCTCTGGTTCTCTGTCCATGGTGCTGAAAGCTCTCCCCCGCCGGGATCAAGTGACTTTCCTCGGCCGCAGATCTCCGCCACACTTCGCTTATTTAAAACCAGGGAGGTGTCTGTCGGATCGGGCTGATCAAAGTAAAACAGTTCGAGATCAGCCATTGGAACATGGGCTGGGTTTCCCGATTTGTCAAGCCCATGCGTCCGCCTCTGTCAGTAAAAGACGCAGAGACAGAAAACAAAAAGATGTTTAAACTCACAGAAACGACTGAATATGAGGCAGCAACTTTAATTCTTTGCGTTCTTTGTCGCCACAAGCCACTTTATATCTGTGCCTGAAGTCTCTGCACAAGCAAAAAAAACAATCTATGCGCATCTCTCTGTGAGGTGCACGACAAGCATTTTAAAGTAGCCTACAAGTAAGCAAGTCTGGAAATGAATTCCCATGACAATACACAATGCCATGATGTGAACACAATGAAACATTCCCACTCATTAACACTTTGTCTGGCTTGTGTAAGCGCGCAAATAGCTTCTCCAAAAACACTTAGTGACCATGCGACACGCTAATGAATCCAATTCCTCCTAATGCGTTTCAATAATCGGTTATTAGGCTACGAAATGCGGTTTGCTGAGTACCTCTCTCCCCGTCTGTGGCTGCTCGCATCCCCGGCTGCTTCTGCTCCCTGGTCAATTAGAGAGAAAGGTTTGGCAGACCCCTCCCACGGACTGAGCTCCGGCAGACCGCCTTATAATGCTTATTACCGAGGCAGCCTCAGTGTTCCCCGGCACAGCGCACTAATCAGATGAGAGGCAGCAGGCGGCAGACTCAGTGGGCAAGTGAGTAGAGATATGTCAAACTGCAGCACTACTTTCTCATAAGATACCCTGTATAAAGGGGCTATAAGCCGTGACTCCAATGGCTTAATTAACAGTGGATGAGGGCTTTCTGGATCAGTTAATTAATAAGCCATTAATAAGAGCAACTTTTGGGTTGCCAGGTTGTGAGAAATATATTTTTACTCACTTAATGAGTTTTTCAGGTAGCTAGTTATAGACCAAATTATTAGTGACATTAAAATCCGGCTCCATTTTAATCACTTCAATTGTGATTAAAATTCATCCTGAGGGAAAGATGACTGTCTGAACCTAATTTTATTGCAGACGATCCAATACTTGCTGAGACATTTCACTCAGAACTATTCATGTCAAGCTCATTGTGGCGCTAGAAAGGTCAGGGGATCACAAAGTCTTTACGGCTCATCTTCTGGGGAGCATGAGTGAAGATGATGAGATAGTTCTGTGGGTAAGTAAAAACTTTAACCTGCTGGTTGCACCGGATGAAAATCAGGGGATCACTACAGTCATTAGGATTCATCCTCTGGGAACCATGAATGTCTGTAACTAAATTTTATTGCGATCCATCTCATAGTTAGTCTCATAGCTGTGATTTTTCAGGTAGCCATACTGCTAGCATGGCCAGTGAGCCTATTAAGGGCTTTTACAATAAATCATCAATTTTGCATCTTGCAATAGTAAAAAAATAGGTAGTAAATAGATTTAGGTCCAGATGCCCTGCAGTACTTTTCCAGAAGGTCAGAGGTGAATGGCTCACCACAGGGGTCTGTTTGAGGGGTCATGAACTAAAGCAATAAAAAAACAAAGCAAGTGTTCTGCTGCAGCAGTCAGAGAGATTTTTCATAACCTGGCAAAAGTTGTTCTTAATGACTTGTAAGTGGTCTTTAAAGCATTAGAAATTATTAATAAAGTCATTAGTTCTAACCTATAAACTCATTTCAAAAGTGGCACCTTAATGACTGTATGTGTAGCTAGCGCTTGCCCTGACAAAGCAGGAAATTAGCTCATTTTTGTGAGCTAGCCCAAGGGGACACAACAATCACATGATTTATGCTTTATTGATCGCTGAAGTGAAAGTGTGAGGTCAGAGGTCAGCTGCAGAGAGGGAGCCCTGCAGCTGAGGCAACAAGTCCTCCAAACAAAATCAGCTGCTGGCTCCAAATTGATGTTGCAGCATAGACATTAGACTGGTATCGATCTTCTCAGCTAGCTCTAAGATGGTGAACTACTCCTTTAAATATCGTTGGTGTAAGAAAACAGGAATCGCCGCACATCAATTTGCTGAGAATAACAATGCGAGATGACATGATCTCATTGTCTGCAGTGGTAACATGTGCTCAACAGCACTTCAGCAAGACAGGAAATCATTGTCCTCTATGGCTGAAAAACAAGCTCATTAATCACTGGAGCATGCTTCCATCTGGGAGCATATTTAACATTGTTATTTTTATGATATGCATTCAAACAATATTACTGTGACAAAGAGACGTATATGAGAGGGAAGGATTCTCCTCCTTTGAATTGAGCAGTCTGCAAATCGTTTTCCTGACTGGCCCATTTTCAGAGGAGCACCATGCAGCCAGGAGAAAAGTCTGCTTTGCTATTCAATCAAAACCATGTCAAATCCCATACAGCTGATGCTGGCTGAAGAGCTCATATCTCCAAACTGGCAGCTTATCAGGAACTAACAAAAACATCTTATTCACCGTGATTCATTTAAGAATTTATCCAATTCACGGGTAACATATGCAATGATGAGGAACATTTTCTGAAAGAGAAGAGAAGAATTTTGTCCTTAAACTGAAATTAAAAGATGAAAATTACAAAAAATGGCATCACAAGGTTTTCAAGTGACAGCCACATTATGCAGGAAATGGGATATTCCACATGCTGAGCCCCGTATAGAAATCTTCCTGGTTGCACTGAAATGTCTTCTCTGTCTCTGTAGAGCACTGGAGCATATGTAGGCTATAGGTAGCCAAGGGTCATGATTACAAAACGCTCCAGTGCTCCACCATTCAAGTTCATTTGCACTGCTTACTAAGACCAACCACTCCAATGCTTAAGGGTAGTCAATACTGTACACTCAGTTCGCTGTGCATTTAGTGGTTAGGACCTTTTCAGAGGAAGAAGAGAGCAAAGGCGACACACTTGCTTTAACATCTCTGATGTGGCAGACAGATGTGTTTCAAGGAACAGATTTCACAGCTGTAAAACACAGCGGACTAGTCTGCAGAGAGCCCAGTAGCAGATTTGTAGCTGTAAAAGTTATTATCTACACAGAAATATGGCATCCTGTTGTTAGTTGGTGGTTTGTTAACTGACTTACTTATTTTGGACCACAACCCACACCAAATCCCTCAACAAAACTACAGCCAATTTTATGCTTTGGGCTCAGTTTTACTCACACTTCTTTACATTAAACACGAATTCCAGAATATAAGCTTTTTTCTTTTTCAACAAAATTTCAACAAAATGGGCAACACACAGCACTTGCATGTGCAAGATCATAGAGTAATAATAAATAATATAAAATATAATATAAAAGGAAATTGCATACCAACATGAAAACATCACCCCAGAGGTGAAGCAGGGTGGAGGGGGCATCATGATTTGGGGCTTTGCTGCCTCTGGTCCTGGACATTATCAAGAGAAAATGAATTCCCAGTTCTTACAGAGTGGCTCCACCTACTGAAGCTCAGTAGAAGCTGGATGATGCTGCAGGACAATAAATAAATCTCCTACTAAATTACTTCTTATACAGAAAATCCATCTGTTGGAGCCCACACCTCCTGTAGAGATGCTGTTGATTGTCCTGAGGAGAGTCCAGACGTCTGGAGAATATGTCTGAGCTGAAGCAGCTCTGTGGGAAGAATGATCCAAACCTGCTCCTGAACTTTGTGCAGATCTGGTCAGCAGCTGCTGGAGGAGCTGGTTTGAGGTTATTGTTGCCAAAGGAGGTTCAAGCAGTTATTAAATTAAAGAGTTCACTTACTTTTTCCACCAGAACTGTGAATGTATAAAGGATGTGTTCAATAAAGACAGAAAAGTGTTATATGTTATGAGTTTTTGTGTGATATGTTACGTGTGATATTAGCTTAGGGACACTGTGTATGTTAAAACCTGTGACTTATGACCAGTTCATGCAGAAATTTACTTCACATAACTTCTCCCTGCCTCTGCATTTCAAACAACTTTGTTTGGGACCATGGGTGTGACCTTTGGGTGTCCACTTACCTTTGGCTATGTAACTCCTGTAGTCAGATTGTTGTTGTCCATCACACTTCTTGACATACTGCACAACATTGTTGTACAATGTGAGCAGAGAAAAGTGCCCAGACCAGCGGGGCTGTCATTATCTATGACAATATGAGCATCAACAAAGTACAGTTGTGTCTCTCCTCCTCTCCACTTGTGAATCCCATACAACAGTTAGCTTCAGCCTGCTGGTGTATGACCAGCAGCTCGGTGCATGCATGCCCTCTGTCCAGGCAATTAAGCAGACAAGCTCATACTGATGTGGGCGATAACCAAGGTTGGATACACAACTCCAGGCGATACTTGACTGGTGCAGTCAAAGCTTCTCTCTTTCTTTGCCGTACTGTGCACACGGCCCACTGTCTATGTGTTGTTTACTGTACATTTGTCCTAGCTTTTTACAGTATGTGCAGCACTTTAAATACACAGTGTTTGGAAAAATAAAATGTACTGTGTGTCTATGTCTATACTAACATTTCTCCACATACAGAGCACTGTGGTGCCACACTGGAGGTAAAACTACTGAATAAAGCTCGTACTGTGAGTTTTAAATAAGGTTTTGATGAATATAATCATATTTCTTATATCTGTATATTTCTGCAGCAAAAACATCAGAACATAGTTTCCATGTCATTTTCCAATTTAAGAGGCTGAACCACACTTTCATATGATATGAGTAAACATATGATAATCAGTGCAATTATTAATCAAGTCAGTGATTCATTAAAAACTATGTATCAGGATGAACATGTCAGAAGATATTAGTGAGCTGTGAGTGTAACAGAAAAATCCAGTAATTATTAGGACCTGCAAATCATAATCTATTGTAATATTCAGCATCACTTTCCTTTTAGCCCCCATGTAGTATTTATGAGACACTATAATGTACTATAAGCAAACATGAACATGATGCTGCATCATTAACACCACTGCAGTTTCTGCTGCTCTGCCTACAGCACCCTGTTATACATAACTATGACAGTGCTACGGCAGAAAGAGTCATACATACTGTATTTTCATAACCTACACACACACTTGTACTTCCATCTTTCTGAGGACTCTCAGTGACATAATGCATTCCCTCCTCACCCCAACCCAAACCTAAAACCAGGTCTTAACCCTGAAACAGTGAGACCTGGCCAAACTGTCCTCACTTCCCCAAAACATCCTCACTCTGTAAGGGCTGTAACTCAGACTGGTCCCCACAAAGACAGAAGTACAAGTGCACACATGCACACACACATGCACACACACACAGGGGCAGGAGGGAGCCGCTGGCATCAGTCTCATGTTAAACATGGCACACAACATGCTCCACATGCTAAACTGCAGTCGGAGGACAAAACATTGGCTGATAACTATAATGTGTTTGTTATAGTTTATGTATGATCATGCTTTAAATGATTATACATAAAATCTTACTATAAAGTTTGTTGTGCGTTAAAGAAAATGAACCTTTTTTTAAATATATATATATATATATATATATATATATATATATGTATAGTGTCCTTATCAAATGAATAAGGAGTCAAACTGACGGCAGGAAATGAAGACATAGCAGTGCCTGCACCTGTAGAAACTGTCATCAGTGCCCCTGAGCAAAGCAGCAAACAGCTGGAGCCTGTCTGCGGCTGACAGCACAGTGCTGTGGTGGTGATGTGCTCTCTGGGATGTGAGTGCGGGTAACCTAATCTCCCCCCTGCAACCACCCTCCCCCAGGCAGTTAATAGAAAACAGGCAGATTCATCTGTCTAACTAACACTTTTAAGTGCAGCACTGCAGTGAAATTAAAACTAACCACTGAGAGACGCACTGAGATGAGGGCCTGCAAATGTTCTGCTCCATCACAGTCCGAGAGAAAACCGGCAGACTCTTCCCATGAGATATTTGTCTAATAACACCACTGCTCTGCTGTTTATGATTTAAAGTGATTTGTCATTTCCTCCAGAGATGCTCCCAACCAACAGGCCTGTTTTATTTACGCCATCCGGCGAAGTGTGGCATTTTGCACTGACGGATCTGCTGTGAAGCCAGAATACAAGTAAAGCTATGAATAGCTGATGGGAAGCCAGAAGCAGCAGCAGAGGCAAAGACGCTGGTCCAAGGTTAGACTAGGACACCGGAAAACAGACGTACAGGAAGACACAACTGAGTCAGACAGCTTTGCCAGAGGGCAGGAAGGACGTCTTTGAATGGACAGATCAGTGATGGTGGACACACACATGCAAATACAAACACACACACACACACACACACACACACACACACACACACACACACACACACGCGCGCGCACACACGCACACGCACACACACACACACACACACACACACACACACACACATATGTCTGCTGTATGGCTTGTATCCTGTGGTCACTAACCCGAGGCTGGGTGCATAAGAGCTGAGTCAAGCTGTGATTTAAAACTGAGCTGAGTCGTCTGATCTCTCTCTGCTCTCACTCAGCACAACTTAAAGGGTATTTTGGATTAAGTCCAAACAGGTAAATCATTAAAAAAAAATACACAGACATCAAACAAACATTTGCCCCTAGAGAAAAAGCGCAGCTAGACACAAGAGGAGCCTGAGGGCCATCTTCACTTCACTGATAATCCATCCAGGACAAACATCTGCATCCACAACAACCACAAGGAAACACATATGATTTTACTCATCTATGACCAGATACGTTGCTGAAATTCTGGGTTTTGGTATCAACATGACTGAACTTTGCAGTTGCTTGTTGAAAATCTGTCTGGGGAGGACAATTTTGTTTCAGTTTGTTTCAAGAGAAATCAGGCCAAACTGTGTGTGCATGCATGCGTGTGTGTGTGTGTGTGTGTGCGTGCGTGCGTGCGTGCGTGCGTGCGTGTGTGTGTGTTATCTTCTTGGCACCAGATTATCTGAACAGTTGCTGCATCATATTTCTAATAAGTTGTTATTTGCTTGCAGTTTTGTAGAATTCAAACTGAGGACAGTGTGAGAGTAAAGTTGAGGTGATGAGACCAGATTTAATGCTGACATGTGTGGTTTCCTTCACACACCAGAGCAGGCGGAGTAACTATAGTGTCATGATTGTTATTTTGTGATATTTGCTGGTGTTCTGTTATTTAGAGTGAAATGTCATCAACCAAACCAGACCAACTTAACTGATGTAAATTTTGTATCTCAGAGGTCAGTAGTTAGGATTTTTCAACAAGCCAACAATGTGCAGGCCGGCGGGAAGGCAGGTCCACAATGTACCTATGTTGTCAGTATGTTTTGTTTGTTTATTTATTTCAGATCATTTAACCATAAAATTATTTTAAAAGTGTTCAAGTACTGAATGTCATTAGTGACTAAGTTCTGACATTTCATGCTGTATTTAATGCGATTTACTTGTTTTTACATTGTTATCTACAGAATATTTGTGAAAAATAATGTAGAAAACCTAAATTTTCATTGGGGGGGCAAATGTTTTTGATTTGGACCCTTCAGGACCCTTAGTGACTTACTGACATTTATTACACTAGTGCAGCTGTAGAGTTCATGGCTTATTGTAAAGTTGAAAACACCAAATTCATGTCTGGACATTCGAGGTCTGTAGACGAACGTCACAGCCACTAGAAGTCGCACCAGACCACCAGCGTCTCAGCCCAAAACAGGCGCCCATCAGCCGCAGCCCCCTCTCCCTTCATGCTCTCAGTCAGCAAGGTGTTATGGAGCAGAGTGAAACACACAACAGGAAGCACAACTGAATAAAGTTATCCTGTAAAACACCAGAGCCAAAAAAAAAAAAATTCTAACCACAACCATTAGCCAATGCTAACAGTTTGCTACACATTCAAAATAAGAGTAACAGCAAGTTAGCTAATGTTACCATGGCTACTGTAGCCAGTCACTAATGAAAACTACTATGAACCATTAAGTAGCATCAAGTCACCTTCACCTGGAGGAACAGCTCTGAGTCAAGCCGAAGCCCTTTAGCTGCTCGTAGCGATTATTTCTCATGATGATCATCAGCAGTTTTTCTTTTTTGAGCACTTCTTGTCCACGACGGATTAAAATCTGAAGTTGCAAGTTCATTTTTTTTTGCCACAACTTCAGAATTGATGAAATTTTAACCTACAACTTTCAAATCCTTATAAGTAGCTATGCCTGAAGAGTATAAAATATTCACTCACCCTTTCTCTCGCCCAGGTCAGATCCTCACATTTCTGCACAATGGTTCCTCAATGACAGCGGCTGATACAATACACCTGTGCTATAATACACTTTGTGCTGACATACTGTTTCATGTTTTTACCTTGAACATGCTGAGAAAGCTTCTTTTTTTTCTCTCCTTTTCCAATATGAGAATAAAATCTACTATTCAAAATATTAAATCAGGTTTACGAGGACTGTAACTTCTTTCTCAATTGCAGTTTTGAAGGTGAACTTCTATTCTGACTAACATGATGTCAAAAAAAAGACTTTTAGCTAGAAATCTATTGGTTGTAATTTTTTTTTTTTTTTTTTACTTTCACTATTGTGTCCAGTTTTTTTCATATTTGTCCCCTGAAGCCAAATGAACAGATCTGAATCTTGTGTTGAGTCACTTCAAATTTTATGTTGTGTGACACTGCAAACACTGACTGTGCAACAATAAAGACTGGAGGTAATTAGTTTGAAATTTCTGTCTTCTGAAAGCGTAGGTTACATTTCAATGAATGCTTCCCACCTTTCAAATCTCGGTTTGAATTTTCATTAATTATGAATGTGATTTTTACTCAAACAAGCACCTTTACACCCACGTACCTCCACACATTTACAGCTGGAAGTCACTCTGAATAAACTCAGCCTTCTGCTGTTGGCTTCCCTGATGTTTATCCTGCAGCTGCCTCTGTGTGTGTGTGTGTGTGTGTGTGTGTGTGTTGTACATAGGAACAGTCCAGACTGTGAGGAACTGGGCGTTGCGATATGAAGAAGACAGCTCTCCATCTGCTTAGCAGGAGTGATGTTTTCTGTCAGTGGAGGTTATAGACTGGACCCCGTGGTGTACTTATTATTAACTGAGGGGTGAGGGTCAGAGCAGTGTGTGTGAGGCTGACAGCCATATGGTTCTCAGTCGGCTCAGAGTGATTCCCTTTAAAATGACCTGCCACCTTCTCAGTAAATCAGAAAGGTCAAAGGTCATCTTATATTTTAAAGGACTGTTATGTCTTTGGTGAGTTATTATGCATACAGTAGGGGAAACGCTAAAGCAATCTCCGTTTGCCAACAATCACATATTTTTTGATATACTGTGCAATATATGTGTGAATTTATCTGTCCAATTGCTGTGCACATTGTGCAACAGCAGTATAACTCAAAAGAATTGCCGCATTTTATGGTTTATAGCTCTTTGGGAACAGATACAGACACACTGATATATATGTTATAGGGATACATGCTGCAAAAATATCATCAGGCTCAGTCTATCCATATTCATGAGGTACCTGCAGAGCATATCATAATCTTTCCTCTGCTGCCATCCTTTATCCGGTTTTAGTCAGCCTTAGTTGTGTTGATGTTAGTGAACCGCAGCAGAAACATGCCTCTGACTGTTTTAGTTACTGTCAAAGGTAAAAGACTGTGGACCCAGAGACCATCAAGTCCCCCAGCTTTAGAGTCACACGTTCCTCCTGCTGGCTTCAGGTTGAAACCAGGCAGAGCGTAATCTGTTGCTCTTCTGCAGATTTGTCTCCTTTGCTTTCATTGGCTTCTTTCTAAATATAAAACTGACAGAAACAGAATTAAACACCATCAGTTCTCCTTTGCTTTCACACTCAAACTATTTCTACTCGCAGCCATTTAACATGATTATTCTGATATTTTTTATTTCTTGTTTCATTTCTTTTTTATTTCTTATTTCCTGGTGATTTATATACATATGTGTATAGCAGCAGTATGTTTATAAATCTATGGGCGATCCCGACTTGCCTGCATTGCAAACTTGGGGATGAAATTTGTGATTACAATGATTAAAGATTCAGATTTATGAATTATTTTTTGAATCAAATCTAAGATCAGTCATGAAAATGATTTTTAAAATTATTTTTTAGAGCGAAATCTGTCATCACACAAACCACCCATCAGTGGAGTAAAATCATTTCAATACCGATGTAAAAGTTAACACATGTTTGTTGTCAGTAGAGCAGCTCTATACTGTAACAGGTCGGTAAAGAAAAGAGGTTCTTTGAATTTGAGTTTGTGGATTTAAAGTACAATTTTTTTTTTTAAATTAAGACATAAATGATTCAGATAGAACAGAAATATTTTGTGTAAATCCTGATGAGATGTGTCCTCTCGTCTCAATTTCAGTACTTGTCAGGTTTGTCCTTTGGGTGGCAGTAAAACTCTTTCACTGATTTTCTACTGGTGATTTTGCTTTTTCTGTCTGCCACTGCTGCTGTAATTAAACAAACACATACCAGACACAGAACAGTACTGACTCTCTGATAACTGCCATTGATTTGAGCATGAATGTGCAAACAGAGAAAGTGATTGGGGAGGTTTTGAGGACCTAGCAGTTTTACACTCTGCTCATTTGGAGCTGAATGGTAGTGAATGGTCAAGAAGCAAGAACCATTTCCGAAGTCCACGCGTTCAGCTTTCCAGAAAGAGCTGGATTCCACTATAGAGTAAAGGCAGAACATGTTTAATTTAAAGTAAACGAAAAATCGCTAAAAAAAAAAATAGAATTGAGCTGCTTCACTAAATAAATCAGCTCAGTGATTAAGGCAGATTTTATTTACTAATTTGCCCCAGACAAAAAAGCACATGGACAAAAATGGACACCAAGATGCTGAGCTAAAACTGACTCTTTCTTCACATATTCTGTGTTGTTGTGGGATGATGGGAATCATGAGAGAAAAGGGAGGGAGCACGGGGGGGTGTCAGTATTATGTAATTCCCTATTGTCCCGGTCCACCTGTTGCTCAGGATGGACAGTTGGCATCTTCAGACCTCTCAGCACAATAACAGCACGATTACAAAGTGAAGTGTTGGCGTGATCGTCACCATTCTCAGCTCGGTTCCTGGAGGACGAGCACAGTTGGTGTGGAGGAGAGTTTCCCACCTCCACAGTGTTGAGCTGAGAACAGGCAACTGCAGATTCCCATGTTGTTGGACGGCACGGCAGCTGATACAGGTCAATGCAGATCTGTCTTTTTGTGCTTTTCCATGTTGGCTTTACAATACAGGACTAATCTTTTTTTTTTTCCCCCACTTTCATTACCTTATATAATAAAATGTACTGTATCAGCTTCTCATTCAGTGAAACAACATGAAATAAGCTGATTAAATGTACAGTATGGCAGGCGGTCAGGTAGTGAAGCTCTAATTAGTACTTTAATTGACTACAAATGTCAGAGCAGGTTCACATATTAGCAGCAGCTGGTTCTTTCATTTTACCTCAGGGTAAGTCTGATTAAAAAAAGGCCTGTTATTTTATGAAATATGGTTAATACAGTTAATTAAAGCTGCTGCTCTGTAAGATATTATAGAGACATGAAATTGTGAACATTTCACACAAATATTCACTGTTCCTGAATCTTTCGTCCTTCACCGTCTCTATCGTCTAAATCAGGCCACACTGAGGTCACATCCACAGTAATATGAGGGGAATTTAGGTGATTTTACCAATGTGAGTGGACTTTTCAATCCACATCTGCACATTATTAGTTTTCTAGGCTGATTCCACTATTTTATTTTGGGCAAAAGGGTAAAGAATACAGGATTTCAACATTTCTCCAGCAGAATGTATTATTTTCTTTATATTTTTATTTTAAGAAATCAACGTTTAACTAAATAATTTAATACAAAGACCTTTATTTAGTCATATCATTTTCAAGGGGGTAGCAGTGCGTTGGGGTGAACAGTGTTTCTAAAATGTGGACTAGAGCCAAAGACAAGTCAGCACTTCACTGATCTTAGATTGGTGCCAATATCTCATCCACTTGCAGCCACTGAGAAATACATAACAGGCCAAATCAAATTTGCATATCCCAGAGGAATTTATGATTAAGTAATGACAAAAAGCATCCAATTTTAAGTTAAATTCCAAATGAGAAACAGCACGATGACTCAAGCTTCATCTAAAAGCAAATATTGATCGGCTCCATCCAACAGGAGCTGCGGTTCATTCTGTTATGGAGCCCACTTTATTAACGTGGCAGCCTGTTGAGCTGAGCTGCTCAGCAGAGCCTTCCTGTCCTCCGCATCACACACCTCACACTGAATTCTTTTACAGGCTGAACAGTCCAGAGTCCACATTCATAACCAGACAGCAGCAAACACACCTGCATGTTTATATTCAGCACTAGAACGGATCTCTGCAGCCTATTCGTAAGTGATGACACAATAACAGAACAGAAAGACAAAACGACGTTGTCACATTTTGGTGTTTGACCAGCTGGTCTCGATGACTGGGGGGAGGTCTGGTTTGGAAATGTAATAATGGGCTCATCCCCTCCTCGCATGCGTAAAGCGAGCTTGTGCCAAACGCAAGGCTCAAAACCAGACCTCCATCTGTCCCACTCCCACAGTTGGTTCCGACGAGGGCAGAGCGACGCATCGCTCTTTTACGCACAGCACGACCGCGAACTCGCACCAGAGTCCGACCAGCTCTTTGTCACTTTATGGCGCTTTAATGTGCGGCTCAGATCTGGATTCAGTTTGAGGTCGATGTTGACTTTTCCAAACCTCCAGAGCCGGTTGATCTCTCGCTTCTGTCGCGCGTAAAACCAGTTCGGTGCGCCGGGGAGCGACAACCGCGCTGCGGCGTCTCTTTTTATTACCTTGGAAATTTTGAGCTGATTAAAAACAAGATGGAAAACTTTACGGCATCTCCGGAGAGGAACCACACTTTAGGGATTTGGACGGACTACAGCATTCAATACAAAGTGATAAGTAGTTTATTGGTTTTCGTCATTTGTGTTGTAGGAATCGTTGGCAACGTTATGGTCATCCTGGTGGTGCTCACCACCAAACACATGAGGACTCCCACCAACTGCTACCTGGTGAGTTTGGCTGTGGCGGATCTGATGGTGCTCACGGCGGCTGGTTTGCCCACGATCACGGACAGTTTGTTTGGATCCTGGGTGTTTGGCCACTACGGCTGCCTGTGTATAACCTACTTTCAGTACCTGGGGATCAACGCGTCCTCCTGCTCCATAACAGCGTTCACTATAGAGAGATACATCGCCATCTGTCATCCCATCAAAGCTCAGTTCTTGTGCACTTTGTCCAGAGCAAAGAAGATCATTCTGTTCGTTTGGGCTTTTACTTGTCTTTACTGTGTGATGTGGTTCTACCTGTCAGACATCCAGGAGCTGGTGTACGATAACATCACCATCATCACCTGCGGCTACAGAGTTCCCAGGAAGTTTTATTTGCCCATTTACTTTTTCGATTTCGGCGTCTTTTTCGTGCTGCCGCTGCTGCTCTCTGCGGTTCTGTACGGACTCATCGCCCGGATCCTGTTCCTCAACCCGCTGCCCTCCGACCCCAAAGACAAGAAGAAGAACGGACACAACAACCACACCATCAACAAGAGCACCAGCTGTAAGAACTCCCGCCACTCCAGCTCCACCGCGACCTCCCGCAGACAGGTGGGTGGAGAGGCGGACAGCCTGGCTCCGTCTCCCTCAGATCCTGTTATCCTACAATGCATTTTCCTTTTATGCATCACATCTCAGAGGGAAATATTAGCCTACTACATCAACAGCTATAGCCTAAGTAGCCTACTATTTACTTTACACCATAGGATTTTGAAGAAGTTTTTAAAATATCAAGTATTATTACTGAATAAACCACCAAACCCCATAGTTCCACATCCACCACCTACAAAACTAAAACGCTACTCACACATAAATGCATCACTACAGATAAAATCATGTGATATATAAAAGCACACAAGGGCCTTTTTCCTGCATCAAGGGCAGTTTGCCAATAATACCTAAACATTTCTGCCAAGGTAACAATTTCATTTTCTTGTAATGGAGTATTTTTACATTGTGGTATTTTGTAAGTAAATTATATCGATGCTCCATCCACCACTGTCAATAAATCGATAAATAATTTACAAACTAAATGGCATTGAAAAAAAGATGAGTCAGGGAGCAGACTATACACTTCAACAAAATTGCCACTAAATTAAAGAAAAAATGAAATTCCTCTTGCCTTCATCTAGAAATAAGCATGTTAGAGTCACTACTGAATGACTTGAGATTAACACAAAATTCCTTGGCAAAGTCCTTGAGTCCCTCTTTCTACCCAACATCCTGTAAAAAAAAAAAACATGTTGAAAAAAAAAAGAATGAATGAAGAAATGTATGAGGACCAAAATTTCTCAATGAAATTTCTCAATGAATGTTCTGTTTGACGTCATGTTTCCAAAAGCTCAAGTTCACATATTCTTGTTTTGTTCAACCAGCAGTAGAAAAAAAAAGATATTCAGTTTACTATCACAGAAAAATTAAAAATAAAGTAAATATTGTGCCACAACTTGCACATTTTTGATGATTTTTGCTTATAAAAATGACAATGAATAATTAATCAATTATCACAACGGTTGCCAAAGGTTCATTTTCTGTCAATTAATTGTCTCAGCTCTGACAATGAATAAATAAAATACAACAAATTTGACCCTTTGGTTTTATGTATGAAACATGGGGAAATTAAAACATAAACTTGGATGGATACCACCGGAAATCAACTGTGAAAGGTCGTTTTTGTAATTTGTGTGAACTGACTCTTTCTCAGTTGGGTTTACAAAGAGCCAGACCTCCTTCTCCCCTCACTAAAAATAATAAACAGCCTTCCAAGATGTTATTGATCTAAAAATCATGAAGATCAAGAACAGAGTATGTTAGAAAATGTTTGATTCATTGTTGTTCAGTACAAATGTTTGGTTCCACATCGGTTATTTCTGTGTATTTGTTCAACAGTATTGATTGGACCGCCACAGTTCCCCTCAGAGCTTCAGTGCAGTTCTCATAATTCTCCCTGTTGCCCACCACAGGTGACCAAGATGCTGGCCGTGGTGGTGATCCTGTTCGCCCTGCTCTGGATGCCGTACCGCACTCTGGTGGTGGTCAACTCCTTCCTGGACCGGGCATACCTGGACAACTGGTTCCTGCTTTTCTGCCGGATCTGCATCTACCTCAACAGCGCCATCAACCCCGTCATCTACAACGCCATGTCTCAGAAGTTTCGTGCCGCTTTCCGCAAGATCTGCCGCTGCAGGGGGAAGGGCTCAGATAAACCCGCCACCTACAGCGTGGCCCTCACCTACAGCGCCGTCAAGGACACGTCGATGGTGGAGAGCACTGATCACTTCACAACGGAGCTGGAGGAGCTCACCGTCACAGACGAACTGCTGTCTGATCAGAAAATGATGTTTCCAGACCCCTGTGTGTATGGGAAGGTGAATTTCGGTGACGCCTGAGGTTCATTTGAGGCCAGAGAGACGATTCTGAGGATCAGCTGAGGATTAAAGACTTTGAAAATGTTGCTTAATGGACTCTGTTAAGTGGCAATAGTGTTTCCTGAGTGCCTGCTGACCTTTTCGAAGGCAGGCTACTGTAGCCAGAGATGTAAACACAGATTACAGCCACTGATGCGTAATGACAGTCTTTGAGGCACAAAGCCAAACAAGCTCTTCTTCGAGAATGATCACAGACATTGTAAAGCCACAAACACTGATAGATAAGTGCTCTCTTATCGCACAGCTGTTATCTTATCTTGGACTTTCCCTCGTAATATACTTCACAGGAGTCAACGAAACATGATTGTGAACAAAAGCACTGCTCTCACTTCAAATATCCAGACCAGGACAGACTCATTTCTGATTTTTCTACAGCTGCAGAATGGAAGTGCTGCATGGCATGTTGGCAGCTCCAAACAGCAGCGAGGGGTAACTACCTGACATAAGTTAAGTCAGTACACTCCCCCGAACTCATTTACATGTACTACACAACTGGTCAGTGACACTTTAATACCAAAGGATACCAAAGACATGAAAAAACCCACAAAGATCGTATTCCCACTCAGAAGTGTGGAATCCAGTCTTTGTGTTTTAGTTCACCCTTTTTTTGCATGAGCGAATTGACCCCCCTGATGTTTTCAGGGCAGGCGGTCCTTTAAAAGGGTGAGTCACACCTGAGCCCTCCCTCACAGAACAGTATTTTTATTGTGAAGGACACATGCACAGCCTTGAGCACCTTGCAAAAACCAAGATGGAGAGTGCTGTGTGCTCTGGATGCTGGGGTGACATCTGTGCGCGGTCGCTAAGTTGAGTGACACCACTGTGACAGACAGGTGTTCACTGACATAAAGCACTTTGTTACCTTAATTAAAAAGTGCCATAAAAATTAAGTTCAATATTTGTTCTAGCTCAATAGGCCTATAGTTCAATATAGTTTGCTATAGCTGCCACAGGCTCATCCTCTTTCTGTGGCATATTTTTTAAGGGGTTTATAAATTGTCACTAATGACTTTATTTAAAGATAGGAAGTTGAGTTGAAGATGTGTTATAGATTAGTAATAAGCAATTTGTAAGAACAACTTTGCAGCTATTCTCATGTAGCTATTTAAAGGAATATTCATTAAGAGTTTTATGAAATCAGACCCTATGTTCACTGCTATTTATGGGCAGCATTTCAGCAACATCCAGTCAGCTGATTTGCAGTCAGTTATTACCTTTCTTTATAGGGATTGTCATTGCTAGTGGCAGAGTAGAGGGATTAAGAAAAAACGATGCAAGTATGTAATAATGCATTACCTGGTATTATAATATCCACTTTAGCTATTAGCCTTGAAAAACAACTACATCTTTATGCATGGGGAAGATTTTCCTGTAGCAGCATCAGAATCTATTAAAAACAAAAAATTGAAGTTAAGGTGTTTTTTTGAAGGAAGTATCAGACATTAATTTCACTGTTCCTTTCAACTGCAAGGAGTCTACTGACAGTTAAAATCATAAAAAAACATCTGGACCAAAGTCTATTTTTCAACAATTTACTAATATGTACTACTTCAGACTTGATGGTTTATTGAAGTGAATCCAGCTCTTAAAGAGTAAGCTAATACCTGCCCAATCTGGTCGAAAGTATGACGTGTGTTGCACCTGTGACTACACCCACTAGTGATGTCACCATGCACTGACACACCTGGGAGTACACTTCTACATCACTGCACCAAGGCGAGACATTAAACTAATGGAGGTCAGCGTGAATAAGATATGTATTTGCTATGTTTTTTCTGGTAGTCTTTACAAGCATTTGAATGAATCTATTACTACATAAATTAACATGTTAACATTTATTAATACAGAATTGATGGTTTAATTTATAAAGTGAGAAGGTTATGACCCTTTATTTAGGACTTTATACATTTTCTAATTAACCATCAAGTCCTATTATGTTAATAAACTGTTAATATAATACATAGCACTAGTTACAGCTTATAAACCCTTTAAAATATGCCTTACTAGACAGAGATATCTCCTAATATCTTAAGGTATTTTTAGTAGTAGTTCTCTTATATATTTAAAAAAACGTTCTTTTGTTTGAGCAGCAGCAGTGGTTGTAAACATCACTGTTTCACTGTATCAAAGACTGTATATAGTGTTACAGAGATAAAGTGTAAGGTAAGGAACATGTTGACATAATTTAGCTGCAACACTATAAACTCTATCTGAGCATCAGTGTTTGTGATTTCAAGCTGAGGCAAAGTGAATGTAGTGTTTGGGTCTGTGTTTTGTACCATGTCAACTGTGGATTTAACAAACCATCGCTTTGCTTGTCTCGCTTTTTATTCTTGTGAGCCGTCAGTGAGCTGGTGAACAAGGCTGGATGGACGTGTGATCTTTAGATACACTGATGTTGTGTGGTGTTTTCTGCCAGATCAGTGACTGTTTATGAATTTCTGGGCACAAATCTACCACACATGGGATTATAATTGGGCAGTGGCAGCAGACGCAGCAGAGGAAGGTGAAGCCCTCGCTCTGAAATGGGGTTTCATACACCGCTGAAGGTGGAAAATATCAAATAACAGCTGTTGTTTTATTTTAATGATTGTTCCAGTACTGTACATGCTTTGAGTATCAGTAGATTCATGCACTTGTGTATGTTCTCTGTGTATTAAAAGTGATTGTTATTTATGGTAACTCTTCTGTTTGTCAAGCAGAAAAGAGAAGTCATCTGTATATTTTTATGCCACTCTTTCATTTTTGCCTATTAAAACATTAGAAATATTATTTTGTAATGTACTATTTAGAAGATGCTGCTTCAGTCTTGCTTTTTAGATAATGTGATCCTGTGAGTGTGTTGATAGTTATCTAGAAATTGTTAGTTTGTACATTTTATCTTTATGTTCCAAATAAAGTTGTTTCTGGAATTAGATTTTTTTTCTCTTTTTTATTTTTATTTTCTTGACAGGGAAAAGCCCATTTGGGGGCATCAACCTTTTCTTTCTGTTTGAAACTTTTTTCTAAAAAATCTTAGATGCTAATGTTAACAAATTAATTTCTACTTCAACTGATCTTACTGCCCATAATGTTCCCTCACTGACCACCCACACTGAGTAGCTTTAGTCAAAAGACGAAAGAAGAAGCCCTGAAAGTTCCTGAAATCAAATTTCTGTCTTGGACACCCAGTGGATCAAACATGAGTCTTGTTAACATGAGTCCTGTTAACACTGAACTGAAGCTTGAACCAACTCTTTTATCTCTGTCGAGATAGGCAAAGCCTTGTCTTGTCCAATATTTCCCTCAGAAGTTGGTGGAGACCAAAATAGAGTTTAAAGAAGCGTAAATATGGAATTTGAATTTGCCATGGGCCCAGAAGCATGTCTCAAATGGATGAGTGTTTTCTGACACATTAGCTATAACAACTTTTTAAAGTGATAATATGCCAGTGTTTTCTGGACCAAACACTGGCAGTGGCCAAAACAAATAAATAAATAACTTTATACTGCTTTAAAAACAACAATACATTTCATGGTTATTTTATTATCTACCTACGTCCCTGCTGTAACACTGGTGATTGTGAATACTGTATATGATTTATTGTTTATAAATCCTATTTCATAAACAAAGACTTATTGTTTACTGTAAATCACATTAATGTAGCGTATTATTTACATTCACAAACAGCTTATTTGACTTTAAGAATGGAAATTTGCTGATGTTTAGCAGGTAAATGTGTCAAACCATCCATCACTGTACGTTACACATAACAATAACACTTGTTTGCATTCATACACCTTTCCTACCTGCTATTTACCTGAAGAGCATATATAAGAACATAAATACTACATTTCTCACCAATAAATGTAAATTCTGTCATCATATCTATCGATCATCACCTAATAGAAACTGCCTGACAGCAGTCTCAGTTAACTGCTAATTTATAGCCATCACCAGGACTAAACCTACGTGACTGGAATTTCAAAAGGCTCCATACAATTTCTCCGGAGTGTAAATAATGTTTTGACGTCTCACACCGCCACCCCCCCACCCCACCCCCTTTACCCAGATGTTGGTCTGCTGTTGGCTTCTGACTCAGAGGTGAGAATGGCAATAAAACAACTCAGAAAAGGAGACAGACTGTCCACAGAGAGACATTAACCTTTAGCCAGTTCCCTGGTGTAGGCCTGACTTACAACCATGAAGGTACAGCGGAGGTTTCTGTTAACTTGCCCTGAGTGTTCCTCCATTCACTTACTCCACCTGCTAAGTGGCTTACATTAAAGGATAACTGTTGAGTCCATGTTGACTTATTTCACCTTAATTCTCTCGCCACAAAAATAGCTTCTTCCCATCTGCTATTAGCCTCATCAACAAGGCTAGAGAGCCCCACTGTTGCTGATCAATTGCACCAATCACCAGAAAAAATTCCTTGTATGTGAAAACATACTTGGCAATAAAACTGATTCTGATTCTGATTCTGATTCTGATTAGAAAAAATACCTTTTTTGTTTACCCCTGTTAGTATCAAGCCACACAGATAGTTTCAGGTTTATTTACAAAGATACATCTGAACTATAATCACCTACAATACAACAGAGGCACCATCTAGCATCTAGCTGAGATATTTCAGTCTGGACCTAAACTCATGCCCCCAGTGTGGCAGAAATTTTAAATGCAATTGAGATCTGTGTTTTTCCAGAAAAGTGCCGTTACCATGGTTACTGTTGATGCTGGCGACAAAGAATGTACTCAGCAAGTCTGATATGAACGATTCCTTTGGGAGAAATCAGTTCAAGGCTCATAAAGTAGTCATAGATACCAGATGCAGCAGATGAAAATCATCTTGTTATTTTGGTGAACTGACGGCACAACAGGGCACAAATAAACTCTTGTGTCTGCAAACGTCAGCTGCACTTGAACTGAGATGCAGCAAGGCGGGTGTTTGGTTTGACCGGCGTGAAAAATGTTGTGTTTTTCCTGTAAATCGGCTCTCTAACTAAAAGCCCTCACAGCCCAGCTATTGTGTGTCTGCAGCATCTGTCAATGTCTCTGTGTTTTCCAAGCACATGTAATGATCTGACATGTTGTGCGGCATTGATCTGCATCCTGAGTGGGTTGGAAGAAGAGACACAAGACAATGTATTTGATGCACAACCATGTTTTTTTTAAAAAAAGAAATCATCATTCACCAGAACGGCTAAACCATTACTAATGTCTGTCTTCTTCTGTGGTATATTTCATGGCACCTACTGCTTACACACAGTCAAACTCTTGAAGAAGCCGTGAAGAGTATTTGGTGATGAGACTAATCTGACATTTTCATATTAGCTTATTATTTCTATTTAGCAAATCTCTGTTACTGCCTGAGTAAATGTCGGCTAAAAAAAAAAAAAAAAAAAAAGAGAAAATCCTTTACATTTCCTCTTCTTAACAACGGAGATGGACAGCGTTGTTTCCTCCTCATCCTCCACCTCCCACTACAACTTTTCTCTAGAGAAAATGACAAAAAGGGAGGAAAGTTGTGGTGAAAAGTGAAAAAGAGGAAAGATCAGATTTACTAAAACCCAAGTTAATTTAACCTTTAAAACCTTAATAAATGGTACTCCAATTATTTTATTGAAAAGCACCACTGAAACAAATTTATCAACAAAAAATCCAGAAAAACAAAAGAGCCATTACTCTGCTCCCAACACTGGTCTGATTGACAGGTGATTTCTGGGAATAGCAGAGAAGAAACATCACAGCAATTATCCATTAGCAACAAATATAAAAAAAAAAGTAGATGACTACTTAAAATCATGTTCCTGTATGACAGGATATAATTAGGAGAATGTCTGCGGGATGCAGGTCCTGAAGTAGATGAATCACATTAGTTGCCCTCTGGAGGTTAAATAACTGAGCATCCACACTATAATATTAACTAGTCTGAATTTAGCTTAGTCAAGTGTCAAAACAGAAAAGGTGCAAAGAAGGAACTGATGAAGTGAGAGTGAAGTTGAGAGAGTTATAAGTGGTACAAGAGGGCGTGGTACAATCAGAGACAGAGAAAATGAGGGGGGATGAGCAGGGAGAGGAACAGTATTCATGAAGAGGTGCACAGATAAGAAACTTTCTGGCTCATTAGCTCTCAAATAAATGTGTTTTCAGCACGATAAAAAGAGGTTGTTCTGTGATAATGGGGCTGTAATGTTCGTTATGACACCCCGGACAGAGACAGCAACAAAGACAAGGGGTGGTGTAATTACAGCTCTCCTGCAACAAGGGAGCAGCCTCAGCCTGTTATGAATAATTACACATGGAAGAACACGCACCGTGTTGAGTGTCTGTTCAAAGAGAAGTAAGATTTTCTCCAATGACTGTAATTGAAAACTACAATTTTGGAACATACAGTTGAATTAATGAAACCAAGGCCTCAGTCTGAATTTATGTGGCCATATCTTTCAAGGATAAGCTTGAATACATTTTTCAACCAACAATGAACTGATCCCATGAAGTATTGTCTGTGTGTCCATGTAACAACAGAGTAACAACATACAAAACACATTAATGACACAGTGGGATTCTTACTGGGCCTTATGTGCCCAACAACCTCTTGGCCAGGTGCTGTTTCCAGTTTTAATGCTAAGCTAAGCTAACCGTCTCCTGGCAGTCGCTTCATATTTACTGTACAGACATGGCAGTGGTAACCATCTTCTCATCTAGAAGCGATTAAGCCTCTTTCCCAAAGAGTAGAATTATTATTCCCTTGATTAACAGTGGTAAGATTTAAAGGGCCCTCTCACTCACTTTCCCGAAGCTGCATATTTTCTATAATTTGACAACATTCAAAGATTGGCAACAAATTATGTTTAAAAGCCTTTTCATTTTACTTAAAAATATTTTTTTCAGGCAATCTGCTTTGTTGTTAGATGATGCCACTTTGATGTTGTAGCGTCCACTGCCTGAAGAGAGACAACCATGTAAGTATGACATCTGTGATTTAATTACTTTCCTTCCGTCTACTGTTCGCATTGGGGAGGAGCTCTATTCATTACTGAAGAATGTGCAATCAACTCAACAACAATTTGTCTATGTCATTTTCCTCCTGGAGAAATACGTGGGTTTGTTTACTTTAATTGTTTAATCATTTAAAAGCCAATTACACCTGCAGAGAGGGGCCGTTTCAATCATAGAGAGCCGAGCTTTAATCATAAACCAGTTGTTTTTTCAAGGCCACTCGGCACTTGATTAGGATATACAGTAGTAATACTTAAACTGAGGTGTGATTCATGAAGAATTAAAGCAAAGACCACTGGTCATTATAACAAATAAACCTGAGTAAAAAGAATTATTCTTTCTAAACACACTGTATTCATTATAATTTAATGCATTCACTCCACACTGAGTGTCACACTAATGTCCCAGCTTTGATCATATTCAGGATATTATGTTAACACACAGAAACCTGGTTATTCAGCTGTATGTACCAAGGTTATAATAGTTTTAGATTCTTGATCAGGTTTTTTTTTTTTTTTTTTTTTTTTAGGTTCAGTTAGTTTTATTTTTTTCTTTTTGTCAGGGACGAGATTCAAAAAGGTCAGAAAAAGTATGGTGTAATAAATAAAGCTAAAAAATTGGAAGATAGATTTCATATCCACCAAAAATATTTGGCTTATGTATGAAATAAACTGACAAAGACAAAAATTAGAGAAATGTTCTCTATAATTTTAGTTTTATTTAGTTATTTTAATTTGGTTAGGTTTTTTTTGTTAATAAGCCTTGTTTTTATTGTTATTTCAGTTAACAAAAATGTTTTTCATATCTAGTTTTTGTCATTTTCGATTGACGATATAAACCTAGGTCTGTACACAAAATTATTATTATTATTATCAAATTATCATTATTCCAAATTATTCACATTTCTCTTCCACATCCAACATTTCTGAGTTACATATTTTAGCATCTGACCATGAACCCGCTTTGGTTTGTATCTGCCTGGACTCTCTTGGATTTGACGTCTCAAGCTCATAATAAAGTAACAGCAGATGATGAGCCACAATGTGGTTTTAGTTTGCACTGACATTACTGTGGTCTGTGATTATTATGTGCAAACACGTAACACATACTCCAAAAACGTGACCATAGCTCTGACCACAGCATGATGCCCAAAGTCTGATGAGATGAATATGAGCTGGTGGCTGATGACAAGTGGCCACCAGCTGTTATGTGGAGTCTCAGGTGAACATTTCAACCCAGGTCATGGCGTCACACTGAGGCGGCTCCACGCCAGCTCTTTGTGCTATAAATTAAATCACTGATTAATACAGTTTGAGCTGTGGCAGTCTTCTTTTGTTTGCTTTGTCTCTTGCTTTTCTTTCTACTGTTGTTGTGATTGATGTGTTGTTGTTATATTGATTTTAAGTAACACTGTTGGTTTATAAAGCACTGGCTGGTGGCAGCATTCACTATGGACTATACTAGACCAACCATCTCAAACAAACTCCAAAATACTTGAGGTCTCCTTCCACTTTGTTTTCTTTTTTTCTTAAATAAGGCCCTAAAACCTTTCTGCTTACATTTTATAAAGTTAAAGTTTGAGTCACATTTTCTGTGCTACAATTAGTTTTCTCTTAATTCAGTTTTATCTTACTTTATCTTGTGTTTTATTAATCTAAAATCATATTTATGTGCCTTTTTATATTAGCTTTGGTTTTATATTTTGTCATAACCCTAACCCTCTTTATTTATGTGAAGCAGTTTGACTTGTGTAGCTGTTGATGCAGTGTTGTATTGTTTTGTCACTCTGTCCCTATATCGTTGTTGCACTGCGTGGTACAGTACTGTTGTTCAGTTGGGATTTAACTTACGTATATTTAAAAAATGTAATTAACTTCATCTGCATGTTAAATGTTATATGACTCAGTTTTGATGCTCTATATCTTGTGCTGGATAACTGAACGTGTTCCTGTGTTGCACACCTCAAACACCGGTGGTGAAATATGAGGCAGCTGTGTGTCGTTGATTTTAATTTAGAGTCAGATCAAGTTTCCTGACCCTGCAGCCAATGAAACTCATTTAGAAGGACTGAATACATTTTAAAAAAAAAGGAAAACAAATGTGTCTGTCAATCTTGAAAATTTTCTTTTAACAAACTTTTCAAAAAGCCTACTTTTAAAGACAAACGACTTTTGCCTGAAAGTAGTGAAATGAAGGTTTGGGAAGTGCAGACTGTAACTATCTTCAATTATCCAATTCTCTGTGGTCTGACGGCTTGACAACATGGTTTTTTCCCCTTTGCGTCTGAGTAAACACAGAGCTCATCCTCTGAGACGTTAGTGGCTCTGACAGGCCGCCTTCAAGTAATGTAGGGATGCTGGTGCGGCTAATAAAAACAAGCAGTGCGGTCTAATTCAATTGCACACAAATAATTAAATCAAAACAGAGTAAAACTGGATCTTCCCGAAAAAACCCCCACAATGACAGAGAAAAGAGATAAAGCTGATTACTCACAGCCTATAGTGTGGCTTCGCAGGGGAAAGAAACCTGTAGGACTCGGGGGAGCTGAGGACACAAATTACAGACCATTGAATTGTAAAGGCAGTTGATGGGGATCGCACCACAGTTACAAGACAACGTGCACTGCTCTTTGCTTGTTCCAGTTCACACATCGCTGACAATTTCGAGCTCGATCAATAAACCGGTTCGAGCAGTTCTCCTGTAATTTCTGAATATTTGCGAGTTTTGCCAAACAGTGAACGCCAACAGGCTGGCTTCTGTTTATTGTCACCTCCAGCTGAACATGAAAAGACACTGATATGAATGTGCTTCTTTCAGGAGTCAAAGGTAATGTGTTTAAGCCCTTTTTCAAAACAGTTTCTTCCCAAGTTATATCTCTCTACGCTTTTCTTGCTACAATCAAAGAAAATATAGAGAAGAAGTGGACCATCTTTTATTCTTTTTACAAAAAAAAAATCCATTAGTGTCTGTTGAATCTTTTCATATCTAGCTGGCTGATTGGGTGAGTGGGCTACTTTAGGATTTTTTAAAATGGAAAAAAGAAAACGTCCCTGTTTAAGAAACAAGGCAGGAATGCTTGTTCACGGGTAAAATTTTGGCTTCGGCATAATGGGGATTCACAGCAAACACATTCTGCAGCTGTTAATGTACAAAAGTTTAAAATGTGAACTTTTCTCCATTATCTATCCGTGGTTTTTAAGTAGCACATGCACTCAGGTTTAATAGCTCAGAGGAAAAATGCAGCAGATGCCATCTGCAGCATTTGTAAATATACTCATAGCTTGGATGAGATTTAAACCTTTACCACCACCAAAAAAAGATTGAATTTGAGGCATCTTGAAATTGTGGGCTTCAAGTCCAACTGATTCATCCAAGACTGAGTCTAATGCAACAGGAGCCAGTGTAATGTGTGAAACATGTTTATGGAAATTTATGGAAATTAATTTTTCTGACTTCCACAGAGATGATTGTGAAATAAGCCAAGAAGAGGGATTTCCTCAGCGTCCCCCACCTCCACTGACCATCTGACACAATACTACAATCAGCCATCATTGCAACACAGCCAGCCTTCAGTAAATCCGTCATTCATTCAGAGAAATGTGTACAATTATATTTCTGCACCGGAATTCATGGAATTACAAATGTGTGTAATAATGCAGTGAGCATTAACAGGGAACTACATGTATGAAACGTATATTTATGAAACCTCCAGTGTGATAAAATGGGATTCACAAGAGACCAGTGTGTTGATTATTATTTAATCATTGACATCCACTTACAAACTTCAGCTCCTGACAGTTTATTATCATAATTTGTCCAGAACATGGTTCTTTACTTGTTGATCTCTGAGAACTTGAGGAGAACTCAATGACAGAATTCATCACAGACAGATGAAAATGAGGACAACACATCTTCATTTTGGAATGATCGCACTTTGATGAGATGAAAGTCTAAAACTAGTCCCAAATCTAATTATTATTGACCTTTAGAACAAAGAGGTTACTGGAGGTCAGGATGTACAGTCTCTCATTGGTTGCTCTGAAGCCCAGGATTGGTTTGTCGGAGTCCAGACTGGCCACCTGTTGCTTGGCAACCTGTCCTACCTGCCGACCCTGCTTCCTGTTGAAGAGGACGGTCTCCACCGGCGACGGCTGCCGGTAGATGAATGCCCGGCGGAGACACTCGCACAGTGACGCATAGGAAAAGTTTGGAGCGCAGGTTGCAAACTTTTTATCCCGTTTGGAGGCCTGGACGTAGCCTATGAAAACAGACAGAGATCAAATCAGAGGCAAGCGGAGAGGATCTTGTGCCTTTATAGATGTTTTTTTCAGTTTCTGTGATAGAAAGGCTCAACTTGTTGACACTCTGATACCATAATGCAAAATTCCCTGCGGGACAATGTTTTCATTTAAATGAGCTACCTGTGAGTTTTGCTACTGCTACATAGCTAGCGTTAGCATCAACAGCTGTTCACTTACCAGTCTAGAAGAAACTATTTGAGTTCAGTATAAAACTTCATTACTTTACTCACCAAGAGCTGTCTCCAGAGGTGGAAAACTACATTAATGTTAACTCTTGTTTCTATCACGGATGTTAGCATGCTAACCAGCTAGCCCCGGCCCGTCTTGCCACTGTGTTAGAGTGACTCCCTTTAGCCTCCAATCTGCTCTGAAGATGTAGCTCTGGCATACATACCTTTTAAATAATATCAATATCCAATGTTGTGCATATTGCATAACATTAAATGTTTAGTCCTTGAATAAAATTCAGCCCCAGCTTTTTCAAATTCACTGTACATACCAGAAAAAAAATATATTGTCTTATATTCAGGCAAATACAGTATTTTTGAATGCCTTGGATCAGTGGCACCACTTTTTTCAGTAAGAAAATAAAAGATTACTCACATCCATCCCTTGTTGGGGTATCAGGGCGTTGCTTAAGGGCATCTAATGGATCTAAACTTTAGGCCTCCACTGCACCACAAGGTTGATGTGTTTGATTTTCTGGTTTGTAGTTTCACTTCACTAGGAAACGCTGTGTATTGGCAGCTTTAAATTACAGTAGTGACAACAGAATAATTTCTCTTGTCTTTGGTACACGTGGATGAGAGGACTTGAACTACTGAAAAGCTAACCAGGTAGCTGAAATCCTCAAAAATCTGTCAAGTAGATGAAATCAAAAAGCTCTTAAACCTTAAAAATGTAAAAATTAAATCTGCAGCAAATGTTTCAATCAATTCATGGTGCTTACAGATTCATGATTGCAGCAGACTCACATACAGAAGGCACAGGTGCAATGAATGAGCCAGTGAATTAGACAGATGTAGCACTGCAGTGGCAGAGGTATACATGTTTGAAATTTACATATACTGAAAAGACCTCTTTAGATTTCATGCATCAATAAAGCCAGACATTAGCACTGAAACAATCAGGTGATGATTTCATTAGTTTATGGGGGAAAAAATGAGTCAATGTTGAGCTTCATAGAGACAGATATGGCAAAGCTGGTAAAAGCTGGAAAATGCCTTAAATTTCACCACCATTGAACTGAACACAGAACCCTCATATTTAGCTGAGGTTTTGTTGGACGAAGGGCTCCATCACTGCTGAAAAACAGTTTATCTTTTACTCTTAAAATCTGATTAACCACTTCCTGTGTGCGGAGATTTCCCATCTGACAACGGAGCATTTCAATAACAGAAGCTAAGGCTAACAAGGTTAGTTTTACGAAATGAAGCGACACAGCCTCGGGCAGCACAATCAGATAATTTCTACTCTCTCAAAAACATTTTTCACACTGAAATTCATCTTTTGAGCTTCATGCAGAATACCTCTCAGACTACATGCAAACTTTGAATGAGTCCCTAAATGTTGGTTTATTAGACACTCATTCATGTGCAAGGATAAAATTATTTACACTAATGACACTGTTCTTTCTATTGCACCTAAACAAGCTTTACTTAAAACTTCAGACATACATGAGTCAGTTTTCCTCTCAATAAAATAATTTCTGAAAATATCACCGGGATCCGTCTGCACTCTCAAATTGGATGATGTCAAAAAACTGAAAAATGAAGATGTCAAGTTGAAAATGGAAAAAAAACCTTGTGCAGAGGCCATTGTTGAGTAAAGAGAGATGAGCAGATAAATTCAATAGAAACAGATTGAAAGAGACAAGGCTCTAGAAGTGGAAGAAGTGTTTGATTTGTGCTTTGGAGTTAAATTAACACAACAGCCTGAAGACATCAGTCAGCTGCTAAGCTAAGAGGCACAATATAATCCAGTTACCATGCATATCAGGGTTTATGTGCAGTGTAGGAGAGAGATCCCTTAATGAACCTGTTTTCAAACAACTTTCATGTATTTCTTTTTGTGTCCATGCAGGCTACAAGCGGTGTCAGTGAACTCTGTGAGGATGTTCTGTCATCTACCCACTGCAGCACTAGATATAAACAAAGTTAATAGCTGGAAGAATGAATAATTCAGCTGAAGTTGTCATGATTCACCAAAAATGTAAATGAAGAAAAGGCGTCCGCTGAGAATACTGTTCAAACTAACCTCAACTCGCTCCCACACACTGGGGCTAATGTAATGTTTCACAGATCCTACAGGGACCTAAGGAGTGTTCGGGCCACTTGGGGAGCGCTCGTTTTGGTTGTATGCAGTCTACCAACACATGTATGAATGCCATGTGGATGGTGGTGATGTGATGCACATTTCTGCTCACTGTAGAGAGACATTCCCTTCAAGATGGTGGTTTAGTGTCTTTGTAGCATCTTACAGCGATGAAATCAAAATATCTGACTGTCACACTTACAAACAAAATACAGCTGGTTTTTATCATCCTATCATTGAGTGATAAAATTTCTGGATGAATCCTTTCCCTGCTTCATTTGCAGTGTGTAAGTGGTGACGTTACATTTTCATTGCTTGCTCTGCAGATGTTTGACTGAGCTCATACTGAAGCGGAGGTGAGGACACCAGGAGCGAGAGCAATCAGCACTGAGGCGCTTCCTTGGTGGACAAAGCTGATTTTCTACCACAGCAACAGGTCTTTTTTTTTAACTGGACAACTGTTGTGAGGAGCAGCTCTGGAGAAGGAGCTGCCTCAGAAGGAGCAGGAAGGAGGATTGAGTACAAGTGCAAGCTCCTTTTCCTACCTGCTGCAGAACCCTGGGCTCTCTCTCTGAGCAACAGTTGATTGTCTGAGTGCAAGTGTGAGTTGCAGTATTTGCCTGAGATATTATGTTTAAGTTATAATGCTAGTAGTTGTTGTACATCATGACTCTTGATAAGTTTAGATATTTTCCCGGTGTTAATAATAAATGAGTTATATTTTCCATTTAGATTTAAAAAAAAAAAAAACAGCATCAATTGTCCACCTCTGTTGCCTCGCCCCAGGACTACCTGCATATATGTGCCTTTAAAACTAAGCAATCAATCATAATTGGATGGGATTGGACTTCTCCTGCCACAACCTCTGTGTTTACACACATTACCTGGAAACCAGCATACAGTCTTTAGTGTTTAGTCTCTATTACAACTAAAACTAAAATCAGTGTGTTTACATGCACTCAATTAAATGATTTTTTTGAATGTCATGTAAACAAAAAGCCTGGTCTCTGTAATCAGAATAAGGGATTAGAGATAGATTTCCTGCTAAATTCCTCTTGGAAGAGATTGATTTCTCTGCCATTTATACAGGTTTCCAATCGTCTGTACATATGCTTGACAAAGACTTCAAACAATGGGAGAGCTGCAGTGGAGCTGAATGTAAAAACAGCAAATTACACACAGTCAATTTCTCGTATTTAAAGACAGTCAGACTAGAACTGAAACTGACACAAACTGTCCTCCAGAAGTCTAAATAAGTCTTTTCCCACCACTAAACATTTGACTTTTAAATTTGCACACTGTCACACTGCAAGGAGAAGCTGTCAGCCTGTCCTCTCTGCACTGTCAGTCTGCTCTGACACACACAAAGTGGAAAAAAAAAAGAAGTGAGGAGGCAGCGTCTTCTGTCAATTAGTTAAAATAAAAAAGCCAGGCTTCCAAAGAAAAAGGTCGGGGTTGGGAAGAAATGCGATTACTGACGTGCTGCATGTAAACGCGTTCTCTGATTACCTTCATAACCTGGCTTCTCTGAGTAAACTGGTTATTTAAATGCACTGAATAAGTCAAGTTTACCTGCTCAGAGCTCAGGTAGGCATGACGGTGTGTTTCAGTTGTGCCCTGTGAGATTTGAAATAAAATCTAATGGCTGGATCTAAGCCAGACCCCAGAAGCTGACGGCAGATACCTGCAAAGACCTGCAGGATAGATACGGCTGAGTTACAATGAAAATGTATCTTTAATGCCAGAATTAAGACCTAATTAAGACAAAGCTGACACGATTAGTTATTTACGTAGTTCACAGCCTCATCCATCAACATCCAAGGTAGCAGTTGAAATGCAGAAATCTATGAGCTCCTTGTTTTTTTGTAGTTTGGTCAGTCTGGTCTTTATTTTCTACGTTCACTCTGCGCCTCCTTTACTGTACATCACCTATTATTCACACACTGTGTCTCATGGTATTTTTTTATTTAGAGATACTGTTTCAAACAGCACGTACTGTACTGTAAAGTTTTCAAACTCTTACCCAAGGCGTTGAACGTGGCGATGTGCTCCCACATGTTACTGGGTTGGTCGGGACGCGGCTGCCACACCAGGGCATCCACATCATGTCGGAGACACAGGCATGGCATTTCAGAGGGGTTCACGTCAACTGTGAACAGGTACTGATGGCTGCCTAGATTCACCTGGAGAGAGACAGACAGGAGGTACAGGTGTGAATTAAAGTTAGTCCGTCCCTCTGCGACTCAGAGATGTGTGAGAGGAGCTCCGGGCCTGCAGGGCCTGCACACCTGGGACTTTCTAATTATACTACAGGTGATTTCTTCTGCTCCTCCTTCACTGTCTAAAGCAAGTACAATGCAATGCTTGAATTACCATTCCCATAATCCTTATGTCTTACCCACAGTTTATCAGGTTGATTGATTCGTGATTGCAGGTATAAAATACCAAAGAAAAACCTCAAAATCAATAGTCTATCAACAAACCAATCAGAGAAGAACAACATCAAGGCAAGACGGTGAATATGAACAACTGAGGCAGCATCTACGCTCACAAGGACGTGAAATTCCATAAAACACAATTCATTGTATTTTCTTTTTTCCAGTTTTTGATCACTGATTAAATATTGAATGCAGGAATGTGGGAGGACAGTTGACAAACAGGGCAGGTCTTTTGATCCAGAAGAGAGAAAAACACAACTCATGCCAGAAATATCAGTTTGGTTATTGTCTAAACAGCCTGTCAATTGATTTCCTGTTGTAATCAGTTATGGGGCCACTCCTGGACCTGTTTTCCATCTATTTTTATCCTTTATTTATTATATATATTTCATTACTAACTTACATATCTACATATTTATTGGTCAATTTAACACATTTTTTGTTGTCTGTGTTGGACTTTGGTTGGTTTTGCATATTATACACATCTTAATATCCCTGCTTGGGATGAATAAAGTTTACAGGCAAGTTGTTCCTATGTTTATGTTTTTATCCTTTTTGTTGATTGATTAAAAAACAGTTAAAATCTTGCTTGGTTCAGTATCATTAAGATTCCCATCTGTGGCAGATCTCCATCTTCAAACTCAGCATGGTCATAATGTGTAACAAGCCTTTTTGAATGGTTTGTGATAACAGCCATAAAAGTCCATGTATGAGCCCCTCAGTCGGCTCACTCTGATGAATGTGCTTGACGTAATTGCCTGTGTACGCTTTGCTGCTATTTTAGTCTGACTCCATTTGCTTTGGAGAGAAAATGACCGCTGCTGTGACATAATCGCCTCTCGACATGTGACTGTTCACACCGATCCCTCGCTCAGAGTCGACCCACATCCTGTGAATCCAACTGCCAGCATGTCTCAGAGGCTGTCAGGCAGCGCTGTCCTCCCCATCTCAACACACACTTGACAGGCATTGAAAATTCAGCATAAACCAGCCCATATGTTGGTGGTTGATGGTTGTGCACAATGACAAGCCATTCAGAAAGCCATCACTCCTCCACTCTGAAACTCATTTTCCTGCCATTTGTGTTTGCAGTGTGTGGCAGACGTTCACTCGTACCTTAGTAGAGCCTGATAACTGACAATGACGCCGGGGTCCGCCTGGGTCATGATTTGTGATGAACAATAGAAGCTAAACAACAATCAAATGTGACAAAAGCAGAATAACTGCACTGCATGAAATTGACTTAAATCATTTCAGTGCTTTGTTGCTCCTCTCTGCACTGAGGAAAGCTGTTTTCTGCACACTCAGCCAATCGTGCTGCAACAGTGCAATGTATAAAACCATGCAGATAAAGGTCAGGAGCTTCAGTTAATGTTCACACCAAACATCAGAATGAGGGGTTAAAATGTGACCTCAGTGCCTTTGACTATGACATGCTTGTTGGTCTCAGACAGGCTGATCTCCTGGGATTTTCACACACAACAGTCTCCAGAGTTTTTACTCACAATAGTGGAAAAACAAAACAGCAGCAGCGGTTCTCTGGAAGGAAATACCTTGTTGACGAGAGAGGTCAGAGGAGACTGACCAGACTGGTTAAAGCTGACAGAAAGGCTACGGTCACTCAGATAACCACTCTGTACAACTGTGGTCTCAGAGTGAACAACATGTTGAACCTTGAGATTGACGAGCTTCAACAGCAAAGACCACATCATGTCCCTCTCCTGTCTGTCAGCCAAGAACAGAGACCTGAGACTGAAAGACTCTCAAGGTTACACTAGCGATTGCTTTTCAATTTTATGCTCCAGACTCGTGGACTAACCCACAATGCACTTTAAATATTGATTTGCTAATGAAATTTGGATAATTTAGGAATATGCTTTTACTTTGTATTCTCTCTCTCTCTCTCTCTCTCTCTCTCTCTCTCTCTTCATTCTACAGGTATCTCTGTTTCAGGAGCACCAGGATCCAGATCTGCCACTACAACAGTTTATTATTATTGATAACACCATTACCTATAGTGCATACAGCTGTTCCTGGTCCCTCTCTCTCTTTCTCCTCTTAAACCTGGTTCTGTTGGAGGTTTCTTCCTGTTAAAAGGGAGTTCTTCCTCCCCCATGAAAACAGGTGGCTGAAATCAACTTCAACTTTCTTTTCCCCCACAAACAAAAACGTATATCATCAGAATAATTTAACGATGCTGTGATCACATAACAATGCTCCAAAAAGTGTCTTTAAAAAGTCCATTTGCAACAGAAACCATTTAATATTCATTTCTCTCTGAGCCGCAATGTTTCTGTTTTTTGAGGAAGTTGCTGCTGATGCACTGAAAGAAGAAAACAAGGCACCAATAGAAAAGAGTGTGGCTCAATAACCTGGCACGCACAGTCCTCCTTATAAAGAGTAAATACAATCTCATGGATAAATTGTTTTATACCTTCAGAAAACCTACTTACCTCACTTCCAGCTTCTTACACCTGACACAGTAATAACAGTCTTTGCCCTTACTCACAGATGCTCATTCTGGGTGGGAGTGGGAGCGTGGACTCTGATATTACAGTTATTGTTCAATAAAGGCATATGGAAACTGGAAACTAACATCTGGCAGCAAACTCAACTCTGTGCCACCTTTATTAAGAATTACATTACACACCCTCAGGATCCTCTGGGATTATTTGGGTTTTTTTCCCATCAAGACATTTTCAAAGTCAGTGACTAAGAATTGTTATTGTATGACTAATACAAGGCTCTGCCTACAGTCCTGGGTCTTGAAAATGAAACGATTTCCTCTGATATCCTGTGGCTCGTTAATGATCACATTCTGAGAAAAAGAAGGAATCCAATCATGGGGCTTTTATCTCACTATTTTACAGCACACCATTTCCAACAGCCTGTGGCCTGCTAATTCTCTCAGATACCTGTTGCAGACTGTTCGTGTAAGTCAGGGCAATTGAAACTAAACTAACTAAACAGGATAATAACATTGGGGAAATCTCTGTTCTACTCTGCTTTGGTGTCTTTACAAAAGCATTATTGAGTGAAGGGGATTGAACAGAGCATCAGATTAAACTTTTGAATCCAGGATCTGAATTCCTGCTGTTTCCTTACATTATCTGCAAACACAAGATCTGCTATTCATTCATAAAAAAACCCCAAAAACATCAAAGATGAGATCAGTGCAAGAGGGTTTTTATGAAGACTGTGGAAGCCCCGGACACAGAGGAAAGTCTATCAATTGTCTAGCACAGAGCAAAGTATTCTTTCTGACTGTTAAATGGATTAAAGCATCTACATGGGGCGACCATGTGATGCCATTTGGTGTCTTTATGTCTGCTTTACATCTGGTGGCGGTATTGTGCCATCTGCCTGTATAATTACACAATTTGCAATTCATAAGAGGAATCCTATTTTACGTCTTAACATCTTGGGAACATGTTGGAAGTAAATGTTTAGTGTAATTATGTAGATCCATGAATCAAATCAAATCAAATCAAAGAGAAGCTAAATATTAAAGCCACTGAGATGTTGTACTGTATTATGTGTACAGTCGATGTCGGAGATCTTAGCCCGTTAATCAGACTGAAGTGCCATCTTGTTTCATTTCAGCTTTCAGTCTTACATCATATTCATGTTAGATTTGGTTGATTTGTTTTATCCTTACATCTTCATTCAACATGGAAGTTGCAGTAGCAAGGAGAAATTCACTTTACACGTTATAATGCAAGAAATGTTCTGGTTTAGTGACGTTTAAGAGGAGCAAAACAATGCAGGCTAAAAAAAAAAAAAAAAGCTGAACATGACTGAGCATTTGCTGCAACACAACGGGACATCATCCAGTGAGGCACTGCGCTGGCCAATCATGTACATGCAGGCACATATTATTAGTGGATAACTTGAATACTGAGTACAAACTCACATTTGTTGTGACAAAAAGATAAAATACTTACTGCTGTGAACATGCACATAAATATAAACATCATGCCCCCAGCCCCCTGTGATGTTTTAATGAGGGTCTGGTTTCAGCCAGCAGTGCCAATGTATAGTCTGTATAGTGTATAGTTCAGCTGTAAGCAGCAACATGGGCTAAAGAGATATGATGATGATAATAATAATAATAATAATAATAATAATAATAATAATAGGATAAGAGGATATTTCAGTTTGGGTGAAAACTGAACAAGACTTTAAGCTTTAGTGTCCATTTCACCTTGAGAGCAGCAGCGATGAAAAAAACTGTTGACTAACTAGCTTGTTCCTGAAGCTTTCAACTATATCTCAACAGACAGAGTTGCCCATGTAAGATACTATATGTTGTATTGTTGTTGAGGTTGCACGATTGATGTACACAATATAAAGTAGTACAATTATACTCAGCAGAGGCAAGTACTGAGCATAAATTATTTGTACCTGTTGTCAGTCTGAAAAAGCTTTTTTAGTGTATACTCTGTTCTTCTTATCAAAGGGTTTATAGGCTTTGTAGACAGAGGACAGGAAATGAGAAGCTGTCATTACGAAATCAAAAGCAAATGCACCTGTACACAGAGGCCAGATGACTGTAATAATACCTGAAATGCCAACTCTGTCATCATTGTCATTGCTGCTGTCATGTTCTTACAAGGCTGTGACGCACTCGGCTCTATAGCAAAAAGGACAAATCATTATTTACTCAAATCTTTCTTGAACACTGAACTTTGTCTTTTAAAAGCATCAAAGTTTTTTTTTTTTACTGTAAAGAAACCAGTTGCATCAAATAAAAGTCAGACAGGATGACCTTTAATATCATTCAGTCTGGTCATAAATGTGACTGCAGTGCAATCACTGTCTCTCAGAGTGTCGGTTAGTGCCCTTTGATTCAAAGAGGAAGAAGAAACCAGATTATTGTAAAGATGTGTTTGTAGGAAAGATGTATTTTAACTAGAGCTGCCAAATGATTCATTTTAATTCAATTAATCGCTGAATTTCAATAGTAAATTGCAATCAATCCCATTTGCATTTTAGAACAGTTTTCTCTTGCTTGACAACACATAAACGTCAGTCTGTCTGAACTAGAAGCTAACGTTAGCATGTCTCGTGTGTATTTATGAAGACGTCTGGTAATTTATTTATCTGTAGACAAGCTCTGAGTAAGTTATATTTTAATTTTCTAACTCATTCGATCCTTAATCTCATCGCAATTAACGCGTTAATGCTGACAGCCCTAATTTTTACCAATAATCTCAAATTTCTTTTCTTTCTGCATGAATGCAATAAGGTAAAATAATGCAGTTGCTTGTTATTTCAGTTCCACCAGGGCTCAAAACAGCCAGAGAAGGATCAACACTTGACTAACTTAGTTCATTTTTATTAAGCGGCTCTATATTTTACACTTGTCCTGTGTCTTATGTGAAGTTGCATAGTTGTGACATCACAAAATTAAGGAAGTCCTGACAGCTTGTTCCAAGGCAGAGTTTCTGAATACAGGCTGTGTACATTTCTCTGTAGGTTGAGTGTTTTGACACTTTCACATTATTTATACAGCACCTACACCTGCTTTATAATCAAATTATGATGCTGATGCTCTTAATATGCTGTCGTTTTTATTTTTACTATTTATCAAAAATGCAGAGAGATGCAGCAAATCTCATTTTACTATTTGGTGCAATAAAAATAAAGCTTTCTTAAAAAAAGACATGGAAATCTCACCTTCTACAACATGGGACCTTTAAGATATTTTATTAGTGGGATAATTAACATCACTCAGTGCTATTTAAACATTAAAATGTGGTATTACATTAATTTAGAGCAGCTCCATCTTTGGCAGGTTCTGGTAATAATGACAGAATGTAAATACATAAATATATGTAAATAAGTAAATAATACAAACACCATGAGCTTATTAACCAGACAACAGCCAGGAGTCACTTTATTGCAGTTTGGCCAACTTCAAGAATGAGCTGAGTTAATTAATGTTAATTAACTACTGCTGTGTAAGCTGTAAAAGTCAAACTTTTACATTGTTATGACACTTTTAGTTATGCAAGTTATCTTTCAAATCATGATTTGATACCAAAATGATCTTTCAACTAATATCTGCATATCCTGGTGCTTAATGTTCAATAACCTGTAAATATAATATCCATTTTTTAAACAAAAAAAAAAAATTGTGTTATACATAATAATTTATAGCAGACTTGTTTTCAAGTGTTTTCAAAGAGTTTGAAATTTTCTTTACAAAGAATAGCCTCCGTGTATTTTACAGCCTTCTTAGCCAAAGCCTGCAGTAGCTACAGTTACCAGATGTACAGATAAGCTCCTTTGTAAAATGTATTACAGATATGGCCAGCGGATACGACTCACAGCCTTCCTCTGGTGAACACACATTAAAACCATTTTTTGTCTTTTCAGCTGGGATGAGAACCAAAGAGAAGAGCACTGGCAAAGGTGTCGAAATAATAGAAGATGCCACAATTTTAAGCTGAAAGGTTTTTAAAGAAAGGTGGGCGAGCGACTGAAGCATTAAGGTGGATACAATGAGGGTGGGACGTGAAGAAAAGAATGGTAACGGCTTCCTGGATGCAGGACAGGTCCACACATACATACACAGAAACCTGTATACACTCACATGTTCATACACATGCGGAAC